>NC_044588.1:8154496-8469496 GCF_901933205.1 Camarhynchus parvulus
TTTTTATATTTTTATATATTCTTTAGAATATATAAATGATATATCTAATATATATATTTATTTACATTATATATATTATATATATAAATATTTTATATGAACTTTTTATATATTTTATATATGCTTTAGAATATATCAATTATATATAATATATATTTATTTGTATAATATATATAATATATAAAAATATTTTATAAATACTTTTTATATATTTTATATATTCTTTAGAATATATAAATTATATATATAATATATATTTATATAATATATATTTATATAATATATATTATATATATAAATATTGAATATATACTTTTTAATATGTTTTATATATTCTTTATTTCACATAGATTTGTAGCTTTGTAGTCTACTATTGTAGCTTAGCCTTGTTTCCCAAGGCAGAAAGACAAAACACATTCCAAAACCCCTGTCCTATCTTGGCTCTCCTTAGAAACCAAGGTTGACACCAGCTCTTCAAGACATGTTTTTTATAAACATTTAGTCCTTAGCAGAGGGAGGAAGATTTAGAACTGGGGGATGACTTCACTCAGTGTGCTTCCAATTGGGGATTATTGTCAGATATGATAATTTGCAAAATCTAAATATATAATATAAAAATTGCATATGTGTTATGCAGGGCGTGCATTTTTGGTGTTTTCCACCTGACAAATGATGCATCTGAGGATCCTTATGTAAAGGTAACCCCTTTTATCACCCTAACTGTGTCTGGCTCATAATTCTAGGAGCAGTAAAACAGGCATCAGTTGTCCTTTTCTAAAAAGGCACTGGCACTTGGCAGCCTTACTGGAGTGTCCAAGCTGTGATCTGTGCTGGACTGGTACCTCATATATTTATATTTTAATATATTTTATTATTATTTTATAATTTATCACAGCATTTTGGTGCAATAAAAACAATTTTGCGTTATAAAAACATTATTTGAGGCCACTCATGGCACCACCTGAGGTCCCTCACAGGGATGCTGCTGAGGGAATATTGCACACCATGGAAGGCTGGAGAGAGCCAAGGAAAACCATCTTGGACATCCCAGTCTCACCTGCAAACCAGAGTGGCAGCACTGCAGCTCCTCTGCTTTCAAACTGAGCACAGCCACTCACAGAAGTTCAGAGATTTTTAGAACTGGAGAAATTGTGGTGGCTTCAGCAACGAGCATCACAAAGGGTGCAGGAAACAGTCTGGCTTTCTGCTCAGCATGGTTCTCACCAGCCCCTTCTAGGAATTAATGAAGCTACCAAACCTGGGAGAAGAGAAATTACCATCCAGCCCATGCTGGGCTCTGGGGAGCTGTGTTTTTATCAGACAGCATGTGATAATTTCAGTCTTTCCTTCCTTAATGATGTCTTGGAGCACACAATTCCCATCTCAGATGAGGTCTTAGTGCCCAGAGGAGCAGTTCTGCCAAGAGAGCAGAAGGACAGGCAGTGTGTGTGTGTCCTCCCAGGATCCCAGCCCTCTTGGGAAGGCTGCACACCCCAGGATTGGTGGGACACTGCCAGGGGAAGGGTCTGCAGCCTTCTCCTCCTGGCATCAGGTCAGCCTGGTATGTATCATTGTCATATTTTCTAGAAAAATCCCTTTGCTCAGGATTTCTCTCCTGGGAAGCTGAGAAATCTCAGAGAAAAAGGAAAACAATTCTTATCTCATTTGGCTTCTCCTGTGTTGTGCTCATGTGGAATGTGTTTGGAGATTGTTTACCCACAGGTGATTGTTCCATTGGATTCTGGTGTGAGTTGTTTTCACTCTTTGGCCAATCAGGGCCAAGCTGTGTCAGACTCTGGAGAGAGTCACCAGTTTTCATTATTATCTTTTTAGCATTCTGTAAGTATCCTTTCTGTATTCTTTAGTATAGTTTAGTATTCTTTAATATTATATAGATCATAAAATAATAAATTAGCCTTCTGAGAACATGGAGTCAGATCCATCATTCCTTCCTTCATTTGGGAACCCCACAAATACAAATCTGAAGCTCATGGGTTGGGTTACAAGGAGTGCTGTCCACAAGGTTAACATTTTGTTACAAAATATGAAATATGTGAGACTGCTGGGGCTGGTTTTGGAATCTCAGAGCTTTCTGATTTCTGCTAACAACATACCTTGAAGCTGCAGGTAATTATGAAGGTCAGGGGAGGAGGAAAAGGGCACTCTGGGGCTGTATCTGGTGCCTCCCCTTCCTTCTTTTTTGCCCTGCCTTTGCATGGAGAGGATCCTCAAAGCAAAATGTATATATTTATATTTGTTTCATTCCAGGTGTTTTTTTCCTTGGATGGAAAGATAAAAAAGCCTTTTCACACAGTGAGATACAAGTGATCTTACATATTAAACAAAATGCTGACTATTTAAGGACAAAACCCTCCAGGGGGGGATTTTTAGAGCATTGCCTTAGGACCAGAAGGGAATAAGAATATCCTGTGCAATGTGATGAAATATCCTATAACTCCTTCTGCAGGGCATGATCCCAGGTGTTCCCCTGGCAGAACACAGGGACCTCCTTCTCTCCCCCAAGCTGCCTCCCATTCACTTTAATTATCTGCTGTTTAATTTACCTGCACCACAGCAGGGATCTTGCATGGTTGGTCACCTTTAATGGCTGCTCAACAGGAGAGATTTAATTAAATTAGCAAGTTCAAAAACAAAGCTGGAAATGAAGAGAAAATAACCCTGGCATGTTAAACATAAAAAACTTCATCACTTAATAGTGACATTAACAAATGATGCTCACTACTAATTTTCCAAATGACCAAGTCTGATATCTGATGGAGATACAGGGAATTCTGGTAATTCTCTTTTAATCATTTCCCTTCACATGATGGAAGACGGGAACTGCTCACCAGTGCTGGGCCCAAGGGGAGAGGCAATTCTTCATGGGAGACAAGCTCAGGTTTTGTCTTGGTGCAGCATCAATGTGACCAGAGACCGAGACAGAGGGAGAGCAGAGTGCAGCAGGGCTTTAATCAGAGAGCAGCTTTTGATTGCCAGGCTCAGCAGAGCTGGCTGATCAGCTTTGCTTCCACGTGGCAGCACCTCCAGAGAGAACATAAAGACCTGAGTGGTGTAAAGCACTGCAATTTCATAGCAGTTAACAGCAAGAGACCATAAAATCTGTGTTGCTTTTTGCTTTAGCCTCCCCTTGAAGATCCATCTTCTCGTGCCTACGTGAATCTCTGATGAATCCCTGAGAGCCATGAGTTTATTTATATTTCTGTTTGCTCTTCCCCTGTTAACTGCCACCATCTGCTTTCACCTCTGTGAGTTGTGCTGTGCATCCCATCTTGGACTCTGCTTTCACTCCCAGATTTCATAAATAAACCTTACAAAAACAGGCAGTGGGAGCTGGCACTGACTGCAGCATCTCCCTCCATCAGTGTTTGATGTGGAGAAGCTTTGCACTCCTGCAGCAGCTTTATCTTCTCCTTGCTCACCTTTCAGAGCAGCTGTCCCTTTGTGTCACATTCAAATTTTCTGAAAAATCCCTTTGCCCAGGATTTCTCTCCTATGAAGCTGAGAAGCCTCAGAGAAAAATGAAAACGATAATGATCTCATTTGCTTCTCCTGTGTTTTGCTGTTTTGGAATGTGGTTTGTACGTTGTTTACCAACAGGTGGTTGATTCATTGGTTTCTGCTGTGAATGATTTTGACTTATTGGCCAATCAGGGCCAAGCTGTGTTGGGACTATGGGAAGAGAGTCACAAGATTCATTAGACTCTTTTTAGCCTTCTGTCTGTATCATGTCATTTTGGTGTGATATATTATAAATATTTTATAATAATATTAACTATAATAATATTTATTATATTGAAATATAATATTTTTTAAATTATTTAATAATAATTTTCTATTTATCACACCATTTTGGTGCAATAAAAACCATATTGTGTGTATATAAAAACATTATTTATCACTCCGTTTCAGCGTGATATTTTATAATTATTTTCCATTTCATAATCTGTAATTTTACATTTCTCACATCATATTTATATTTATGAAATTATTTTATGGAGAGCCCAGCTGAGGCCTGCAGCAGAGCCCCGGTGCTGCTCACAGCTGGGGCAGCTGCTGCTCAAAGCTTCAGTTTGATTTAGTTTAGGTTTCAAAGGCAGCATGTAAACATTCCCAGTGAAGACACTTCTTCCAAGGGGCTCAGCCAAGTGGGGTTTCCTTCTCCCTGTTTATGGGAAAGCATTTTGTTTAGATAAAAATCAAATCAGCAAATCCCCACATTCCACTCTGGCACATCTCAGCCAGCCCCTGGGATGGAGATTTAGCACAAAATCGAGGGAAATTTACATTATTAATCCTTCCCTGGCTGTGTGTCTGTGGGGCAGAGGCAGCACAGCCTGGTTTAGGTGGGCGGAGAGGGTGGGAAGCACCACTGGTGGTGCAGCCTGAAATCCAAGAGTTACCTGAGATCCATGACAGCAGATGGATTTTCCTCTTTGAAGGACTCAAACCCACCCAAAAGCTGAGATTGCTTACACTGTGTCCTCAAGAATACAAAATAAAGGTTTGCAGCCTGCAAACCAAGAGCTACCTGAGATCCATTAGAGCAGTAATTCCTCTTTGAAGGACTCAAACTCACAGCCTGCCTACAGCCCAGGAAGGTTAGCAAAGCTGAGATTGCTTACACTGTGTGCTCAAGAACTACAAAATAAGAAAGAGTTTCCAGTTCTGCCCTTTAGAGCAGGTTGATAATTCACCTCTACATGAACACCAGAAAAAACTATTTACACCCGTGTTGTACCACTCAAAATAGGCTTTAAGTGAGAATTAATTGCTATCTGTACCTCTGAGCAGGGTGAATTTCCCCTGGGCCTGAATCAGTTCTGCCCAAGCCTTTTGTGGAGTTATTATTCCTTTCATTAAAGGGCTAGAAGAAGAGATGAAGATCTCCACTGAGAACAGCTGGCTAATTTTTGCTCTTTATTTATAACAACTCAGGTCAACATCTGATTTCTGGCAAGCAGAGCCCCAACATCTGCAGGAGGAGAGGCCTCTGCCTGCCCCAGCTTGCTGGAATTTTCCAGAAAAAGGGAGATATTTCCCTGGTTAATGACAGTCTGTTGAGGTGGGGATAAGGTGACCAGTGGTCATTTTTTGGATGCACAGCTGGGTGTCACAGGGCAAGTGATGGAGGGAAAACCCAACCTGGTGCAGAGGTGGACTCCACAATCATGCTCCAAGGAGCCAGGTTTTATTTCTGGGTCTGCTTTGAGGAACAGGAGCCTCCTCATCTCATGTTGTATGTGTCCAGTTTGCTCCCTGATTTGTGGGAAGGGTCTGGTGTCACTCCCATGTCCCCACAAAGATCTACCAGAAACACTGATATCATGGTTTTCTCAGCAGCAAAGTCCCCAGAGCTTTGTGCAGCAGGTCAATAAAGCTGTTTGTCCCCACACCTGAGGAGGACAGGGTCCAGTGCTAAGTGGCTTTTCCAGCTCATCCATGAAATGTCACGGAAAAATATATCCTAGCCATACCTGGCTATATTTCCCTTAAAATGTAGGATATCTCTGCTTTTCAAGTCAAATTTGAGGAAAGAATCTCTAGTTGGAAAATCCTGGAAAACACCATCCTCCCTGGCAGAGGAGCTTCCCAAAGTGACACCTCAGAGTCCTCACAAGCCACAGAACATTTCCCTGGGAGTTCATGGTGGAACCTGGGGCATTGTCCTGCTCACACTCACAAACCCTGGATACCTGTGGGTGTCATGGGTGGCCTGGGGGCTGAAGCATCCTGGTATTCATCCATCCTGAGCATGATCATGAGCACCACCATTGCCTTCTTAAGGGCTGGTTCTTCACCTCCCTACCCTTAGGATTTGACACCAAGTGCTTCCAAAAGTCATTTTATAGCTGATCAGCGTGACATGAGGCTGTTGGGATGCACCCAGGGAACCTGCAGGGCACTCACTGCTTTTCCTCCGATATTCACTGGGGGTGAAGGTGAGGAACAAAAGCATCAGGACCGACCTCACCTTCAACTGGATTATTAGACTGATTTAAAGCAATCAGTTAAAATTATGATTATAATTTTAATTTTATTAGATTAATTGTCATCAAGGTGAAACACCCAGACAGAGGTGTGGGAAGGCCCAAAAATAGTTAAAATCAGTGTGAGAGACTCACTGGAGCAGTGATCTGGCAGCTCTGAGCCCCCAAAACCCTCCCCATCCTCGAAGTCCAACCCCCAAACAAAGGTAGCCAGCTCCTGACTGGGGAACACGCTGGGCACCCCCAGGAAGGAGGCATTGCAAGGGTTAAGGCTCTTGGCAGCATTTCAGTGGCACGCTGCAATAAAATATTTTATGGCATTTTTACAATATTGTGCAATGGGATTTCCAAACCTCAGAAGAAAACAGGGAATTAAAGCACGATGCAGCTGAGCAGAGCCAGCCCAGCAGGTGAGGGTTTATCAGGAGATAAACCCTCTCCTGTCCCAGCCCTGCCTCCACCCTGGCTGCAGGCAGGTCCCCATGCCCTGGGCCAGCCCAGCTTCCCTGGTGCTTCTTTTTGGTGCTGTTAAAAACCATTTTGTTTGATATGTCAGAACCCAGGACATTGCTCTGGCTGCCCTGGAGGACTCCAGACCGTGGCAGGGGGCTCAGAGACCTTGGTACAGAGTCAAAAACACCTGTGCCTTTGATTTTAACCCATGGAAACAATGACCAACTTTGTATGAAGAGTTACAAGCCACAAGGGTTTGAGTAGAATGATAGTGAATTTGTCACAGGGTCAAAAAAGTAGAATTTTGGGGATTTAGAATGGGGGTTCAAGAGGCAAGATGGAGGAATCTGGGTGTGTCCTGTCCTCCTCCTCCTTCTTCTTGTCCTCCATCTTCTGCTGGGATGGTGGTGCTTCTGGATTGGTTTAGAGTAGAGACAGACTGTCTAACATAGGTTATAGGGATAGAAAAATTATTGTAAATAAAGTACACGTAATTAAAATTATTTCTTTGCATAAAAAGCAGTAGTTCCAATTATTTCTTATTATAAAAAGCCAACACCACCCCAAGGGCGGAGACTGTGCCACAACCCAACCTGCTGGACAGATCTCAGCAGGTCAGAGAAAGAATGTGATAGATAAGAGAAAATAAATAACCTTGAAAAGCAGAACCGAGGAATCTCAACTTCTTTTTCAGTCGTGGGGCTGGGAAAAAAGAGACTTTTTAATACTTTGGGAGCCATTTCAAGCACAGAAAACCCGAGAGTTCCCAGCACATCTGGGCTGGGTTTGTGTTTGTGCCACATATTTCCACAGTGAGCACATCTTACATGTTGCTGCAAACAGCCCCCAATAAACACCAGGGCCAAGTGTGCCTGGATATTGCAGCATGTTAAACACCCTCCATCCCCAGCCATGGCCTCCTAGTGGATAAATAAAACAATAAAAGAAATAAAAAACAACATCTCCTCTTAAAATAACATAGTAAAAATGACATCTCCTCTGGAGATGGGTTCCATTGTCCATCAGGTTGGCTCTGAGTCACAGAGCACCCAGGCTGTGGGAGCATTTTGCCCAGACACAGGACATGGGGTGGCTCAGGACCACAGTGTTCTTCTGATCATCTTCTCTCACTGCTCCAGAAAATTCCCTTTTGAACGTTCTGGAGAAGTAGAAAATTTGGCTGCAAATCCAAGGTAAATTTAATCAGAACTGTTTCTGGTTCTTGGGGATCAGAGAACACTCCTTGCATCATGCAGGATCTTTAATCCCCAAACCTGGTGGTGGAAAAGGCCTCTTACCTCTCCCAAGTAAGATCTTCCTTCCCCATTTCAACCCTTCTGGTAACAACATGGGGCAGGAATTTACTTTTAAAGAGGTTCTTCTGTAATCACTTTATTCCAGGAACTGGCACTCGAAGAAAAATCCCAAACATCACAAAACTTGGCAGAAAATTGTACAAATTGGCAACACTACATTCAGAGTGAGGCAAGCTAAGAAAAGCCTAATCCAATCTTATGCTTTAGAGGAACAGCATGGTGGAAACAGAGACACAGACTGCCTGGGGTGGCTGGGAAAGAAAGGCTTGTCCCAGCATGGGATGTGGCCAGGCTCTCAGCAGAGCAGGGATTCACAGAGGAAGCCCCAGTGTTTGAACCTCTGCAGGCAGAGACATCTCCTGCCACAGCTGATTTGTCTGATCAAACAGAGCAAATCCCTCTCTCTGATCCTGCTGATGGCTCTAAATTGCTTTAACCATTGTGAAATGAGCCACACAATACATTTTCAATGTAAGCAATTTTCTTTTTTCTCCTCCTTCACAGCTCTTTGGCCTGACTTCAGCAGGAGGTTCAGCTCCCTTGGAAGGTGCTGCTGAGGAGCTGGGGTGTGTGAGGACTCACCTGAATTGCTTACACTCTTTTGTTTCCTCCTCTGGATTACTGAAATGCCTTTTATCACACAGCTCCAGCTGTGCACAGAGATTCCTTGCTGTGGGTGCTGCACACACGAGAAGGCACCTTTGTTTGGAAGGCTTTAATTACAGCCTCATTAGGCAAGAGGGTGACCTGAATGGGGTCAGATTGGGGCTGGACACCTCCTCTGAGGGCATCTGGCTCTTCCCAAAACAGGGTCCCCTTTGCTGCCCAATGGAAACTGTTGGGAGTTGTCAACCCTGCCATAAATCCTGGTTGTTCCAGCTCCTCCTTCTCTGCAGCTCCACTTCCCAAGCAACTCCATGGGTAGAAGCAACAAGAAGAGTTGTGTCTCATTCACATTCTCTGAAAAATCCCTTCGCCCAGGATTTTTCTCCTGGGAAGCTGAAGCGCCTCAGAGAAAAAGGAAAACAATTCTTATCTCATTTGCTTCTCCTGTGTTTTGCTCCTTTGGAATCTGTTTGGAGATTGTTTACCCACAGGTGATTGTTTCACTGGATTGGAAGAGAAGGTTTTTACAAGTGATAGGAAGGTAGGAGGGGAAGTTTTGTCTCCCCTTTCAGCTCCTGTAGTCCCAGTGAGTAATGCAACCCTCTTCCCTTTTGCCTGTGGATCTATCCAGGCTCCCCCCAGCACCTCAGAGAGTGTCCAGCATCACTTCCAGGGGTTTTCCTTACAACAGGAGGGTTTGATGCCCAGCTTGGGCTCCCAGAGCACCTGCAGCTCACCTTGAACAGTTCTTCCTCCCAGGATCCTTGCAAAGCATCTGCTGGTGGCAGCAGCTTTCCTGGCAGAGCTGAGGCTGAGCCTGGACCCCTCTCTGGGCACCCTGGCTTCCAGGCCAGCTGCTATCAATGGCATCAGAACTTGGATTACATCAATTCCTGTGACATTGCCCAAGTGAAACCCTGCTCCCCGAGGGAGGCTCAGCTTCATTGGCTCTGCTTGTTAATATTGTATTATTGGCAGCCAGATGGTGCAGGGACAGGCAGTTTTCATTCATTTCACTGATATCCCTCAGTGGAAAATTATTTCTGCTTATCGTTCATCCTCACAGGCTTCAGCTGGAACAAAGTGTTGAGGGCAGCACCCTCCACCAAAGTCACCAGGAGGGAGTGCCTGGCTGGCAAACAGATGTGAAGAGATCTGTCTGTCTGTTTGTCTGTGCTGGGTGCAGTTAAAACAGCTCCATGGGATGGCTGGGGGAGTGGGAAGAGGTGGTGGCTCCTTCCTGCCAAGCCTGGAGAACACCTGGAGTGCTACTGCTGGACAGGCTTTGCTCCTTGCAGTCACCATGATATTTTCTGAAAAATCCCTTTGCCAGGATTTCTTCTCCTGGGAAGATGAGAAGCCTCAGCTTCTCCACGTTTTGCTCCTCTGGAATGTGGCCTGGAGATTGTTTATACAAACATGTGAATTGTTTTTAATTAATGGCCAATCACAGTCCAGCTATGTCAGACTCTCTGAGTCTGTCACAGGTTTTTATTATTCATTCTTGTCTAACCTTCTGATGTCTCCTTTCTCTTTCTTTAGTATAGTTTTAGAATATTATAATGTGATGTGATGTGATTATAATATAATATAATATAATATATATAAATAATATAATAAAAAAATATATAATATAATATAATATAATATAATATAATATAATATATCAGCCTTCTGAGAACTCAGAGTCAATTCTCATCTCTCACCTCATCCTGGGGACCCCCACAACACCACAACACCTTTCTTCTTTTGTTTCTCTGTTCCTGACTTCTGGAATGGCACTCAGAGCTTGCAGTGGGTGTTCAAAACACAAAGCCCCCAGAAGCATCACCAAAAACTTTCCAGGTGAAGCCTCCTGGGATCTGCACAAGTTTCTGAGCCCATCAAAATCTAAAGCTCATGGGAAGTTTAGGTTGGGCATCAGGAAAATATTCTTCACTGAAAGAGCAATTGGCACTGGAATGGTCTGGAGGTGTTGGGTCATAGGTTGGACTTGATGATCTCAAATGTCTTTTCCAGCCTGTGGAATTAATGAATTAATTCTGTGATTCTGTGCAAGAAACCAGCCCCAGGTTCAGTTGAAACCTTGGTAAACCCAGGTTTAATGTTTGTTTAGCCTCAGACACCTCATCTTGGGTGAGGCTCCTGATGTGTCTGGACCTGCTCAGGGCCATGCTGCCAGGTAGCAGCTGGGACCTGCTGGAGGATGGAGCAGCTGAGCCCTGGTTTATTTATTTTATTTTATTTTATTTTATTTTATTTTATTTTATTTTATTTTATTTTATTTATTTTAATATTATTTTATTTTTATTTTTAATTTTATATTATTTTATATTATATTATTTATTTTATTTTATGTATTTTATTTTTATTTATTTTTTAATTTTATTTTATTATTATTTTTATTTTTATTTCATATTATTTTATATTATATTATTTATTTCTATTCTATTCTATTCTATTCTATTCTATTCTATTCTATTCTATTCTATTCTATTCTATTCTATTTTTTTTTATTTTCCTGCTGAGCCACCAGTGAGTGCTCCACTGCCACAACCAGCATGTGCTCCCCAGGTCAGCCACTCACCAGGAACATCACCAGCAAAATAGCAAACAGATGTCATCCAAGATCATTCATAAATATTTGATAGCAGCCTGTGAGCCCTTTGGTGAAAGACAGAGACCTCAGCCCCGCTCCAAGCTAATTACTGAATGCCAACAAATGCTTTTAATTGGGTTGGTGGGAGTGACAATGTTACTGACAGCAGCAGAGAGAACAGCCTGCTGGTGTGGATTTGCTTTGCTGTGGATACCCCTGGTAATAAAATGTAAATTGAGGTTGATGCATAAGAGTTGGGAACTTCTGTTGTGTGTCATTGAATTAACACAGAAACCCAAGGAAGGATGGAGAGGTGAGGGGATGCAGGGGACTGCTGGGAGGACACGGGCAGGAGTCACTTTGCATTTGGTGTTTGCAGCCAGCTGGAGCCAAGCAGGCACCATGGAGTGAGGAAAGGTATAATTTCCAGGAATCTGACCCTTTTGCTGTCTGAGTGCACATCCTGAACCACCATGCTGCAAACAGGGCCTTCTCCAAAAGGGATCCTGCTGAAATCACAGCAAAAATCCCATTTTCTCAGCTCTTTCCCAGTGACAGAGATGTCAGCAAATAAGAGATATGAAATGAAGGGGAGAGGATGCAGGATTCAAAGATGCTTCTGTTCCTGGGCTCCATGTATTTGCCACACTCCGCTCGTTTCCAGAGGCTGCAGAGCTGTCCCCATGTCACCAGGGATGATGTGACACTTGATTTGTTGCTGTTTCCAGAGCATTTTGAGGTCTTTGTTTGAAAGGAGCTTTTATTAAACTTCCTGCATGCTAAGAACTGCCTAAAACTAATAAACAGGGTTTAAAGAAAGTGATTTGGGGACATGACAGCAGCTTGGTTCTGTGTGCTCCTGGGGGTGTGTGTGTGTGCGAGTGCCTGCAGCTCACAAATTCTCTTGAGAACCCCCTCCTTTGGGAAGGAAAAGACTCCTACATGAACATAAGACTTGAAATGGCAATATTTGATATGCAAGCATTAATCCCCTCTTCAAGCAGCCCGGTTATTAAAGCTGGGCGAGTTTCGTTTTTGAAGGCGGCTTCTCAAGATGTCATTATCCTGCTGCTGCAGCAGATTAGCGGATTGCTGGGAGGATGCAATTTGAGCTCAATTAATTCTGCTTCAAGTCCCAATTCAGTGGTGCTAAATAGCTCTCAAGCCCTCTCATCAGGCTCTCCAGCACTGCAGGAATGCTGCCCTGGGACTGGGTCTACCCCCCATGCCAGGCACTGTTTGCACCATCACTCCCTCTTTTCTAGAGGACTTTTTTGCTTAGTTACTCAACCTCGTGTCCAGGGAGCAAACACTGAGCTGGTCTTGCAAAATACCAACCTCAGCATTCGATTTTTCTTTAATTTTTTTGGTATTACTTCCCTTGAGTCAGTGAAACTGTTGGCACAGTCATTCCCACGTCTGCTCGGATCCAGCGATGAGAGGGAATGGCAGAGCTAAGCAGATAAACTAAAAAGCAGTGAAATAAAAGTCATCACTTCACAAGGAGGGTTTGGTTTGTTGTTTTTTATTCCTTGGGTAAGACTTTTCCTGACTGACATAAGCAGGATTAAACCAGAGCACTGATTTAACCTGCCCTGCCCAGAGCCTGCAGATCCTCACTCATGTGGGAGTTTGGGTTTCTGGGAGTAGAAATTGGGGTCCTGGCACGTGTGAGGTGAAAAATGTGCAAATCACAGCTCATCCTTCCAGGCAGGAATTGTCATTTCTTTCTATGTCTTTGCAAAATGGTAGGAACCCAGAACATCCCTCTGGCTGTCCAGAACAGCCCAGACCCTGCCAGGGGGCTCAGAGACCCTGGCACAGAGCCCAAAACACCTGTGGGTTTGATTATGACCCAAAGAGCAAATTACCAACCTTAGATGAAGATCAGCAAGCCACAAGAGTTTAGGCAGAATAATAGTGAAGTTATCACGGGGTGGAAAAGTAGATTTTGGGGTTTCTGGTATGGGGGTTCAGGAGGCAAGATGGAGGGAACTGGGTGTGTCCAGCCTTTCTCCTTCTTGTTCTTGGCCTCCATCTCCTGCTGTGATGGTGGCACTTTTGGATTGGTTTAGAGTAGAAGTTCACTGTCTAACATAGGTGATAGGTATTGGAAAGTAATTGTAAACATTGTACAGGTAGTTTTTAGTGTAAAGACATAACACTGCCCTGGGGGCAGGCAGAGTGCCTGAACTGTCCTGCTGGATGGACTTCAGCAGGGCAGGAGAAAATTTTTTATAGATAAGATACAAGAAACAACCTTGAGACCAAGAAATGAAGAGCTCTGACTCCTTCTTCAAGCATCAAGCTAAGAAAAGAGACTTTTAACATTCTCGGGGTCACTCTGACTGGCTAGAGATCCAGACACAAAACATGTTTACAAAACATGAAACTGGGCCTGGAGCCAAGGCTGCCCAAATAATTATTAATCCCGACCTAGGTTACAAACAGGTATCAGGTCCATTTCCTTTGCTCCTGTCCTTCCTCTCTCCTCCTTCCTTGTTCTCCCTCTTGTGCTCACAAATACATACTGCACATCCTCTCTCCTGCCTCCAGCCAGCATCATTACAATGAGCCCACCTGATTTATTTATTTGTTTAATAGGAATTCAGACCTTACCAGGATATTCAGCAGCCTCCCAGTCTGATGGATTTATTTTCACTGCATGAAGGAAAGAGAGGAGAGTTTGGGTACCAGAAGGCCACTTAAAGCATCGCCATCAGCAGGAATGTGGAGTACTGGACTCTTGTAGCTGCTTTGTTTCTGAGCAGGGAGGATTTCTGCAATGCCACCTGAAGGGGAAGGAGCTGGGGCAGGTGGAGGGGATGGACCTGTTTGTAGACATGGAGTTCACAGGGGGATTCCAGCAGAGAGAAATGAGGTCCCATGGGGGCTGCAGACCCATCACCCTCATCACCCTCCTCTCTCCAAATGCCCAAACTGCTCTGTGACAAACCCAGAGTGGTAAAGCACTGGCTCTGGTTGCCTGGAGAAGCTGTGGCTGCCCGGCTGCTGGAAGAATCCAAGGCCAGGGCGAACTTGGAGCAACCTGGTCTAAAGGAAAGTGTCTCTGCCTATGGCAGGGGATGGCACTGAATGATCTTTAAAAGCTCTTTCAACTCAATCTATTCTGTGATTGCACAGAAATAAACTCTGAATTGTCAGGCGGGACCAGAGAGCCCAAGCAACAAAAGTACTGCCCTGAGCTCAAAGGCAGCAGCTGAAATGCCTGTGCTGCTCTCCTCTTCCTTGCAGCCTTCGGGATGTCTCTGCTGCCACACACCTGCCCATGTCCTGTGGCATCACAGAGCCCTGTGGCAGGCACAAAAATGCAGATGCTGACACTTCCATGCCCTGAGCTTGATGCTGTCATTGACAACTGTGCCCACAAACCCCTGGAGCTGGTAATGCTCCGCACATGAGCCAAGGACTGTTGTTAACAAGATTAGATATCAGCATTTTCCACACAGAGGGTGGTCAGGCACTGCACAGGCTCCCCAGGGCAGCAGTCACAACACCATGCCTGACTTCAGAAGCATTTGGACAACAGCCTCAGGCACGTGGTGTGTCCTGCATAGAGCCAGGAGTTGGATTTGATGGTGCCTTGCCATGGGCAATGCCATGGGTGACCCTCACAAAAATCATGTATATATGTTAAGAAAAGTTTTATAGATTTATAGTTATTGTCTTATAGATTTATAGTTATGTTTGATCACAATTAGAAGGCAAACATCATGGATATATGTTAAGTTTCATACATTTATAGTTATTGTTTTATAGATTTATGTTTTATCACAATTAAAAGGCAAATATCATGTATAGATATTAAGAGAAGTTGTAGAGATGTATAGTTAGTGTTTTAGAGATTTATAGTTATGTTTTATCACAACTAAAAGGCAAATATGGATATATGTTAAGAAAAGTTTTATAGATGTATAGTTACTGTTTTATAGATTTATATTTATGTTTTATCACAATTAAAAGGCAAATATCATGTATATATGTTAGGAGACGTTTTATAGATGTATAATTATTGTTTTATAGATTTATAGTTATGTTTTATCCCAATTCAAAGGTAAATATATCTTAGGAGGAGTTTTATACATTTATAGTTATTGTTTTATAGATTTTTTATAGTTATGTTTTATCCCAATTCAAAGGTAAATATATCTTAGGAGGAGTTTTATACATTTATAGTTATTGTTTTATAGATTTATAGTTATGTTTTGTCACAATTAAAGGGCAAATATCATGTACATATGTTAAGAAAATTTTTGTAGATGTATAGTTACTGTTTTATAGATTTTTAGTTATGTTTTATCACAACTAAAGGGCAAATATCATGGATATGTGTTAGAAGAAGTTTTATACATTTATAGCTATTGTTTTATAGATTTATAGTTATGTTTTGTCACAATTAAAAGGTAAATATCATGGATATATGTTAAGAGAAGTTTTATACACTTATAGTTGTGGTTTGCCCCCCTTGTGTTGCTATCAGGGGGTGCCCTGGGTTTGGGACATTTGGGAGGGTGGAATTGTCACTATGGAACACCTGAGCTCCAATCAGGATTTAAGGAATGATCTCCACCACTGGGCTGGGAAGAAGGAGTTGATGGACAGAACTTTGGGAGGGGTTAAAAGGCAAAACCTCCATTGTGTGGGTGAGCACATGGTGGGGAAAATCCTTTGCTCCAGGTGCCATAATATTTTCTCTCTTCACTCTTCTGTTGTATTTTTGATAAGGTTTAATAAACCTTTTACATTTCTGGAAGTGAGCAGCGTCTCTCACAGCACAGATCAGCCCCCTCTGCTTGCAAGGCACTTGCCATGGCTGGGGAGGTTTGCAGCCATCGACGAAGGGACTGGATCAATACACAATCTGGCTCTCCTTTGTGGCTGGGAATCCTTCAAAAACCAGTTCAGTGCTGGGCCAGGCCCAAAGGAGGATGCTGCAGCTGGGGTTCATGACCCTGGCAGATGCCTGCTCCTCTGAGGCCACCCTGCCTGTCCCCAATAACCCCACAGGGTGATTCCCAGCCCTTGGGAAGGATTGAAGGGCACAGCAGGGCTGGGATGCCAGCACAGGGATATCAGTTTACCATCCTGAGGCAGCACAGCCACCTGTGCAGACCCAGCAGCACCAAACTGGAATAATCTTCACCCTCAGTGTGATCCCAGCCCCAAGCCCTTGAGAGGAACAGCAGATTTCTCTTTCCAAACCAGCTGTGGGTCTGCTGGTGGATAAAACCAGCACTGGGGGATAAAAGAAACCACGGGAAGGGTTCCACTGATTGATGAATGGAAAAAGATGTTTGCTTTTACAAATAAACTTGAAATTTGCTGATAAATGGAATTGGATATTGAAAGATGAAAGAAGCAATGGGGAAGAAAACCCCCTAAATTCCATAAGAATTAAAAATTAAAAGGGAGGGTTGTACATTAGAGGGGAATCTCTGGTATCTGGTGTTTTGGGAAGTCTGAACCTCTCAAGTACCTCAGAAATGGGGAAAGAGAGAGGGAAATGCAGCTGCCAACATCACTGGAGATGTTCTGCCATTAAAGTGATAATTACTGATCTACTGAGCAAAACACATCTTTGCCTCAAGCCTGGCTGGAGCACCAACCTTCCCTTCATGATGCTGGTGCTGGAATGGCAGAACTCCACCAAACCCCTCAAACTGGGGGTTTTAACCCCTTAACTCCCCCAAACCCCTTAAACTGGAGGTTTTAATCCCTTAAAGTGGAGGTTTTAACCCCTTTACTCCACCAAACCCCTTCAACAGGAGGTTCTAACCCCTTAACTCAACCAAACTCCTTAAACTGGAGGTTCCAATGGGCTCGCCCAAGAGTTTTAACCCCTTATTTCCACCAAACCCCTTAAACTGGAGGTTTTAACCCTTGAACTGGAGGTTTTAACCCCCTAACTCCACCAAATCCTTTAAATTGGAGGTTTTAACCCCTTATTTCCACCAAACCCCTTAAACTGGAGTTTCCAAAGGGCTCACCCAAGAGTTTTAACCCCTTAACTCCACCAAACCCCTCAAACAGGTGGTTTTAACCCCTTAACTCCACCAAACCCCTCAAACAGGTGGTTTTAACCCCTTAACTCCACCAAACCCCTTAAACTGAAGATTCCAAAGGGCTCACCCAAGAGTGAGGCTCAGCTGCACAGCACCATCCAGAAAGAAAAACCACCTGGCACATCTCTAGAGTGATAAGATCCCAAAAGAAGGTGATTTCCTGATGCTGTGGGTCTGTCTGGTTTGTGCAGAAGCTCGAGGGGCCAGTGGTGGCCAGCTCTGTCCCATTGCTGGCCATGAGCTGTGCTCAGTGAATCCCTGGCCATGATTCTCATGCAAATGGGCCAGGCTGCAAGAACAGATGTGAAACGTTTGTTTCTGTTCTTGCTGGCTTGTAAAGAAATAATGCAACTGGAATGGGGTTAAAAAGGGGGCCAAGCAGGGTGTGGGGGAGAAAGTTTATAACAATGGCTTCTCCCTTGGTGGCCCAAAGTGATGGAGTTTATGTCAGGCTGTGCCAAATTCCTATCTCTGAGTGAATTGGACCAGCCCAGTCAGGCTTTGAGGTAGGGGCAATACACAAATATTATAAATATAGGGAAGTGTGGAAGCTGTGTCGTGTCCAGTGTGGAGCCATCAATCATCCCCTTCCCGTCCTCAGTTTATAAAGTGGTTTTTGATGGTGCTTAGGCAGTTTACAGCAGCTGTGTGGACAGGCTGGAAAAGCTGACTGCATGCTCCAAGTATTCCGTGTCTGCTCTTGGGGAGCAGCAGTGACGAGGTGCCCTGGCAGGTTTTGTTGATATTAGCAGTCAGAAAGAAGTAAAATCCCTTGAAGCAAAGAGACAGGCAGCTGGTAAAGCACAGCTGACCTGATGGCACCCCTGAGGGGGGTGCCCATCACCTCCCTGTCCACTGCATTGCTCAGGGCAGGGGATGGGGAAACCAGGATGAGGAGGAAAAACCCCAGAGCTGTGGTGGTGTTCACAGGGGTCCCAGGATGAGGGAAGAGATGAGAATGTTGACTCCATGTTTCAGAATATATATATATATATATATATATATATATTCCATATATGTTTCAGAATATATATTATATATATATCATCTATATATATATGATATACATTATATATATAATAAATTTATTATTTATGATATATATATTATATTTAAACTATACTAAAAGAATATAAAAAAGGTTTCATCAGAAGGTTAGAAAGGAAAGAAAAAGATTGATAACAAAATCTTGTGACTGACCAGACAGTTCGAGCCAGCTGACTGTGATTGGCCATTAATTAAAAACAACCAACATGGACCAATCAAAGATGCACCTGTTGCATTCCACAGCAGCAGATAATTATTGTTTTTGTTTTCCTCTGAGGCTTCTCAGCTTCTCAGGAGAAAAAATCCTGGCAAAGGGATTTTTCAGAAAATATCATGGCTACACAGAGTGACACAGTGTGTGGTGATGCTCCATCCTCTCTGAGATGTTCTTCATCATGGAGCTGTAGTCACTGAGCTGCCCACTCAGATATAAATGTGTTTAAAGTGTGTTTTAATGAGAGGGTGAGGCTCTTTTTCTGCGAATATCGATGCAGAGAAAGCCTTGAAGAAGCAGAGCCCTCAGTGAGAAAGAACATGCCTGACGTGCTCAGAGCTCACTCAGTGCAACCACGTGGGTGTCCCCCACAGCAAAACACACACCCACACCTCTGCCTGTGCTCCTGAGTGCTTTGGAACACAAATATTTACACAGAGAGAGGAGAATCCCTTGGCAGAACACATCCTGATCTTCCCTTTTCCGTTCTGTGTCCAACCTGCTGGGAAGGGTTTTACACCCAGGCCCTCGTTGGTGCATCCCTGGCTGGATTTTTCCAGCCTTTTGGAAGCCTGGTTCAGCCTTCAGTACTCTCCAAGCATGGCCTGATACCAAATTAAATCCATTTAAAGACTGCCCTTAATTTCAGAGCTGCTTGGTTGAGGTTTCACAGAGAGACAAAACATTTTTTGGAGGAACAAAGTGAAGCTGGGAGTGAGCAATTCTCACCCCCATGTAGGGCACATCGTTCCAGTTGTTGGGGTCACTTTTTCCAGCTGGAATGTCCATCCTGGACTGGGGAAACCTTACCAAATATATATATATATATTCATCCAAGCCAACCCCAGTCCACAAAACACACCACTTTGCCCAAAAGCACATTTTTAACAGAACCAAAACATTTTATCAGCAGTTAGCAGCCAGCCTTCCCTGTATGTTTAATGAAGAACCATAAATGCAGATTTAGGGTTTAATTTTCCTTGTATTGTTTTCATTGCCTGACTTGGTGGTGTTGTTTTTGGTTTTGTTTTTGTATTTTTTAATGGAGAATAATATTAAAAAGCACAAAAGGCCTGGAAGGTATTTATTGTTGTTCCCCTCACAAGTGTTTCAAACCCAGCACAAGGAAGCACGCAGAGCACAAATAAAACGAGACACAAACAAAGGTAATAAAAGAGACAAGTATCTGTTTCCAGAGCACTGGAAGAGCAGCAGGAGTGTAACTACTTCATGTTCCAGCTAATATAGCTGTCTGCAGTGATCCTCAGGAAGCTGCACCAGGCAGCACTTTATAGGTTCCCCTTGGAGAGCTCCTGTAAATATTTGCCTGCAGTGGCTGAGGGCTGTTGGGAACATCCCAGGCTGCCAGCCCCACAACAACCCCACAGCTTGGGGTGGCCAGAGCACCCCCGGCACCCTGTGGGTGTGGATTCAGACCTTGCCAGGGTATTCAGCAGCCCCCCAGCCTGACATTATCTATTTTCACTGGATGGAAGAAAGAGAGGAGAGTTTGGGTACTGAAAGGCCACTTAAAGCATCACCATCAGCAGGAATATGGAGTATTGGACTCTTGTAGCTGCTTTATTTCTGAGCAGGGAGGATTTCTTGAAGGGGAAGGAGCTGGAGCAGGTGGAGGGGATGGAGCTGTTTGCAGCCATGCAGTGCTCAGGGGGTTTCCAGCAGAGAACAAATCCTGTAGCATTTACATGCAGCCTATAAGAATCACTACATTATCATCCTGTGTTACATTTTAAACCCTAAAAACTCCTCTTTGGGTCCCTTCTTCCAAGCTGTAGGGTCTGCTCTGACCCTTGGAGCTGTCTGCAAGCAGAGGGTGTTGTTCCATCAAAAGGGGATCACCTTCAGTCCAGCCAAACCATTGTTTTCCAGTTGTTCAGTAACTGAGGGATCACAAAGCTTGCTTTCATTTCAATCTTGCTTATAATTTCTATATTCACAAAATCTTTTGCCAGGCAATCATATTTATAAGGCTTTTTATATTTCATATTTATAATCACATATAAATAATTAAATACATATAAATATATCTAAACATATAAAAATAAATAAATAAATAAATAAATAAATAAATAATATATATATATATATAATATATATATATATATATATGTATATATATATATAATATTTATAAGGCTGTTTCATCTTCCCCAAGAGGGGAGAACACGATCCTGCTGGCCCCAGGGCTCCATAGCCCTCTCCAGCCTTTGGGAAACACTGCTGCTGGCATGGCAGGCTGAGCCATCAGCCAGGCTCTGCCCCCCTGCATGGCACAGGCATCCCCTGAGCAGTTTGGGTACCTTGGGAAGGGCAGGGCACAGGGCAGGACCCATTCACAGCAGCCAGGCTCCGTGGAGCTCCTGCCATGCCTCCTCCTCTTTCTGGTTCTGATTAATTCATGCTCCTGCTCTGAGGCCTCCCGGATGTCCCCATGCCTTGTGCCAGCTCTCTAATCAAGTTGGCCCAATCCCAGCCAGGCAGGAGGTATGAGAGCAAGGTGCATTCACTCTGTGCCATGGCCAGGCAGCAGGTACAGGGATCTGTGGCCTCCAGCCCCAGCCAAAGCAGGACTCAGATTTCACTGCCTTTCTGCTCACAGCTCTGCTTGCTTTTGGGCACAGGCATTGCAAATTATACAACAGACCAAGTCATTCTGTCAGGTTAGGAGAATGCAGAGTGAAAATGGTCTCGCAAAACTTTTCTTCTTTCTTTTCTCCCCTGATCTACATGGTATTTCCTGTGAGTACTTTTGTCCTTCCAAAAGAAAAAAAAATATTAAAAACCAAAGCAAAATCTCATACGTACATTTTAGTGTCTCTGGCTCAATATTTCAAGACACCTTTCCAACAAAACTACCAGGACTGGAGCTGATGATCAGGTCTCCATCACCTGTCCCATCTGCCTGGACTCTGTGGATGCTCCTTGGGGATGCAGCTCCTGTTCCCAGTGCCCTCATGGCTCTGCTGCTGCCCTGAGCACCCTCAGCACGTGCTGTGCCTCAGGAGGCCCTGCTGCCCCCTGTGCCCCCACAATTCCTATTTTTAATAATTTAACAGCATTTGACTCTGCCAGGCTCTGGGCACCCACACCTACTGTGCCCCTGCTGGAACCCAGGACATTCCTCTGGCTGCCCTGGAGGACTGAGACCCTGCCAGGGGGCTCAGAGACCCTGGCACAGAGCCCAAGCCCCCTGTGCCTTTGATTTAGCCCTTGGAAAAAACAATCACCAGCCTTACATGAAGAATTACAAGTCAAGAAAGTTTAAGTAAAATAATAGTTAGTTTATCACAGAGTAAAAAATGGATTTGGAGTTTTTTAAAATGGGGGCTCAGAGTCCCAAGATAGAGGAATTTGGGCGTGCCCTGTCCTTCTTCTTTCTTCTTCCAACCTCCATCTTCTGGGTGATGGTGGCACTTTTGGATCGGTTTAGAGTAGAAGCTCACTGTCTAACACAGGTGATAGGTATTGGGAAGTAATTGTAAATAAAGTACTTGTAGTTTTTAGCATAAAAAGCCAACACCACTGTCACAGACATCTTTTATGAGAAATCCTTTCCTTAGGATTTTTTTCTCCTGAGAAGCTGAGAAGCCTCAGGAACAAAATGTAAACAATGGTTATCTGCTGCTGTGGAATGCAACAGGTAGATTTTTGATTGGCTCACGTTGGTTGTTTCTCATTAATGGCCAATCACAGTCCGGCTGGCTCAAACAGAGAGTCTGAGCCACAAACCTTTGTTATCATTCTTTCTTTTTCTATTCTTAGCTAGCCTTGTGATGAAATCCTTTCGTCTATTCCTTTAGTATAGTTTTAATGTAATATATATCATAAAATAATAAATCAGCCTTCTGAACATGGAGTCAGATCCTTGTCTCTTCCCTCATCCTCAGACCCCTGTGAACACCGTCACACACCACCCCAAGGGCAGGGACTGTGCCACAAACTGACCTGCCAGACAGACATCAGCAGGTCAGAGAAAGAATGTTACAGATAAGAAAGAATAAACAACCTTGAGAATGAGAACAGAAGAATCCTGACTCCTTCAACCGCTGGGCTGGGAAAAGAAACTTGTACACATCTCGGGGTCACTCTGAGCAAGAAAAATTCCAAGATGCCCCAAAAATCTCCGTGGGTTTGGAAGCCCATTGGGAGCTCTGGGACCAGGGCAGCAGCCACGGTGCTCCTGCCAGCACTGGCAGCCCTGGGGACATGGCAGGGCACAGCAGCAGCTCCGACCAGCCCTGGGGACATGGCAGGGCACAGCAGCTCCCAGGGCTGGGACATGGCAGGGCACAGCAGCAGCAGCTCCTCCCTGGCCTCTCAGCCTGCCCCAGGGCTCTGCCCTGCACACCTCAGTGGCTCTCCAGAACAATGCCTGTTCCTAATATCTGAAAGCAAAAAGTCCTTGAACTTTCTGTCTGATTTCAAGGAGGGGGGAAAGCCCAGGAGATTATTGGGATCAATGGAGGATTTGGGTAGAACAGGAGCTGTCATTGCCTCCTCCCTCTGCCCTGGCTCTCAGATCCTTGGCCACTGCTGGCCTGTCCCCATTAGCCATTGTTCCTATTCATTTTAGATGAAGGGGCTTTTGTTGTGGGATCCTATGTGGGGTCACATCACCCCCTGGTTATCAATCTGTTTCACTCTGCTCTGTCCCATACTCCATCTCCCCAGCACAAAGGGATGTTTTCTTCAGCAGCAGCTTCCTGACAGGCAGGGGTTCCCTCTCCCTTCAGACCTTATAATCACTTGTTAAGTTGCACTAGCCCCGGGCTGCCGGGCCCTTTTCCACCACAGTCCCAGTTTAACCCCTGATCCCATCTGGGCAACGGGTCACTGGGAAAGGGGAAAAAATACAGCAATCCCAGTGGGGCTGGCACGGGCTGCTCAAAGCCTCTGAGGTGCAAGCCTTCCCCTTTCCCAGCTCTGTGGAAGCACCTGGAAACATCCGATGGGGTAGCAAAGCCTTCAGCTCTGGTCTGCCAAGGGGGCAGAAGATTTTGGTTTAAGCCAGAGGTCTCTCCTGGTCAGCAGGTGTGTTTTTTTCAGTGAAAAGCATCCCAAATCAGCCCATTTGGAGGAGGAAGCGTTGCTGCTGAAAGGAGGATTTTGGCACCAGGCAATGCCAGGAGAGGAGCCCCACTCACCCTCAACACCCCAAAATGACTGGGGCAGGGTGGAGGCATTCCTGGGGGGAGGCAGGAGTGCAGCAAGAAGCAGTAAAATAAATAAATAAATAATAAAACTGCAAATAAAATAAAAATAATAATAATAAAACTGTAAATAGATAAAAGGAGACAGGAACAGGGAGCAAGTGCAAAGAGGAGCACAGAGGAGAGGGAGCCTGCCAGCAGCATCCCATGCCAGCAGCAGGGTTGGTGCCAGGGAGCTGTGAGTCACAGCCATGGGCACAGCCCTGGGGGTGGCCACAGTCCCCTCCACCCTGCCAGCACTGTGGGGACAGGGAGCAGTGCCCATGGGGCCAGCACAGGGGGCAGAGCTGCCCTGGGATCCCCCCCAGGGACCCCAGGCTGGCTCTGTGATGGGTGCAATGAGCAGCTCTG
Source organism: Camarhynchus parvulus (assembly GCF_901933205.1). Lineage (NCBI taxonomy): Eukaryota > Metazoa > Chordata > Aves > Passeriformes > Thraupidae > Camarhynchus > Camarhynchus parvulus. The sequence continues at coordinate 8,178,405 of NC_044588.1, forward strand.
AGATGGGCAGACAGAAATTTAAGGGGCAGAGAAAGAGGCTGCTCTGCAAATGGTAACTCAGTTGTGCAAGGGACTGAGTAAAATGAAAAGCAACTTTTTTGCTGCAAGCTCTAAGTTGTTAAAAACCCCTGAAGTTATCCCTGAGAAGGGTTATTTTTGCAGCAGGGCTAAAATAGATAAGAGGAGTAAGTTCTCAGCGCTTGATGTCATGATCTCAGCCACATCATTTTTTTGGCTTTATAGTACACTGTTCATCAAATGGTCTCTGTAGCAAGAAAATCTCATCCAGAAATAAGGTCCAAAGCAGTCTGCTGCTAATAAAGAATCTCAGATTTGCAGCTGTACTAACAGAGCCCACAGCAATACGGGTGGAACCATTTCCCTGTATTGCCCTTTCTAAAGCATTAAGACACCTTCCTTCTTGGAGAGCTGTTCCTGGCTGCAGAATTACCGGTGCCTTCAGCCCCAGGAGGCAGAAACCATGAGTCAGGGGCTGTAAAAATATCACAAGTTTGCCTTAAATATCGTAGGGCTCTTTTAAATATAGATATATTTAGCTTATTGCTTTCTAGACACTGAAACTTTTTATACAGGCTCTGGTCATATTTTCCCTGGTCAGCTAGTGACTCTTTAAAGGAAAGCTCAGATTCACACAAACATTTCCAGGAAAAATGCTGCAAATATAAGTCTTGCAATGCAAGCCCAGCAGATGCATGCTCTAAGCTCTTTCACACCAATTTCCCTTATCTTTTCTGTTTTTCTCCATTTGAAATGACCTTTTTTTTTTCAAACAGAAAGTGTAGCATTGTTCTAAGTGTCTAGGAAAAAAGTATCATAATGAGAATATTAAGAAGTGGAACCACTTTTACCCTTCTGCAGGGCCCAGTCCAAAGCCCATTGATGTCAGCAAAGTCTTTTCATTGACTTCAATGAGCTGGATCAGAGCACAGATTTATAAAGGCATTTAGGTTCCTAATGATGTAAGGAGTTGCCTAGAGGTGGTGGTGGCCTAACCTGCTCATAGCATTTTGCAAATCTACTTATATATTGGAGCACTGAAATCCCAAAAATGCTACAGTATTTTGAAGTCACCAAACACACCAAAATCTAGTAGAGTAATTCACTGCAAATAGCATTTGTTATTAATTTTGGTCTGTTTACTATTTGGAAACACATTTTTATTAGCCAGCCAGCTCTGCAGATGGCTGATCATAATTCCATGCGATTTTTCTCCCCTCTTTTCATTGCATAATTTGTGGATACACCAGCTTTATTTCCAAGTAGTTGAAGTCCTCAGCTAGGTCCACACCAAACAGAAGGAAAAAAGAATATTTAAGTCAAGTGTTTCATGTGCGAGTTTGTTTGAAAATGCTATAATCTATGACAAACATTTCAAATTAAGAGGGCATTCCCACAGGCAATGAAATAACGAAGCCCTTAGAATCAGGCAGCCGAGCCACAGAGCTGAGAGCTATTTCCACATTTTATGTACTCTCCAAGGAGAAGAGCAAATTCCAACAGCAATATCGTGTTGCTTTTGTAGATATTTCTTACCAACCGTGGGCCAGATTCTGCAGCCAGCCCAGGGGCAGCTTGTGCAAATTAGGGGGGGAAAGTCTGATTTTGGGTGTTTCTGTGCTGTGTTCTGTACGGAGCTCAGTGGAACTGTTGGTTGTGATACTGTGAGTGTGTTTTACACCCCTCAGTGGCTTTGCTGAGCTTTAGGGGGGCTGTTCTTCCATGCAAAGGGATTTGTGTCTGCCAGGGTGGATTACTGGGCACATCAGGAATTTGTTCTTGAGTCCAGAGGGATCCGGGGGGGGATTAATTGGAAAGCTGAGTGGCCGGACAGGCAGGTGGACAGCGCAGACAGCCAAAAGCCCTGTGGGGTTCGGCTGCCAAAAGAGGCAGCCCGTGGGCAGCAGGATGTCCCTGTCAGCACCGAGAGGAAAACTCGGTGCAAAGAGTTCCCAGCTGTCCTCCCTGCCCCGCGGGATGGACTCAGGGCATCCCTGCACCCTCCGTGACAGCTTCTGGGTACCCCCGCACCTCCAGGCACAGCCTCCGGGGCATCGCTGCATCCGTGTACCTCTGAACAGCCTCCCGGCCACTCAGGGCATCCCTGCTCGCTCCGTGACAGCTTCTGGGCATCCCCGCACCTCCAGCATAGCCTCCGGGGCATCCCTGCATCCGTCTGCCTCCGGAACAGCCTCCCGGCCACCCACGCATCCCCCGGAGCATCCCCGCATCCCCCGGCAAGGCTTCCCGGGGGTTCCTGCATCCCCCGGAGCATCCCCGCATCCCCCGGCAAGGCTTCCCGGGGGGTTCCCGCATCCCCCGGAGCATCCCCGCACCCTCCGGCACAGCCTCCCGGACACCCCCGCTACCCCCCCAAAGGGCTCGGCAGCGGCTCCCCAGCGGGTCCGCCCGCTCCGGGGTTGGCTTCGCCCCCCGCCCCCGCCGCGCCATTGGCCCCGCCGCCGGCAGCGCTCCGCCCCGCTCCCGGTGATGCCTCGGCCGAAGTTTTCCGCGGCGGGCTCCGCACGTGGGAGCCCCGCGTCGAGCCCCGCTCCCGCATCCCCGCCGAGCCCTCCGGAGCCAGCCCCGCTGTCCCCGCGGGGGATGCCGCCCTGAAGGCGCCGGGGATGCTGCGGCAGCGCGCAGCCCCCCGGCCCCGCGGAGCGCAGCGCGGAGGGGCCGCGCCGGGGGGCGGCCGCGGAGCAGGAGCATGGCCCGGGCTCCCCGCAGCCCTCTCGGGGTAGCATGGCCGTGAGCGCGGCGGCCGCCCCCGCCGCCGAGCCGCTGCCCCGCAGCATCTTCAAGAAGTTCCTGGTGATGCTCTGCTCGCTCCTCATGTCCCTCTACGTCTTCTACTGCCTGGCGGACCGCTGCCAGACGCTGCCCGGACCCATCATCGCCGCCGGCGCCGCATCGGAAGAGGACGAGGGCGGCGGCGGGGAGTTCCTGGGCGGCTCGGCCGAGCTGCCCCCCTGGCGAGCGGCGGCGGCGCGGCGCAAGCGGCTCCTGCAGCGGCTGAAGCAGCGGCGGCGGCGGCAGGAGGCGGCACCGGGCGCGGAGGAGCCGGCCGGGGGCGGCGGGAGCCGGGCCGGGGGCTCGGGCGGCGGGGCGGGCGCGGCCGGCACCCTGGCCCTGCTGCTGGGCGAGGGCAGCAAGCGGCTGCCGCAGGCCATCATCATCGGGGTGAAGAAGGGCGGGACGCGGGCGCTGCTGGAGTTCCTGCGGGTGCACCCCGACGTGCGCGCCGTGGGCGCCGAGCCGCACTTCTTCGACCGCAACTACGAGCGGGGACTCGCCTGGTACAGGTACGGCACGGGCGGCGGGACGGGGACGGGGATAGGGACGGGAACGGGAACGGGGATGGGGATGCAGCCGTGGCCGAGCCGCCAGTGCCCCCCGCTGGCCGCCGCTCCTCGCTCCCGAAGCACCGCCGAGCCTTTCTCAGCCCCGTGTTCGTTCCTCCGCTCAGCGAGCACTCTTCCCCGCAGCCTCTCGCTCCACCCGTTCCTCCGTCCCTGCTCCCAAATCCTCCAGCCCTCCTCTCCCGGCTGTCCCCATTCCTGAGTGCCCCAGGACCCTGCTGTCCCCGCATCCCTCTCCCGGCTGTCCCCATTCCTGAGTGCCCCAGGACCCTGCTGTCCCCGCATCCCTTTCCCCATTCCTGAGTGCCCCAGGACCCTCCTGTCCCCCGGTGCTCCCGGGGGCTTCCCCCGGAGGCTCTCCCTTCTCCAAAGGGAGAAGCGCCGGGCTGGGGACTGCGCGGGGATGCTGAGGCACAGCTAAACCCTGCCATGAAAAGCACGGCCCCTCAATATCTTTATATTCCCCCAACTCTTTGCCAAACCTGTGGCTGACCGCTGAGTCTCAGCCGAGCCCCGGCTGCCTCCCCATCGCCTCCCGCAGCTCCCAGCCCAGCGCTGCAGAAGCCACTTTTCCTGTAGTCAGTGTGGACTACTTTTCCTGTAGTCAATGTGCACAAAACCGCCTTATTTCCCACTGTAAATATTTCAGTATCCCAGTAGCGACTAACCAAAAATGTCACTTTCAGGAGCACACCCCGCATGCTCACCTTGCCTTTGAAATACCAGCAAAGGGTTGATCGGGTGGTTCTTTCAATGAATTAGTGTTTTGTTAAACAAGCCAGCAAATGTTAAAGCCAAGAGGGTTCTCGCTGAAGTTGTTCAGGTTTTTTGTTGTTGTATGTTTTAAAGTTAGCAGAGGAGCGTTTTTCCGGCAGCTTGGTTAGGGTGAGAGTGAAACTGCTGTCTCCAGAAGCGTGTCCTGTGTTTGTGGCTTTCTTGAATGAACAAGCAAACAGGAGAGGATTTACCCCTGGAGTTTGTTTTACTTTCACATAAAGCCCGGCTATTAGCAGAGAGAAGAGGATTTTGGCTCAGCTTGTGGTGACAGCATTGAAATGTGGAGTAGGGTGGTACTGGCAGTCCGAGTGTTTGTGTAAAAGTCTTAACACGTGGAAGGGATCTTCCTTGTGTATCTGCCAGTGTCACAAACACTCTGGGTTCCTGCAGCCTGCAAAGTGTGACTTCTCTTGAGAAGAAAAATTTCCTTTTGTGTGGGCTGAAGCTGTCTACAAAATTATATTTTTAGTCTGTGCTTATCCGATTTCCACATGCTGACCCTGTAGCAGAAAGGAAACGTTAAAAATGAATCTGAAAAACCTCAAGAACTCTAATCAAGTCTTGACTTTGAAAAATAAACACATGGCTGTGGGGTGGCATCTACTGAAATTTATGGTGGATATGCAGAAAAGCTCATTTATCAAAGATGCTCTGGAAGCTTTGAGGAGCAGATGGCAGTGGGACAGACCTGCTTCTGGAGCAGTCCCTGAGTGAGGAGTGCAGACCTAGACAGAGGAGGAGCCACAGGCATTTAGGGCATAGTGCAGCCCTCGGTGTTGGGGATATAATTTTCCAGAGGTTTGGTCTTGATCTTGCAGCTCTTTTTCAGTGGCTGTGCTGCCCTGTGCGCTGTTTGTGTAATCATTATGTTTTAGCAGTTGGCACAGGAGCTCTCCCATTAATTGCTGCAGTTTGTTTGTTCTGGTATTTGATGTGCTGAGTTGAGTTTCATCTTTTTTTTTTTTTTTTTCCTTTCTTTTTTTTTTTTTTTTGTTGTTTTATTAGCCCTGTGGAGGCTGAGGTACAGTGAATTCTTTGTGTGGGATTATTCCTTTGAGACCTAATCTTGCTGGCTTTGCTTGTATGAGTAATCTTTGCTAACGCAGGATGGCAGAGCCGCGGTGCCAGCACGCTGGTCACCACTCACAAATACTCATTTACAAACCTACCTGTCTGTCTGCAGGCTTTGTTGTGATCTTTGATGAGGGTTCAGGGCTGGGGAAACGGCCAGATGTTTGCCAGAGGTCCCCATTCCTTATCTTTGCCATCAGAGGCTTAGGTTTCGTGTGTGCTGCTGTTTCCCAGCAGTCAGACTAAACAGGTTTAGGGTCATTACAAGGTATAAACACTTGGGGTTTGTTTTCAGTGCCCCGGGAAGCCAGCACAGGCAGCCGGTGCCCAGGGAACAAAAAGCTGGTGGCTGTTGCAGAGATTGAAAGGGCAGCCAGCCTGTGGAGGTGTCACAGGGACAGGGTGGCTGTGGGGTTTTGGCCATGAGGAGAGCCCTGATTTTCCCTGGAAATAAAAGAGCTGCTCCCCTAGCAGGGGGAATGGCTGAGCTGTGCCTGCAGCAGTGGGGGATGCTCCTGGAGCAGCCAGCCTGGTGAACCTGTGGGGTTTGGTGACATGCAGGTCACCTGCTGGGGTGCATGGAAACATCACCCAGGAAATAAAGGGAGTAAAGTGCAGCCCCTGGTGCCCTGGAGAAGCTGACTTTGTAAAATCCAGCTGTGGGGTTTCATTTGGTGAGTGTGACACCTCCGTGTGTGGGTTGAACATCAAGGGCAGTTGTGTGCCCAGAGGAGCTTTTTCTGGTTTGGGTTTGAGTCCCCTCGTGCACTGGGGACAAAAGGAGGGAGGGGGCAGCCCACAATGCTGGCATTGACTTCAGTGCTGAGCTGGCTGCTGCAGCCCTGAACAAGGCTATTGAGGCAGCAGGGTTCAATAGCAGGTGAGCACGGGCTTTAATAGAGTTCAACTGCCAGCCCCCACCCCAAAACGGCTGCACAGCCTGGGGAAAACTCCCAGGAACAGGGGCTGAGCCAGGCATGTAAAAAAAACCCCTGGATTAAAAGGAAATAGCTGTGTTTGTGGCTGATACTGCAAATGTGGCTTTTTCCCTCTGATCTTTTGTTAGTCTGCACTGATTGAGCTGCCTGTTGGAATGCCATTATACTGTCACTCAGCCCAGGAACATTTATTTCATATGTTTTAATCTCCCTGCCTCTGTAGCACCAATGCCACTTTCACTAGAGTGAAGCCAAGTTAATGTCATTAGATTACATCTGATGCAGGGGAAGATGAAAGATAATTCAAAGCTACTCCGTCAGGTTGGGAGTTGAAATATCTCTCCTCCTCAGTGCTTCCAGAGCTGGGGAGTTCTGACTCCTAATTAATGTCCTCTTGGGATTTATTTCCAGGTTTGTTTTGGTTTTTTTTTTTGTTTTTTTTTTTGCTTCTTTGTAATCTAGGTAATGACATTTCTGAGTCAAAGGGAACAGAGAACACCTCAGATGCTGGAGGGGTCTAAGATAGAGGAAAAGGGGGATTTTTGGGTAGGGAGATGCTCCCAGCAGGAACAGAGAACACCTCAGATGCTGAAGGTGTCTGAGATGGAGGAAAAGGGGGATTTTGGGGAGGGGAGATGCTCCCAGCAGCTGTGAGCAGCTGCATCCCACCTCGAGCTGTGTCCCATCCTCTGTGCCTCAGACCAGGGTGAAATCAGAGCCTGATGGGGATGGAGGAGTCAGGCTGCTCCTGGGGCAGAGTTTTCAGGTCTTGGTTATCCAGCAGAGCATTCTGTGAGTGAATAAGTGTGGGAGGGAGGGGAGGAGTGTGTGGATGATGTTGGAGGGGACATCAGGGCAGTAAATACAATTTTTGGAAGGTGGAGCAGGACTGGGTGGCCTTCAGGAGGAAAGCCCTTGTTGCAAACCCCCCTGTGTGAGGGAGATGCTGCAGCAGGAGTTGCCTTGAAGTGATCATCTCCCCACCTTCCTTCTGCAAGAAGCACCAGCTCTTTGCCTGTGTTCAGGGTGTGCCCAGCACAGAGCATTGCCTGTTTTATTGGACATTAAACCAGTTTGGTTTTCCACTCCCTGCTGCAGGTAGGAAGGGCTGGTTTAGCAGTACCTCCTCCTTGTCCTGGGAACATCTCATGTCATCTCATCTCCCAAACACATTTGACTCACTAATAGCATCAAGCACAGCCTGAAGCAGTTTCCCTGGAAATTGCAGCCTTGGACAGCCACATGCTGAAGAGGATCAAGGTCCTTGTTTATTTATTAGCTGTGTAATCAAACACCTCCTGAACCGAGCTGGCAGGGCCAGGTACTGTATGAAAAGGAAACAAAAGGTGGTTGTGGCCCCAAAGTGCAGCTAATTCACTGTAAACAGCAGATGGAGATGGGCTGAGCCTGTGCTGGCTGGGCAGCCTGGGTCACCTGGGCAAGGAGTCCCTGCAGGTGAGGATGAGGAGGGTCTGGGGGTGGCTGAAGGGACCTTTCTGTGCTGGGGAAAGGAGCTGGAAATGCTGGGGAAATCAGGGCTGGTAAGACACTAACTGGTTCTGGTGCTCATGTGCTTTGCCACTGCTTGGCCTTGGACACTCTGAGGGTTTTCAGCAGAGATCTGAAGCAGTTTGGAAGTTTGGGGAGATGGGGTGGTGTGCCTTGGTTTGCCCAGGGGTAAAGGGGGAGTCACTGCAGGGATGGAAGCAGCAGGGCTGTGGTGGGACACCTCTCTGCAGCACAGACACGAGGAGTCACAGGGGTTCTGATGGGTTAAACACCACCCAGAGCTGCTGGTGGGTGTCGGGATCTTTAGCTTGTCTGAGTGAACTCAGGAGAAGTTCGAAAGTCTCTTTTCCCAGCCCGGTGCTTGAAGGATGAGTTGGAGTTCTTAATTTCTCAGTCTCAAGGTTGTTTATTGCGTCTTATCTGTAAAAGATTTTCTCTTGTCTTGCTGAGGTCCGTCCAGCAGGACAGTCCAGGCACTCTGCCTGCCCCCAGGGCAGTGTTATGTCTTTACACTAAAAACTACCTGTACAATATTTACAATAACTTCCCAATACCCATCACCTATGTTAGACAGTGAGCTTCTGCTCTAAACCAATCCCAAAGTGCCACCATCACAGCAGAAGATGGAGGCCAAGAAGAAGAAGGAGAAAGGCTGGACATGCCCAGATCCCTCCATCTTGCCTCCTGAACCCCCATACCAAAAACCCCAAAATCTACTTTTTCACCCCGTGATAACTTCACTATTATTCTACCTAAGCTGTTGTGGCTTGCTGGTCTTCATCTAAGGTTGGTAATTTGCTCCATGGGTCACAATCAAACCCACAGGTGTTTTGGGCTCTGTGCCAGAGTCCCTGAGACCCCTGGCAGGGGTCTTGGCTGCTCAGGACAGCCAGAGGGATGCCCTGGGTCCTGACAGGTGGCATTTAACCCATCAGAAACCTTGGCACAGCTTTGGCTGTCCCCTTGCACCTGGATGCACCTCCAGGGATGGCCCTGCACAGACTCTCCTGCAGAGATCTCCCTGCAGAGAGCTGGGCTCTTTCCCCTCTTACTCCTTAAACAGACCCCAAAGGGTTATTCTTTTATGGGGTTTTTTTCAAGCATTTTGCATCTCTCCATATCCCTTCTGTTTTGTGTTAATGGAGGAGTTCCTATCTGGGGTTTGTGTCTGTTCCTGATGATGGAGTGAGCTCTTGAGTTGGCATATTAGGAGAAGTCAACCACATTGCTATCAGGAAGCACCAAAATAAATACTTCAGATTTTACTGGACTCTTCTTTCCAGATGCTGTGGTCTGAGCAGGGCAGTTTCAGAGGTCTGTAGCCCATCCTCCTCTTCAGTGCTGCTTCACACCCCAGTCCTGGAGAGAGCAGCACCTTCCCCACTCACCCTGTGGCTCTGCCTCTGCCCAAATGTTTGCAAATAAAGCTCCCCTGGCCCTGTCTGCTGGTGCTGAGCAATTGGGAAAACATGGCCTTGGCTGTCCAAGAAGCTGTCAGTAAAATTCTCAGAGCCAGCTCGCCTGGAGAGCAGCACAAAGCTGCAGCTGGCTGGGGTGAGAGCTCATTTATGGCAAAAATTGGGATAAACTTCAGAGAAGCAGCAGATTCACCTGCTCTAGCCACTCTGGTTGGATTTTGTGAGTGTCCAGCTGTGCTCCCAGCCTGTCCTGCTGCCTTGGGGGGGGGTTGAGGCTGGACCCCATCCCCACCAGGATGTCTTTACTACAGCCCAGCTTGGATTTCACCTTTTGAAGTTTAGAACAGGAGCAGTGGGTCTGGGGAGGGGGAAGGGAGCTGGTGCACTTCCAGAGAGTTCAGGGCAGACGAGCAGTGATCAGAAAACCTGAGAACAGCCCCCTGTGTGACACAGGCATTGAAACTCCTGGGCTGCTAATGATGCTTTTCCCCTGGGGGATTCTGAGGTAACCCAAACTGCTTTCACAGGGAAACTGTGGATGCTGGAGAGGGGCAGCAGGAGTGGGTGTTGTGGCCATAAATCTTTACAAATTCTCATTATGTGCAGGTATTGTGGGAGAAAAGTGAATTAGGTCAGCTCAATTTGTGTTGCTGGGGTTGGGTACTGGGGTCATCCCAGGGACTGTGACAGTGGCTGGGGTTTCTGCCTTTCTCCTGCATAACCCACTCCTGAGAAATTCACTTTTTCACGTTTTGGGGTTTCTGCCCTTCTCCTGCATAACCCACCTCCTGGGACATTCACATTTTCATGGTTTGGGGTTATACATGTTCAGCTCCCCACCCACCTGAGCCCTGTGAGCAGGATGGTGCTCACAGTGAGGGTATAAATAGAGCTGCTCGAGGAAGTGAATTATTCCTGGCATTTCTTCCATTGAATAATGGGATTCTGCAGCAGGAAATCTTTCAGCAGAAGGAATTGCTGGTTCCCTTCATGCATGGCAAGAGCATCCTTCTTGCTTCCTGGAAGTGAGGAGCCTCGTTCTGTGCTCTTTCTCCTGCAGCACCATCTGTTGCAGGATTTGAAGATCCCTGCTCAAACTCCCCCAGGCTGCTGGGTTTGTCTCTGGTGGGAGATAGAGGAGGAACTTCTCCCTGCTGCCCCAGGGGAGCTTTGGAAGCCTCCTGTGGTTGTTTTCCCCGTGGCTGAGCAGCTGTGCCCAAGTGTCACATAAGGAAATCCCCCTGGGGTGATTCCAGGCATCTGGGGGCCTTTCTGGCACCAAACTCCTGCAGCTTCAGTGGGATCCTGCTCTACCCCTTGTCTCCAGTTCCTGAGCACAGCTGCAAGCTGGGATGTTAACAGCTGGATCATTTCCATCCACAGCCACCCTCCTCACATCATCCCCTGGGGAGGGATGTTCAGGTTCAAGTGCAGCATCACCATGGGAAGCTGGCTATTTATTAGTTATTTATTTCTCTCTCCAGTGGAGTCATTTTTTGTTAAAAACTGCAAAAATCCAAGCTGATTTGTTCTGCCATTGCCTGTTGGAAGAGGGCTCCCTCCCATAAGCCAAGCTGTCTGGGGAAGCCTTTTATGGAAAATCACCAGATCAACAATTGTGCCTTCTGTGTTTTTCCATGTGTGGCTCTGTGTGTTCATATCTGCAGCTTTCAACTGTCAGTGTTGCATTTTGTCATTACCATTTCACTTCTGCCTTCATCATCTTGTCTGGTAAGATAGAGAGCATCTTTTGTAGTTATTTAAACACTTTTGCACAGTCTGAGCTGGACTGTTTGGGAAGCCTGATTACAGAGAGATATCCCAAGAACTTGGCTCTGTAGAGCAAGTGAGGAAACATCTGGATTTCCCACCCATGTCCTGACTCCTCCAGCTCAGAGTGAGTGAGTGAAAGGCTGGAGATGTGATGCCCAGGAGAGATGTTGTGCCAAGGAGGTGCCTTGTTGCATTTGCAGGGATGCCCTGATGAAGGAAGGAATTATGAATCTGACTCCATGTTCTTAGAAGGCTAATTTATTATTTTTATAATACTATATAATATTTAAAAATACTAAACTATATTATACTAAAAATACAAAAAAACCCATTACTAAATACTAAAAAAATTTTTAAAATACTAAAAAACCCCTTACTAAATACTAAAAAAATACTAAAAAAATAAAAAACCCTTACTAAATACTATTAAAAACTCATTACTCTTTCTAGAGTCTCAACACAACTGAACACTAATTAATTAATAAAACAACTCACACTAAAATTTAATAAAACAATCTCCAAACACATTCCACACATAAACACCACACAAAAAAACCAAATAAAATAATTTTTTTTTTCTGAAGCTTCTCAGCTTCCCAGAAAAAAAATCCTAAACAGAAATTTTTTTAAAAATATATAAGTACCACAGGTGTTCAGTGTGTGCTGAGCCTCCCTTGGCACCAGGCACATCCTCCAGGCTGCTGCTTGTGCTGAAGGTCAGGAGAAGTTCCCCTGACACCTCTCATGAGAGCTGAGGGTGCTAATCCTCATGTCTGGGCTAACTTCCATCCCTGGTAATCCTGGTCTGTGTCCCTAAAAATGAGCTCTGCTGTTTTCAGCTGGCTCCAGTTCCTTTGTTCCCTGCCCATGGACCTGCTGGCAGAGCCCCACCACAGGGCTTGGGGTGCTCTGCTTCTGATTGCTGAGAGATGGATGTTCTGAAAGCCAATTTGGGTTTTTCTGCCTGCAAAGCTGCGTGTCACAGCAAGGCACAAAGTGAATATTGCACAATTATCCCGTCCTCCTGCACTGCTGAACTCTGCCGTGTGAATATGAATATTTGCCCTTAAATGTTTGCCTGGTATTCAGCATTCTTGTACGTGTGTGGCAAAGGTGGTTACAGCCTTCATCACCTCGAAAGGAGGATAAAAACACAAAAGGGAAAATCTCAGTGCCTGCAGCAAGCAGAGCACAGGCAGTGACATGCAGAGCTGGGGTTTGGGGTTGACAGCTGGCACAGCCACCCCTGTGCAGGGCTTGGGGAGCCCTGGCTTGTCCTTGTTCATTCCAGGGAGATTTCATGGGGTGGTTTCTGAGGCACCCTGTCCTCCCCCTGTCCCGCCTCCCCCTCTCTTGTCTCCATCTGTCCTATCAGCAGTAGGTTGGAAAGAAGCAGAATTAGAGACTTCCTCAAACAGTGTGAGATTAAGCTGCGAAATTGGCTGCCACGAGAGGTTTTTAGCTAAAAGAGTCTGAAAAGCACCCTGGAAGTGCTTGGCAGAGAACAATGCACCAGGAGCTGCCAAGTGTGATGGACCAGAAGCAAAGTGCAGCTGAGGGAGCTGCCAAATCTTACCTGGGAGGCACCCAGGGCTCTGCTCCTGCTGCTGGCACAGGAAGGAGCTTGTGGCTCACAGGGTGACCCAGGGAGCTTCATCTTCCCATAGCTGGTACTGGAGGGCAATTGTGGCTGGTGCTGTTTTGTATTTGTGCTGCCCCCAGATGAGGAAGGGAGGAATGGTGAATCTGACTCCATGTTCTCAGAAGGCTAATTTATTATTTTATGATACTATAATATATTAAAGAATACTATACTAACTATACTAAAGAATACAGAAATTATCACTGGCTGGGGTCTCTGTACAAATCACCAACGGGATGGGACTGCTGGGAACGTGCCTTGAGCTGGTTTATTTTCCACCATCAGTCTCATTCCATGGCTATGACAATGGGAAGATGCCACCAGCTCACATCCCAGGCAGCAGACTAAGAACTCAATGCTACAACTCAGTTTATAAGTTTTTTGCCCAATCACACAAAGCAAAAGCACATTGACAGTAGCTCCATCCAAGCACTATAAGCACAGGTACCTTTGGTTAAACAATGCTTGCTTATTTCAAATACAATACCTGCTTGTAGCCTTAAAACACAACACACAGAGCTCCATTATTAAGCTTAGAACTCCCTAATATCTCACTAGATAAACTTTTCTGCAGCTTAGGGAGTTATTCTAGCCAAGTGTTAATACACAGACCATTGTTCTATCTGTCCTTACTTTTCTACTTCTTACATAATTTTTCTGCTGACCAATTTCATGGCCGCTGCTTAGCTCTGATCACAGTTCTGCTGTCTCTGAGGCCTGCCTTTTGCAGCTTTCCCAAACCCCTCTGATTTTATGGATTCCCACAATAAAGGATACTTACAGAAGGCTAAAAAGATAATAATGAAAACTGGTGACTCTTGCCAGAGCCCTGACACAGCTTGGCCCTGATTGGCCATTGAGTCAACACAACTCACAGCAGAATCCAATGAAACAATCAGCTGTGGGTAAACAATCTCCAAACACATTCCAAAAGATCAAAACACAGGAGAAGCAAATCAGATAATTATTGTTTTCCTTTTTCTCTGAGGCTTCTCAGCTTCCCAGGAGAAAAATCCTGGGCGAAGGGATTTTTCCAGAAAATGTGAATGCCACAGTGTTGTTTGGTTAAAAATCCAGCTGCTGTGCAGGGAGGAATTTTCCACCACTCTGCACCATGGTCTGGGTAATTTGGGTAGAAATGACCCTCAAACCCCTGCTCCCTGTCAGCTCTTGTGGTCATGAGTCCAATTCCTGTGCCCTGTGCAGACCTGCCAGGGTTTAAGGGCTGCCAGAGGTTTCTGAGCAAGCACAAAAAACCCCAAAACAATCCATGGGTGGGTGTGGATGGCTGAGAGTGAGTGTGTCCCGCAGAACACCAAATGTTTCTTGTCCAGCTGCTCAGTTGGACCCTCCTTAGGACCAGGGATGGGATTTGGTTGGGCAGCTGCAGAGATGGAGGTGCAGGGGCCAGCGTGGGCATTGCCATGGCTGGGACAGCATCTTCTGTGTCATGTCCAGAGCAGCTGAGGAGGCTTTGGCACACACTCAGCTGGCTGGTGGTGAGAAGAGCCTGATGAACTCACAAAGCTGAGCTCCCAAAGCAGCTGGGAGGGCTGGGACTGGCTTTCCTGCAGCCAGTGAACACCATGAGCTGTCCCTCCTGCCTTGCCCTCCCTGGCTTGTGTTTGCTCTGACCACAGGCAGACGCAGAACGTGCTCAGAGTCTTGCACAAGGAGTCACACTGAGCTGAAATCTTGTTTTTACATGCCCAGGGTGTGATCCCTGATCAGCACAGCACCCAGAGCTGCCTTTGTCACCAGCTGTGCCTGCTCCTGGCTCACCACAGAATCACAGAATAATGAGGTTGGAAGAAACCTCTAAGATTGTAGCCATGATGTTTTATGAAAAATCCCTTTGCTAGGATTTTTTCTCCTGAGAAGCTGAGAGGTCTCAGAGGAAAAGAAAAACAATAATTATCTGCTGCTGTGGAATGCAACAGGTGCATCTTTGATCAGCCCATGTTGGTTGTTTCTAATTAATGGCCAGTCACAGTCCAGCTGGCACGGACTCTGAGAGTCATGAGCTTTTGTTCTCATTCCACTTCTTTCCTTTCAAGCCTTCTGATGAAATCCTTTCTTCTATTCTTTTAGTATAGTTTTAGCATTATATATCTATCATAAAATAATAAAAATATTATCATTTTTATAAAATAGAATTATTATATTTATATAATTATAAATATAATATCTATAGTATTAAAATAATAATTATATTATTAATAATAGAAATGTTTTTATTATTTTATTATACTAAAGATTATTATAATTTTATAAAAATTAGTATATTATGGTATAATTATTAATATAATAATTATTATATTAATCTATTATATATATTAAATATTATATTATGTATAGGGATATATTTATCTATAAATACTTATTATATATTAATATATAAATATGTAGTATATATTATATGTTTATATATAAATATATAATATATATATATTTATATATATTTATAGAAAATATAAGTCAGCCTTCTGAAACATGGAGTCAAGATTCTCATCTCTTCCCATGTCAGGACTGCCTGCAAATTCCCACATAAGATCATCGAGTCCAACCCAGCCCTAACACCTCAACTAGACTCTAGCACCAAGTGCCATGTCCAGTATTTTTTTAAACACACCCAGAGATGGTGATTCCACCACCTCCCTGGGAAGAGCATTCCAGTATTTTATTATTCTTTGTGTGAAATTTTTTTCCTAATATCCGACTGATCCCATCCCTGACATAGCTTGAGACAGCAGTACCTCCCCTGGAGCACCTCCTAAGGAATTCAGCAGGAGAGTTGGAGGGGCCGGGGCAGGGAAGGGCTCCCAGGCTGACCCAGATGCAGAGCAGAGAATTACCACAGAGTTAATTGAGTTTGACCGTGCCCAGTGCCCCGGTGGGGTCAGCCCCAGCCCTGGAGCTGCTTTGTTTGCTGTGGGACAGCTTGAGCTCTGCCCTGCCTGCACGGGGGGTCGTGGCCCCCTGTCACATCCCAGGGACCTGCTGTCCCCACGGTGGGATGTGACAGGGGCAGTGAGCTGTGAGCTGTGCCTTTGGGAGGGATGCACTGTGGAGTTTACAGCTTCATCTGCTCCCAGCCCCCTGATTGCTGTTTGGCACAGTGACAGCATCCCGGGATTTCTGCTGCTCACAGTGACTCTGGGATGTGTCACAAAGTCTCTTTTTCCCAGCCTGGTGGTCAAAGAAGGAGTCAGAACTCTTCTATTCTCATTCTCAAGGTTTATTGTTTCATATCTATAAAGTTCTTTCTCTGGCCTGCCGAGGTCTGTTCAGCAGGTCAGACAGAGGCACTGTGCCTGCTCCCTGGGCAGTGTTATCTTTTTATACTCCATCCCATCCCCGTGCTGTCCTCAGGGACAGGGCACTTGTCCTACCTCCAGATGTAGGGGTGGAACCCTGAGATACCTCACTCCTGCCCTGACCAGCTTTTTCCAGCCCACGCTATCCCAGAGCTGTAAAACAGATTCCAGCAGGATCCTGGAGATGAGGAGAGGCACCTGGGCACTGTCCTGCTCTCCTCCCCTTCATCACCAGTGTTGGGCAGTGCCAGAGCTCCAGGCACATCCCTTGCTGGCAGCCACAA
The DNA here is from genome assembly GCF_901933205.1 of Camarhynchus parvulus. Classification (NCBI taxonomy): domain Eukaryota; kingdom Metazoa; phylum Chordata; class Aves; order Passeriformes; family Thraupidae; genus Camarhynchus; species Camarhynchus parvulus. The sequence goes on from NC_044588.1 coordinate 8,194,514, forward strand.
GGTACTCTGGAGGGAATGGAGTCAGGAGGGAGCTTTGGGCAGTGATCAACAGCTCAGGGCTGGGGGTCAGAGAGCTACAATGATTTCCTGGTGATGTTCCTGCTGCAGGGGATGCTACACCAACGTGGCAGGTACAGATCTGCCTGCACCCCCAGCTTTGGAGCAAAGTGAGGGCAGGGACAGTGGGGACACCCCTGAGCCCTGCTCTGCAGAAGGATTTTCAGGCACAAAGCTTTGGTCACCCTGACATTGCTGACTCAGCCGTGGGCCCTTCCCTCTGCAGAGCTTTCCAGGAATGCCCTCCTTAACATCTCCCACTAGGCAAATCACAGCCAGCACATGGTTAGGGAGAAATTGGATTTACCCTGTAATCTAATCAATGCTAAATAACAGTAATTCTAACTCTGAGCTCCGTGTTTAAAATGCTGTTGGTCTCTGGGGTTCGCTGGAGTTATTTAATCTAATGAAATCCCATTACTGGCTCATGAGGGTGCACCACAGGATGTCTTTCCTAGCAAGGAAGGGAATGGTTAAAGATTTGGGACAAATATTTAGGGACAAATATCCAGGGACAAATATGCAGTAGGGGAAAGGGGCTGAGTGCAGTAAGTTGAGGGTTTCACCTGGCAGGAGCTCAGAGCACTTTGGCTGCACCACTGCAGTGTTGGCTGTCATTGCTCAGGACATGGTGGTGCCCAGGTTCCTCCTGTCACCTCCCTGGGCAGGCTGTGCCACCTTTTCCCTTTTCCTGGTCCTAACAGGGGTTCTGTTCTTTAACCCATCTCAATACCCCACCCAGCATCACACTTGCTGTGCTTCCTGCAGTGGGTTGGTCTCAGCACTGGCTCTCCTGGCTGTGTTGGACTTTGATAGAATCAGAGAATCACCAATGCTTTCGTTTGGTGTGGGCCTTACAGACCAGTTCATTCCAAGCCCCTGCTGTAGGCAGGGTCACCTCCCCTAGCCCAGGTTTGTACAAGCCCCATCCAGCCTAACCTTGAACACTTCAGGGATTTAAGATGCTTTTCCCCAAACCTGCTGTACTTTCCCCATTTGCATCAAGCAGTTTTTCCTAATCTGCTTTCTAGAGGGAGATAAGAGCTCTCCCAGGTCACATTTCCCAGCTGGATTTGTGACAATTCCTGAGCCTTCAATCAATCCCATCCCAACAGAGTCAAGCTGAGCCTACTGCACCAGTTGCTTTCCTGCATGCTGAGCTCATTGTATTCCAATACCTTGGAATTCTCTCAGCAGAAGGCAGGGACTCTGCTGCTGACTGATTCCAGCCAGGCTGCATCCTGTGTGCTGGGGGAGCGTTCCTTCCCCTGGAGCACGTGCTCCAGTTTCCCTTTATTACTTCTTTAATAAGACTGATATTTACTCTGCATTGCTCATTTGCTGCCAGAATTGGAACCATTAGAGCAGCAAGTGACAATTACCTTTGGAGCAGTGTGGGGTAGGAGCCCAGAGTGGTGCTGCCCCAAAGGAGAGGGAGCAAACCTGAATTTGGGGTGTGAATTCCTGTCTCGCTCTATTCCTCACTTTCTAGGACAGCTGGGATGGCTGTCAGGGGTGCTGAGCATCCTCTAGAGGAAGGATTGCACCCAGAGGTGCTGGGAGAGGACACAGCTGGCTCAGTGGATGGGATGGGAATGAGGGGTTGTGGCTCTGTGCTGCCGAGTTATCTTGGGACATCCTCAGAGCTGCCCATCCCATAAGGCCCCTGTGTGGCCTCCGCTAGCCTCAGGAGCCCTGTTCCTCCGGAGAACAGAACGCCCGAGTGCCCGGCGTAGCTCGGCGTGGCCTCAGGGCTATTGCCAGCAAGCATAAGTGATTGTCAGCTCTTAGTGATATTCAGCTCAGGATTTCAGCTGCCTGCTTGGTGCAATTAGCCCAGGCCGAGAGGCACAGTGGACAGAGAGAGAGGGAAGAGGCGACGGAGGTTCCGCAGAGATGTTCTTTATTGATGCGAAGGTCCGGTCTGCACTCGTTCCAACAAGTGGGCTAAAATGTGCCCCTTTTATAGGTTTTAGGAGGATTGAGATTTGGACCAATGGCAAGGGGTTAAAGTCCTAACCTATAGGGTTACAGGGATATGCTCTAGGGTGGGGGTGAGGAAGTAAAATGCTGATTCAGTTCCTCCAGGGAGCCCTGGTTGTGTCCATAGGGACTGCTACACATCCCCAAGGAACAGCTTGTTTCCTCGAAAACCATCTCCGTGCTGGAAAAAAAAAACCCAAACAACATTAAAAAGGAGCATGTCTGGTAATTTAATCATGTTAAGTGCTCCTAAAATCACGTCTGCACTGCACAGCAGCGTGCCAGAGCTCTCTGGAGGAGCAGATGTGGCAGGGTTAGGTGCAGAGAGATGGGGCTGATGCCTCAGGGTTTGGCTTTTATATTTTTCACATTCTGTGCTGCTTCAGTATGTGGGTCTGAGCTTCACATTAGGGGATGGTGAGCTCTGTGCACAGAGCAGGGAGACAAAACAATTCCTGCTCCAGCTGGGCACCAAGGACAAATGATCCAAATCTCAGCCCAGGAGCACAAACACCGTGGGCTGGAGAGAGAAAAACAAGGATGGGACTGGATGGGCTAAAGCTGGAATGGGACAATGAACTCCAAGATGCAAATGGAGCAGAACTGATCAAAGTGAGAGACCCCGTGCCCGGTCGTGCATTTTGGGACCAATTTGGTTCATCTTGGGTGCAGCCCTGGTGTGGTATTCACATGGCCTCTGAACAGAGAGAAGCTGTGAGACAAGCAGAGAAGAGGGGAAACACAACTCTTATCTCGCTTGCTGTACTGTGTTTGTGCTAAAGTAGAATGCAATGTGGAGATTGTTTACCCAAAGTGAGGATGGTTTGTTCCCTTGGCCTGTCAGGGCCAGGTGTGTGTGTGTGTCAGACTGTCATGGGACAGTCAGGACAGAATCAGAGATGACTGCAGCTCCGAGCAGTTGTGAGCAAGAGTGAGTGCGTGGCAGATTCAGTTTAGATGAAATGTACATAGCATAGTATAATAAAGTGATTCTTCAGCCTTCTGATGATGGAGTCAGATGCATCACTCTCTCTATTCCCTTTGTCAGAGTCGCCTTTGATTTACAATAGCTCTGGCTGGGCTCTTGTGCTGCCCAAGGTGGATCCATTGAGGAGATCCTTTGAATAAATCCCTGCTTTATTCTGTAACTCTGTCCAGCCTCTGCTCCAGCTCAGCCTTCCCAAGGCATCAGGGCAAAGCATGGAGGAGGGAGGGCGAGACACTCCCCGTGCTTTGGCAGGCGCTGCAGGAGCAGCCCTGGTCCCCTGAGGGGTGGCTCTGTGTCCTCAGCACCTGGGGGAGGCTGGCAGGGTCCCCCGGCCCTGGGCTGGCGTGGGAGCAGTGGCAGAGCTGGCTGTGCTAACGAGGAGCTGCAGCCCCACCGAGCCTGTGCTCATTATGCACGTCCCTTTCACACCGCCTTCATTATTCCCCTGCTATCTAGTGTCATTAAGATATCAAGTTCATTTAGGTACATCCACATTGGCAGTTTAATTATGTCTGGGTACTACTCTGTATTTTATTCATGGACTATCTGGGGGCGGTTGTCAAACACAAGGCCAGGAGATAAAGGTTTGGTGGCTGCAGAATGCTAATGTCCTGCTGGCTCCCTTTTGACAAATACACATGCCAGTTATTGCCAAACTGATTATTTCATTCATTAACACCGCATACATCAGCTCCCTTCACCCAGTATTATTGTGTACATTCATCTCTTCATAAACAATTACCTGACAAAGTTGAGAGAGGCAAGGATTGGGGAGTGAATGCTGTGCTGGGGAGTTCCTGGTGTGGGTTAGGAACAAGGTGCTGGGGGTGTGCAGGACGCTCCCTTAGCGTGATGGCTTCATTAATCAAATTAGGGACAATGGCATGTCACATGTGTGCCCTGCTTCCCAGCAGCCTGGCTGTGCTGTGCTCCCTCTTGGGCTCCCTGAGCACTTTGTGGTGATGGGCTGGGTGAGGTGAAGCCCAGGGGACCCTGTGGGAAGGCTTGGAAAGCAGTCAGACCATGACCTGCATTTCTCATTATTATTATTTTTAGCAGTAGTATTATCATGATTATGATGAGGAATATTGGCATGAAAACAAACATTCTTTGTTTATTGTTTCTCTCTTTTTTCCAGCTTCCTCATAGTGCTTTTTCCAAAATTGGACCCATTAGAGCAGCAAGTGACAATTACCTTTAGAGCAGTGTGGGGTAGGAGCCCAGCATGGTGCTGCCCCAAAGGAGAGGGATCAAACCTGAATTTGGAGTGTGAATTCCTGCCTCACACTGGAGCAGCTTCCTAGGGACAGCTGGGATGTCTGAAGCTGGAATAGGACTAGGAGTGGTGGTAGGAATGATTAGGACATCACAAATATGTAACCAGCTGGGAACAAAGCCCCCACCATGACTTCTTTCTGCAGATTTTGACTGTAAAAGCTGGAGATGGAGAAAAAAGATATCAGGGAGATGAGAGCAGTGAAGAGTAACCAAAGTCATGAAATAAGTGATTGCTGCAGCTTTCCTAGAGATGGTGGTGAGACCCTGTCACAGGCATCTTTTATGAAAAATCCTTTCCTAAGGAGAAGCTGAGAGGCCTCAGGAACAAAATGTAAACATTGATTATCTGCTGCTGTGGAATGCAACAGGTGGATTTGTGATTGGTCTCAGGTGGTTGTTTCTAATTAATGGCCAATCACAGCCCAGCTGTCTCAGACAGAAAGTCCAAGCCACAAACCTTTGTTATCATTCTTTCTTTTTCTATTATTAGCTAGCTTTCTGATGAAATCCTTTCTTCTATTCTTTTAGTATAGTTTTAATATAACATATCTCACAAAATAATAAATCAGCCTTCTGAAACATGGAGTCAGATCCTCATCTCTTCCCTCATCCTTGGACCCCTGTGAACACCACCTCAAGACCCACCAGAGGGACCTGCCCAGAGGAGTCCATTCCCATCTCCAGCTCCTCATGCCCAGCACAACCCCCTGTGGAAGGGATCAGACCTGGAGCTGCTCCCAGCCATCCCCTGGAGCACACAGCCCCCGTGTTTTCTGTGAGGTGTCTTGTTTTATTTCTTGAGATGCTTTGTCCCCTCAGCTGTTCCTGCAGGCAGAGTCTCCCTGGTGTGGAGGAGGAGCAGCTGCAGGAGGCCACCAATAGAGCCAGGATCAATTCAGCTTCTCACTCAGGCAGACACGCTCCAGAAGTAATGCTGCAGGGGTCACACTGCTCCAGTGCACGATTTGCAAACTAAATAAAGGATCTGAGTGGGTTTTAAGTGCCTAACTCCCTTAGGCCCCTTTGGAAAAAGCCCCACTGGAGTAACTAAGAAGCTTTCAGTGTGCGTTTGCAGAAACATTAATCCCCCTTGCTATGTCAGCTCTCTTTGATCACTCTTCAAATCTTCATCTCCAGGGGTCCTGCCTGGGCTTTCCAGAGGGGCTTAAGGGCAGAAGGCCTGGGCTCCCAAGGCTCAGAATCCTTTTGCAAATCCCTCCTTGTTGGAATGGAGGGATCACACCATGCCAGGGGTCCCCGTGTCCCCTTCCCTGCAAGGTGGGACCCACCATGGGTGATGGGTGAGTGTTGGGGTGGGCCCTGGGGTTTTAAAGTCTCAAGAGTGTCAGCCTGGGCTGGGTCAGTTCTTCCTGTGCTTCCTCACTGTTCCCAGGGAGGTGTGATGGAAGAGGAAGGGGGTTTTGTCTTTGGATCCTGAGAAATGAATGGTGAAGGAGGGCTGGTCTTGCTAAGCAGGGCAGGGCTGGAAAAGGAGAGGCTGGAGTCATCTGCAGGAGCTGATGTGAAGCCTCCAGCCCATGTTCAGAGCTGGATGAGGAACAGCAGTGTCTATTGACCTGGATGCAAATGACTCAAGTTGACTTAAGAACGTGATGTCAATAATTGGGGTTTTTTTAGTCTATCCATGTTCTGGAGAACACTCCATCTTTCTTTCTTTCTTTCTTTTTCTTTCTTTCCTTTCTTTCTCTTTCTTTCTTGTTCTTCCTTTCTTCCTTTCCTTTCCTTTCCTTTCCTTTCCTTTCCTTTCCTTTCCTTTCCTTTCCTTTCCTTTCCTTTCCTTTCCTTTCCTTTCCTTTCCTTTCCTTTCCTTTCCTTTCCTTTCCTTTCCTTTCCTTTCCTTTCCTTTCCTTTCCTTTCCTTTCCTTTCCTTTCCTTTCCTTTCCTTTCCTTTCCTTTCCTTCCCTTCCCTTCCCTTCCCTTCCCTTCCCTTCCCTTCCCTTCCCTTCCCTTCCCTTCCCTTCCCTTCCCTTCCCTTCCCTTCCCTTCCCTTCCCTTCCCTTCCCTTCCCTTCCCTTCCCTTCCCTTCCCTTCCCTTCCCTTCCCTTCCCTTCCCTTCCCTTCCCTTTTTTTCTTTTTTCTTTTTTTTTTTTTTTTTTTTTTTTTTTTTCTCTTTTTTCTTTTTTCTTTTCCTTTTCCCTTTCGCATTATTGAGCTGTATTCACTCTGAACAGCCTCAGTGTCACCGCCCCATCCTGAGCCTCCCCATCCCCTCCCTGTGACACAGAGCTGAGCATGGTGCAGAGCTGAGCTGAGCTGGCTGCTGTGCCATTTACTCATGAAATCTGCATCTGCTGCAAACTAAAACTCCCTGAAATGTGTCAGATGGCTCTGGTAGTGGATCAGACAGTGATGCATTCCCTGGGAGAAGGTGGAATTGCTGAGCTCAGGGAAGAGCTCTTGCTGCAGGATCTTGTGAGGAATGGCTAAATTCCCTGCCTTGGCCCTTGCCTTGCCCAGAACTTGCAAATTAGGCCAGGAAGAATTTTTTTTCAGCTTTCTGGAGACTTTTGCCCCCTTTACACCTGACTGCTTTGTTCTGGGAATGAAAGTACAGAGCCCTTTCCCAGCCATTAAAGTTTCATTTAGCAAAAGGACAAAGAATTGGCACAGGAAGGATGAAGAACCACTGCAAGAGTAAACTTGTGTGACTCTATGTATTTTAGATCACAGCCTGAGGTCAGGCTCCCTTTTCTGTAATACAAATAAAGGGGTTTTTGGCCATGCAGCAGCAGGAGATGTGTAGTGACACATTAAAAAGTCACTTCTCAGTGTAATTTAAGGAACAACCTCTGTTCTCAGCAGTGAGGTCTTTGAGGTGTCTGGGTGTTTCATAAACCCCCAGCAGGCGCAGATACACACACAGATGTGCACACACCATCTCCAGCAGCCCAGGGCATGCCACAGGAATTTCCAGAATTTATCATAATCTCTGCTGAACTGTTGAGGACTCCACAACAAAATCCTGGCTGGCAGATCCTTTTACTTTTGTACATAAGGGAGAAAATCCATCTCCTTGCTCCCCAGACCTCAGCAGCCAGTTCATAATCTCCGGAGACACAAAGGTGTCCAGAGCTCCCCAGGTGTGTTTGTACAGTCCAGTGGTCCCAGCCTGCTGCATCCCCTCCCTATTTCCAGTATTATTTCCCTACCTCCAGCTTCAGCTGCCTTAATTTAGCCAGTTTAGTCCCTGCACCCATTTTCAGTCTCTGAGGTTTGGTGGCATTTCTTCAGAGGGAAGGAGAATGGAGGAACGCTGGGTTTGTTGGGTGGTTTTTGGGGTTTTGGTTTTTTTTTTTTTTTTTTTTGTTTGTTTGTTTTCACAAATCACCTCAACTTGTCCTTCCATTTTTCAGTCCACATTTTACTCCCCTTTATGTTGTCTGCAGCTTCTCAACCACCACCCCTGTCTCCAGCTCCATTTCCCACCCTTACTCCTCTCCATCTTTCTCTTTTTCCATAGGAGGAGCAGTGAGTGTGCAGGGCCTGCCCAGGCACCAAGGCAAAATGAGGCAGACATGGAAAAGGAGCAAATTGCATTATGTATTGCAGGCAATAATGCAGCTCCCTGGGGACAGGGATAATGTAGTGAGAGACAAAGGAACAAGAGTTTTTGCTGGCCTGAGCACTCAGTTGATTGTGACCTTTCTGGAATTATTCCTGACTTCTTCTGGGTGATTGTTTGTGTCACTCCTTTGACTTTTCACTTTTGTCTGGTTTGAATTGAGCCCCAGGGTATTGTATTTGTGGGGTGCCCCGTGGCAGGAAGGAATGATGAATCTGACTCCATGTTCTCAGAAGGCTAATTTATTATTTTATGATCTATATTATATTAAAGAATACTATACTGAACTATACCAAAGAATACAGAAAGGATACTTACAGAATGCTAAAAAGATAATAATGAAAACTCTTTCCAGAGTCCCCACACAATTTGGCATTGATTGGCCAAAGAGTGAAAAAACTCACATCAGAATCCAATGGAGCAATCACCTGTGGGTAAACAATCTCCAAACACATTCCAAAGCAGCAAAACACAGGAGAAGCAAATCAGATAATTATTGTTTTCCTTTTCTCTGAGAAAAACCCCGGGCAAAGGGATATTTTAGAGAATGTGAAAGCCTCACAATGGTTTTTGCTGGCCTGAGCACTCACTTGATTGTGGCCTTTCTGGAATTATTCCTGACTTCTTCTGGGTGATTGTTTGTGTCACTGCTTTGACTTTTCACTTTTGTCTGGCTTGAGTGGAGCCCCAGAGCTGATGAGGGATCAGGATGTGGGCAGAGGCATCCCCCAGCACCAGGGATGGGGGTTATTTCCAAACTGGCTGTGATTTTTGGGGTTTGTGTGTCTGGAGGACTTTTTCTGGAGAGCTGATGGTTTGGGTTCCCATTTTCTGGTGGGGGCAGATGTGTCATTGGCAGTGGGATGGAGCAGTGGAGATTCCCTGAGTTTTGGGTGCAGAAATCAGAATGAAACTGCTGGCATCAGCCATGCAGTGTGAGTGTCCCCAGGCCACAGCTGGGTTTGGGGCTCCTGCAGGTCACAGTGGGGCTGGTGATCCATGGGTTTGCAGGGCACTGAACTCTCCCTGTGATGGGGATGGGTTTCCTCAGCAGCCCAGGTGGTGAGAAGCTGGCCAAATCAAAGCTCCTCAGCTTTTGGAAAAATCCCATCTGGGATGTTTGTCTAGGGGCTCCCCAAGATCCCTCTGCAGAGACAGCCAAGGCTCTAAGATGTGCTTTGGACCTCTCTCCTCTCCTCTCCTCTCCTCTCCTCTCCTCTCCTCTCCTCTCCTCTCCTCTCCTCTCCTCTCCTCTCCTCTCCTCTCCTCTCCTCTCCTCTCCTCTCCTCTCCTCTCCTCTCCTCTCCTCTCCTCTCCTCTCCTCTCCTCTCCTCTCCTCTCCTCTCCTCGTCTCCTTTCTCATCTCTTTCTCTTCTCTCTCTCTTCTCTGTCTCCTTTCTCTTTCTCTCTTCTCTTTCTCACCTCTCCTTTTCCTCCTTTTCTCTCCCTCTCTCTCCTCTTTCTTTATCTCTTCTGCTTTTTCTGTCCTGTCTTTCCACCTTTCTGAGACATAAGCAAATTCCAGGGAGGCATCAGTTGTCTTTAACACCCAGAGGAAAAATCGAAGGGAAGGGTTCAATTACCCACATGAAAAATGAGTCTCCTAACAGAGCTCTATCCGTTTGCTAGTTGTGCTTGTTTTAAAACTGAATTATAGAGACTGCACATTTTTCCAGAGACAAATGCATTAATTTTTCTCCAAACAGACAAGGGAGAAGCAGAGGGAAAATAAGATAATAAGAGTTTCCACAGTGATTTATATGCCTTTGTGAAAAATAATGGGGGCAAGCAGCAGTGTGCTCCAGCAGCTGGGAGGAAGGGGCAGGGGGGTGGCAGGGACAACTGCAAGGAAAACTGCCAGAAGTCCAAGTCTGATTGTTGGTTTTAGATGATATAAGATCACTTTATGTCTCTGGCTGGCTTGAAAAATCTCTCTTCCTCTCTCTCTCTCTCTATATATATATACACATATAAAATATAGACCATATGATGCACTTAAAGCCAGCCCAGACTGTGGTGTTTATACAGGAAAGGATTGTGTTTCTGGCCGACCTCTCCCCAGCCCTCCTTCTTCTGACCAAGGATAAACTGGGACCTTTAGAAAACAAAGTGGTGGCTGCAATTTTTAACAGATTTGCTCTTTATATATTTATACAGGGCAGGCAAGCCTTTCCCCAGGGCAGTCTGCTTGTGCCTGTGGGCAGAAACCAGGGGGGTTGAGTTTATTTTTTTTTTATCTGTTCACTTGGGTTTGATTTATATGGTAAAAGAGATATTTTTATTATAGTGCACAGTAAATTGGGTTTCTTTATTGCTCATGAGAACTGTTTCCCAAAATTGGACTATTTATATAGTACACTGATTGCAAAGTATTTCTGATCTTGATGTCTGAGTGCAGGGAATAAAAAAATTATAGAAAATCAGATGTTTTTTAAGAAAACCTGCAACTTCTCTTGAAATAAAATAAAACTTTTTCTCAAGATGATGATGTAACTCTCAGCAGCTCCCAGGAAATCATCTTGGTTTGGTGACTAAAGACTTTTGGTGGGAATTGGAGGCTCTGGGAGGTTTTGAAGCAGTTTTGTGGTTTGTCCTTTGGCGTAATCCACAGGAAACACATCCGTGGGGCCAAAGGCCACCAGGGCTGTGGTACCTCCACTGATGTTTCTCTGCAATTACAGGAATGATTCAATGAACGAATTGCCACTTGGTTTCCCAGCAGAAAATCCTGCAGCGTTCAGATGGACGTGAGAGTGGAGGGAAGTGATGCTTTATAGCAAATCTTAAATCTGTTCCAGGGCAGATGGTTAATTGTGGAGTTCAATTTATTTGCCTAATGCAAATCATGTCCCATTTGCCCATGGCGCCAGGAGAACCAGATTCCTGTTTGGTTTTGCGAAAAGCTGCATTTTCAGGGAATATTCTGCAGCTCCCATTTATGGCCCCAGAGGAGGATGACTTGCACACAGGACAAGCAGTGGTTCCCTTGGAAAGGTGCTGGTATGAGAAATAACCCAGATTCCTGTTTGGTTTCGCTCAAAGTTGATGTTTCAGGGAATATTCTGCGGCTTCCACATGATCCTCCTGTTGGTTGCCCCAGAGGAGAATGACTTGCACACAGGACAAGCAGTGGTTCCCATGGAAAGGTGCTGGAATGAGAAACTGAGAAATAAGAACCCAGATTCCCGTTTGTTTTTGCGAAAAGCTGAATTTTCAGGGAATATTCTGCAGCTCCCACATGATCCTCCCATTTATGGCCTAGGGGAGGATGACTTGCACACAGGACAAGCAGCATGGAAAGATGCTGGGATGAGAAATTGAGAAATAAGAACCCAGATTCCTGCTTGTTTTTGTGAAAAGCTGAATTTTCAGGGAATATTCTGCAGCTCCCATGTGAAGCTCCCATTTGTGGCCCCAGAGGAGGATGACTTGCACACAGGACAAGCAGTGGTTCCCTTGGAAAGATGCTGGGATGGAAATAAGCTGCCAACACCCTGTTGGTTTGCAAAATTGAGCATCTCATGCTCATGGCTCCAGACCTGAAAGGTGCTTTGGCCTCCTCTTTTCCCATTCCCAATGTCTGTGGGACTGGATTCCTGCCCTGGGCCAGGAGGGTGTTTCTCAGGGAACTTCCCAACTTCCCAAAAGGGCCTAGAATTGAAGCCTGTAGAGATTTTTTTCATAGATTCATGGCTTTTCAAAGGAGAAATTTGCATATTAATAAGAAGCTGTTCAGACTGATTGGCTTAATGTGTTTGGTGTAAGTATAATTAAATGTCAAGGGAAATATATCATGAAGTAATGGAGCTGGAGTTAATTTATCAAAAAAAAAAAAAGATCCCTAAAGAGGGAGACACTTCCAATAACAAACAGTTCTTTAACCTTCCTCCTTAAGATGATTTGCTTAGTCAGGGCTGAAATGTGTGGTCTTGGATGAGAGAAACATGAGGTTGGTTTGGGGATGGAGGTTTTTCCACACTCTCCCATTTACAGAGCCTTTTTTCAGATCCTTACTGCATTGGTGCATAACTCTAAACTCCATGTAAAGTGTCAGCTTCTGCCTTCACATTTTGGTCAGACAAAACAATTCCTCTGGGCCTGAGATCCAAAGACACCCTACAGCCTCAGGCCCCAAAAAGTACAAACAAAAGTGAATTTGGAGGGGAGAGCAGACTGAGGGAATAGGACTTCATTACCTGAAGCTGTAATTGGACAATTAACCACTGATATGTCAATGGACCAAACTTAAAATTGTCTGAAAAACTCGTGACCATCATCCATCCTGGGTGTAGCCCCTTTGGGAGGCTTTTGAGTGCCCAAGGTATGTCTATTGAAGGCCTTTAATAAATATATAATAAATTGATGGCCTTTAAGCAGAGGGTTCCCCAGGTCCAGGTGGGGAAGGTGCAGTCCTGCTCCCTCCAAGCCCAGCAGCAGCTCCTGTGAGGGTTTCTGGGTGGATGTACCCCTGTAAGACTTCAGGGGTGCCCTTAGGGAGGGAGAATGAGATTGAGATTTATTTATATCAGGTGCTGGGCCATTTGTACCCATTCTTTCCTCATCCCTCAGTCTTTGCTCTTTGAACTTTTCAGAGCACGTGCCATCTCCTGTTCTGTTCACATCCTAGCTGGGCACAAACCCCAGCCCACACAGCACAGCTTTAAAACAAACAAAAATCGCAATGCAGGTGCCAGAACTGGATGGTTTAAGATCTTAATTGAGGAAGGTGAGGTGCAGGCTGAAGGCTGTGCTGATCCCTTCAAGGCTGTGGCTCCTGGCATCCTTCTGTGGGATGCAAAGAGGCCGGGAGCTCCCTGTCCATGGTGCAGTGGACAAACAGGCAAGGACTTCCAGCAAAACTCTGCTTTAGGTGGGTGCTGGGTTCATGGATTTGTGTCCAGCCACGTCCTCTGCTGTCCTCTTCCAGCAGGGACTGACCCTCCTGTGTGCTGGGATGGCAGAAGGGAGCTCTTGATTTGCGCTTGCAAGGGATGTAAAAGGATCATGTCCATTGTTTCAGCTGGAAAATCCTCCTTCGGCATGACAGACATAGAGGGAGTCAGCAGGTTGTAATGAACAATCACTTTTAATTTGGGGAGGACACTGGGAATGTGATGAAATCACTGTGAGCCTGATTTTCTCCCTTGTAGGAATCAGCTGGTGCTGCAAGGATTTGGCAAAGCTCCTTATGAGTGGAGCTCTGCTCACTGCTGGGGTTAAACTGAACATGGTGCTGGGGAGACCGGAGGAGATGAGTGTTGGCTCCAGGTCTGATGGGACACGAGGAGTTTGTCCTTCCCAGTGCATGACTGGAGCTGCTGGGAGTGCTCTGAGGCTGGGTTAAAGAGCTCATGGCCAGCCCAAGGGGACGTCACACCAAGGGCAGTGACACCAAGCACTGCAGAGGTGGCTGATGAACCCAGCCCCAGCCCTGACACAGAAAGATCCTTTAGAAGATGCCTGGTGGTGTCTCCATTCCCATACAAAGGATGGACACATGTTGAAGGGGCTGTGACCAAAAGCCCTGGGGCTCTTCATCTGTTCCTGGTAGGCAGAGGGGCTGGGATTTACCAGCAGTTAACCATTGGAGAGAAAACAATCTGAAACACCCCTTCTCCAAAGGCCAGCTGGGCAGCCCAGAGGAGCTGGAGGTGCCACCTGTGATTGCCTCAGCCTCGATGAGTTTCTTGTTCCAGCAGAGAAAATCGATGGCTTGCAGGGCTAATGGCACCAGGGAGTTTCTGCCTGTCAATAGCACTTAGGCCCTGCTGCTCTCCAGATGTGCCTTCCAGCAGGGTGGAGTTTTTGGGAACCTCTTGGCACAGTTTGCTCTCCCAGACTGGTCACGGGATGCTGGGACATGGGAATCACCTCTGAGCACAGCACTCCCCACTACCTGCTGCCCTCAAAGCAGCAGCCCATCCCCTCAATAATTCATCAGAGCAATTAGACAGAGGGTTTGCGTGCTGTAATGAGCTCTGATCCACACGCTCTCCATCCCAGAGGAGCAGGGGGCAGGAGCTGAGCACAAGAGGGACAGCAGGGCACGGGGCTGGAGAGCAGAGCCCCCTCCTTGTGTGCAGCTGCTGCCCCTCACTGCTCTGCCCCGAGGCTCTGCAGCCAGGGCAGTGACACCTTGGCACCTGTCAGCCTGTTCTCTGAGTTCTTCCAAGCCTTCTGATCTTTGCATTCTTGTAATGAAAGTTTCTCACGTGCTTTTCTGTAAATAATCATTGGTTTACGTTCTTTTCTGGAGGAGGAGAAATGTGATGGACTGTTGGTTTGGCCAGTGTCATTGGAGAGGTGGCACTGTCATCCTCCAATCCACTGTCACTCTTGAAAGTCTATAAATGTTGGAGTCAGAAATTAAACTGCCCTTCTTCTTACCTTGGAGATTCCAGGATCTGCGTCATTTTATTTCATGTCCTAGAGCGACAGACCCCAAGGGCAGTGACACCAAGGGCAGTGACCCCAAAGGGAAGGGACACCAAGGGCAGTGACACCTGTCACTCCATTCTCCAAGTTCTTCCAAGCCTTCTGATGTTTGCATTCTTGTCATGAACTTTCTCACACACTTTCTGTAAATAATTATTGATTTACGTTCTTTTCTGGAGGAGGAGAAATGTGATGGACTGTTGGTTTGGCCAGTGTCATTGGAGAGGTGGCACTGTCATCCATCCAATCCACTTCTAAAAATCTATAAATATTAAAGTCAGAAATTAAACTGCCCTTTTTTTTACTGTGGAGGTTCCAGTGCCCTCATCATTTTATTTCGTGTCCTAGAGGGACAGACCCCAAGGGCAGTGACACCAAGGGCAGGGACTCCAAGGGCAGTGACACCAAGGGAAGGGACACCCAGGGGAGTGGCACCAAGGGCAGGGACACCAAAGGGAGGGACACCAAGGAGAGTGGCACCAAGGAGAGTGGCACCAAGGAGAGTGGCACCAAGGGAAGGGACACCAAGGGCAGGGGTGACACGAGGTCACACTGTGCAGCTCTGACAGGGTCTCCTGGGGGTGTGTGACCCCCTTATCTCGGGGACACTGCTGTTTCCTGCCTTGGCTCCCTGAGGTGCAGGAAGGATCTTCGCCTCTGGAGTGATTAGCAAACAAGCTGCATTCTCCATGACATTCCTTAGATGGATTTCTCAGCTCCTCAGGAAGGGATGAGGCTTCCTGGCTATGACCTCCTGGGAGCTGGCTGTGCCAGACCATTCTGGAGGCAGTGAGATTCCTGCAGTGGGTTGTTTTTAAATGCTGAGGTGGTTCAGCCCAATGCTGGAGGGAGTGGAGGTGCCCTTGGCACTGGGTGTGCAGCTGGGAGGGTCTGCAGAGGACTGTCACAGACATCTTCTATGAAAAATCCTTTCCTTAGGATTGTTCCTCCTGAGAAGCTGAGAGGCCTCAGGAACAAAATGTAAACAATGATTATCTGCTGCTGTGGAATCCAACAAGTGGATTTGTGATTGGCCCACATTGGTTGTTTCTAATTAATGGCCAATCACAGCCCAGCTGGCTCAGACAGAGTCCGAGCCACAAACCTTTGTTATCATTCTTTCCTATTCTATTCTTAGCTAGCCTTCTGATGAAATCCTTTCTTCTATTCTTTTAATATAGTTTTAATATATAGTAATATATAGTAATATATATAATAAAATAATAAACCAGCCTTCTGAAACATGGAGTCAGATCCTCGTCTCTTCCCTCATCCTAAGACCCCTGTGAAGACCATCACAGAGGACCCCTGGGTGGGAAATGGATTTGTAGGGAATCCTCAAAACCTGGCAGAATTCTCAAAGCCTGACACACAGTGTGCATCTGTGTGCAGACCTTCAGATGAGAAATGCTGACTTTGAAATGCCATGGGATAGGACAGACATTGCTGAGAGAGAAATGGAGCTAGAAACGAGTTTCAAAGGATGGCCTTGCAAAAAAACCCATATATATATATATATGATATATCTATATGATATATATAATATAGATATATATGGATGGAGAAGAAATCCTGGGCAAAGAGGATTTTTCAGAAAATATGGCAGTGACAGGAGGGAGCTCGTTGCCCTGGGCACAGGGACCGTGCCAGGGGGGCAGGACAGCCCCCTCAGCACATCCTGAGGGAGCAAATAATGCAGGGATTGTTTCCTGACAGTGGGAGTGAGGCAGTGCTGCTGGAAACCTTTCTGACCACAGGCAAGGGAAAAAAGCCACAAATATTTCAGCAGGTGACACCCTCATCCTGCGTGGCCTGCAGTGCTTCCGTGGGGATGGAAGAGCAGAGACAAAGGCAATTCCAAGGCCCCTGACTTGTTTTGTGAGGGTGCAGGATGCTCTGAGAGATGGCAGTTGTGTCACAGATCCCTCCAATAACACCAGAATTTCCCTGAGCTGTATCTTTGTGCAGAGAGAATGCCTGAACAGCAGGATGGTAGGGATAGCAGACACCCAGGGCTCCTTGTCCTCTCCCAGGGCTGTTCCTGCCTCTTGTTTTGCTCCAAGCCCAGCTTAATCCATCCTCATTAAAATCAGTGGCAAGAGTGTCCTTTTGCTATTGGGTTTGATTTTACATCCAACACCACAGTGAGTGATTTTCTTTTTTCCTGGCAGACCTCTCTGATCTTTTGCCCCTCTCCTTTCAGCTTCCTCAGTCTCACAGCTTTTCTCGGAGGGTTTTTTTTTTTTAATTTTCCTCAGTTTCCTGAAATGCATCCTTCCCTGTATCGATTTCACCTGAGATCTGAAGGAAGGCAGAGCAGGAGGCTCAGCTGACTCCCATGCACACTCACAGCTCATCAAAGCCAATACAGAGCCTTGTGAGAGCTGCTGGGGCAGCACAGCCCCTGGGCTTAGCAGCTGGCCTCATGGGAGGGAGGAATTAATCTCTTTAGGCAGCATTTTTGAATTTCTGTCTCCATCCACGCTCCTGGTTACATGGAGTTATCACTCTTGCTAGAGCATCTTTCTTTTCAATCATCTCCTGAACATGCTGCAATGGCACTTCTGGGAGTGTGGGCTGAGCTGGGGGAAGGGGAGTGCTTCTGAGAGCTGGTTTGGGTTTTTTTTATAAATTCCTCTTGCAGAGTCACTGCTTAAAATGATTTGGAAGAAAAAGAGAGAGGGTGGGGTGTGGGAACCCAGGACATTGCTCTGGCTGCCCTGGAGGGCTCCAGACCCTGGCAGGGGGCTCAGAGACCTTGGCACAGAGTCAAAAACACCCGTGCCTTTGATTTTAACCCATGGAGAAAATTACTGACCTTATATGAGGATTTACAAGCCATGAGAGTTTAATTAGAATGATAGTGAATTTGTCACAGAGTGAAAAGTAGAATTTTAGGTTTTTAGAACGGGGGTTCAGAAGCCAAGAAGGAGAAATCTGGGTGTGTCCTGTCCTTCTTTCTTCTTCTTGTCCTCCATCTTTTGCTGGGATGGTGGCACTTCTGGATTGGTTTAGAGTAGAGACAGACTGTCTAACATAGGTGATAGGTATTGGAAAATTATTGTAAATAAAGCACACGTAGTTCTTAGTATAAAAAGCCAACACCACCCCAAGGGCAGGGACTGTGCCACAACCGAACCTGCAGGACAGATGTCAGCAGGTCAGACAAAGAATGGAATAGAAAAGAGAAAATAAACAACCCTGAAAAGCAGAGCTGAAGAATCCTGACTCCTTCTTGGATTGCAGGGCTGGGAAAAAGAGACTTTCTGACACCTCGGGGTCATCTCAACCACACAAACCCCGAGAGTGGAAGAAGAAGAAGAAGAGGAAGAAAGAAGAAGTAGAAAAAGAAAAAGTAGAAGAAGAAGAAAGAAGAAAGAAGAAGACGAAATGAGTTGCTGGTGGCCGGAGTGGCCCAAGGAGCAGCATGCACCCCTGTGGGGCTGCACCAAGCCAGGATGCTGGCTGTGCCTCAGTTTCTCTGTCCTGCTTGTTTGGTAGCTCCATGATGGTGAGGGCTCTGTGTTCCCCCAGGGCTGCCAGCCCTGTCACACGCCTGTCACCACCGTGTCTGGCTCCTGCCTGGGGACAGAATTCTGGCACTGGTTCTGGGGAGAGGTCAGAGATGAAACAAGCCCCCCCAGACAGTTCATTTTCCCTCTCTGCCCTGCTGCTCCACCCTGTGACCGTGCTGCATTTCTGGGAGCAGATCTGGCCCTTCCTTACCCTTTTCCACTGCGCCCAAGCCTTATTGCAGAGCTGTGGGCTCTTTCAGAAAGAGCAGCATTTTTTTTAATAACAGTTTTCCCTGCAATGACCCTTTCAGTGGCACCTCCTTAAAAACAGCACTTGCCACCAGGACAGATTTCCTTTCCCACCACTGCCTCAGGCTGGGGTCTCCAATCCCAGCCAGACCCTGGACATTGCTCCAGAGGAAAATCAAGCTGCAGCAAAGCAGGGAAAAGCTAACAGAGAGCAGATTTCCCCCTTTGCAGTTTGCTTTAAGGTGTTATCCCATCCATTGGCAGCTCATCCCAAGCCATGAGAGCAGGAAGGTGCTCTAACACCACATTATTGTCAGTGGGGATTCCCTCTGTCTTTACATCTTCAGGATGCATGAGAGATCTTTCATCCTCCTCAGCTTGCTTATTCCTCAGCCTGAATGTCCCAAATTCTTGGAGTTTCCCCCCAGACAGAAACCCTCAGCAAAGGTTTGACTTCTCTGGGAGCGCATCCTTGCTCAGCCCCTGTGTCAGGTGGCTGCAATTGCTTTAGGGAGAGGGCCATTCCTTGCTCTCTCATTTCTAACATAACAGCCTGGGGTTTGGTTATTATTGCTGTTTTTAGCTGCTGTTGGCTTTTCGTTGTTGCTTTTTTGATAGATGGCTTCAATTTTGCTGGCAGATTGCTCAGGTTTGCAAAGCAGATGCTGCTGCTGCAGGGTGGGGGCAGCGAGGCGGGCAGGGAGCATTCACCCCACACACGGGGTCAGAGCCAAGGGGGCAGGGTCTGGGGGGCTGCTGGTGGCATGGTGGAGACCCTCAGAGGGGCTGCAGCCACCCCCCAGTCCCCCTGGGAAGGATGGGACCGTGGGAAGGTCAGCTGTGGAGAGGGAAACTGCTGAGGATGGGTTTGTGTGTCACCACACGATGGGGTGGGAATCTGGTGGTTTGTAGATGCTCCTGAGAAGGCTGAGCTGGAAAAGAGGCCAAACAGAGTTAAAGTAGGGATTTATTAAAAGGCTCTCTTGAGTGCATCCACCTTGGGCAGCGCCAAGAGCCCAGCCAGGGCTGCACCCAAGATGAACCAAAATAGTCCCAAAATGCACAACCAGGCACGGGGTCAGTCACTGGGATCAGTTCTGCTCCATTTGCACCTTGCAGTTCATTGTCCCATTCCAGCTTTGGCCCCTGCAGTCCCATCCTTCTTGTTTTTCTCTCTTCAGCCCACATTGTTTGTACTCCTGGGCTGAGATTTGGATCATTTGTCCTTGGTCCCCAGCTGGAGCAGGAATTGTTTTGTCGCCCTGCTCTGTGCACAGAGCTCAGCATCCCCTGATGTGAAGCTCAAAATTACACACTAAAGCAGCACAGAATGTGAAAACTATAAAAGCCAAAACGTGAGGCATCAGTGGGTCTGGGTGTGTTATAGCAGTGATGTGTGTGAGGGATGGGATGTGCTGTGGCATGCAAGAGGGATGAGGAGGACAAGGAGAGGAGCTGGGAGTCACCTGCTCCTGTGGCTCCTTCACCTCACTTTGGGCAAACAATTTCCATATTGCATTCCACTTCAGCACAACACAGGCACAGCAAGCGAGATAAGAATTGTGTTTTCCTTCTTCCTTTCCTTTCCTTTCCTTTCCTTTCCTTTCCTTTCCTTTCCTTTCCTTTCCTTTCCTTTCCTTTCCTTTCCTTTCCTTTCCTTTCCTTTCCTTTCCTTTCCTTTCCTTTCCTTTCCTTTCCTTTCCTTTCCTTTCCCTTCCCTTCCTTTCCTTTCCCTTCCCTTCCCTTCCCTTCCCTTCCCTTCCCTTCCCTTCCCTTCCCTTCCCTTCCCTTCCCTTCCCTTCCCTTCCCTTCCCTTCCCTTTCCCTTCCTTTTTTTTTTTTTTTTCCTTTTTTCCTTTTTTCCTTTTTTCCTTTCCTTCCTCCAAGAGATAAGAATTGTGTTTCCCTTCTTCTCAGCTCGTCTCACAGCTTCTGTCTGTTCAGCGGGCGTGTGAACACCGCACATTTTGGCCCTGACATGTCCCTCGTTCCCCCCTCTGCAGGGAGCTGATGCCCAGGACACTGGAGGGGCAGATCACCATGGAGAAGACCCCCAGCTACTTTGTCACCAAGGAGGCCCCAGCCCGCATCTCCTCCATGAGCAGGGGCACCAAGCTGATCGTGGTGGTGCGGGACCCCGTGACCAGAGCCATCTCGGACTACACCCAGACCCTCTCCAAGAAGCCTGACATCCCCACCTTTGAGAGCCTGACCTTCAAAAACAGGACTACAGGCCTCATAGACACCTCGTGGAGCGCCATCCAGATTGGCATCTACGCCAAGCACCTGGAGAACTGGCTGCTGCACTTCCCCATTGGGCAGATCCTCTTTGTCAGCGGGGAGAGGCTGATCAGGGACCCCGCGGGCGAGCTGGGCAGGGTCCAGGACTTTCTGGGCCTCAAGAGGATCATCACGGACAAACACTTCTACTTCAACAAAACCAAGGGCTTCCCGTGCCTGAAGAAGGCGGAGGGCAGCAGCAAACCCCACTGCCTGGGCAAGACCAAAGGCAGGACCCACCCTGACATCGACCAGGAGGTGGTGCAGAGGCTGAGGGACTTCTACAGGCCCTTCAACATGAAGTTCTACCAGATGACAGGGCAGGACTTCGGCTGGGACTGAGGCTGAAAGAAATAATTTAAGAAAAGGAAAATATAATATAATATATATCTATTTTTTTTACGTATCAGTAGAGAGGCGGGGGGGGGGAAATATGGGGAAAAAAAAATAATAGCTGTGCTGAAACACACTTTGCTTTTTTCCTTTTTTTTTTACACTGCTTTGTTTCCTTTCTTCTCTCAGAGAAGAGGTGCTGTGCACTCCCAGAAAAGGAGGCTGTGGAGAAACAGCCTGGTCCTGCTGACACGAGCAGCTTTCCTCAATGGGCCCAAGGTTTAGCACAGGCTCTGGAAAAAAACACAGGTGCAAAGTTTTTAGCAGGGACAGGGGTGCTTGGGGTAGCTCAGAGTCTTCCTGAAAGTTCAGCCAGGTTTTGGCTTGCAAGGGCCGTTTTGGCCAGACCTCACCACTTTTGACAATAAAACAAAGGTGGCTTAATACCTAATTTGGCTTTCCAAATGTTACCTTAGGGGATTTTTTTATTGCATGAAACATTTGGTGAATTTTGCTTCCACTTATCCAATTTTTTTGTTTTACTTTTACCCCCCCCCTTAAATCAAGCTCTTTTCATCAGCCGAGCTTATTTTTCCTCTTAAGGAAGCCAAAACCAATAATCCTTTGTTTTGTTTTGAGAGAAAATAATTTTGGTAGCCAAAAGTGAAAGAACACAAATGATTCTTTGGACTTTATAATGAAAATTGCCAGGTAGTCAAAAGCTTTATTCACAGGAGCTGGCTCTAAACCAGGGCTCCCTATTGCATCCCTTTTGCTACTCTGACAGCAAAATGGTTTTCTAAGGGTTTTTTTTCCCTAAGAGGGGCCCATCTGAAGGGATTTTGGGGGTGGGAAGGAGGTTCCACACTGAGATGAGGCTCATGGCACACCCTGAAGGTGCTGGGGGCACCCACCATCCCACCAGGCATGTGCAGGAAACTTCTTGGTGTCCAGAGGACATGGTTGAAGCCATAATAATGAATGTTTTAAGTTGGGCCAGTCTTAAATAGACTGGAGGAAGGGTTGGTTGGGAAAAGGTGACAATAATCATGTCCAGAAAGAGGAATAAGAAAACAATTTGTTGTTTCCTAAAGGAGCACTGAGGGGGAAGCTGGAAGGGTGTGAAGGGCTTTAAAAAGTGTCAGGCAAAACCTTTACCGTTTTTTTAGCTGGTGGAAATGTTTCAGTGACAAAAAATCTGTTTGTGAAGCAGAGTCTTTTATTACCATGGGCTCATTTATCTGCTGGCTCTTGATCTTCAGCATTCCTGAGCTCTGGGAGTACCCAGTGACACCTTGGTGCTGCATAAACCACATGGATGGAAGTGCTCCCTGTCCTGAGGCCAGCTCTGAAGGGGTAAAACCTGAGGGGATAAAACAAACTGTGTGGGGATGCCCCAGGAATGTGGTGAGGAAGAAGCCTGGGGATGAAGTTCACTGGCTGCGTGCATACCAGCAAAAATATTCCTAAAATCCCAGCAGAGCAGAGATTTCAGAGTCCAGAGAGAATTGGCTCAGAAGGTACAATTTCACCTGGTTGGGAGGCATTTCCACCTTGGCAAGTCAGGAAAAGGGTTTGGTGACCCTCTCAGCCTCATGGCACTGAGTTCCTCTGCATGTGCTGAGCCACAGCTTCTCCTGGCTGCCCTGAGCCACCTTCCTGCTCAGCCCTACACATCTCCTGTTCCCAAAGATGTGAGTCCTGGAACCCTCCCATCCCCTGAAGACACAAACCCACAGGGTTTTGCCTGCCAGGCCCCTTCCCCAGGGGGATGAAAACAGCTTCATTGAGCTCCTGAGGCCCCAGGAGCTTCTCCCGCAGCAGGGCTGAGCCTGAGCCCAGGTTCCCATGCCCCAGCTGTAGAGAAGTAATGCTGGGCTGGTGGCACCAGAGCCAGGCTGTGCTCAGCCCTCTGCCCTGGTGTGGCACAGCTCAGTGCCATGTTCACCCCTCCACTGCTGCTTTCACCTCTTCCCCCATTTATGTCCCATTTTAAGGCCTTTTTTGGCAACGTCCCATGCCACATCTGCATAAACAAAACACCTTGCTGCAGAAAGGAGGATGAGGCACCACACAGACCCCCCAACATCCCCTCTCTTGCCTGCCTCCTTCAGCCCCTCAAAATCCAGGCAAGACATGACCTGAGAAGATCAGAGATGGTCACAGAGATGGGGCCATGGTCCCTCCCAGCATCAGAAGCTGGGAGAACCTTGGGCTCTTGGTGATGGTGCCCCATTATTCCTTCCCACAGGAGGTGAGGGGAGCAATCTGCCTGTGCTGGTCAGAATGGGCACGAGCTGTAGCCAAAAGGATGGTGGGGAATTATTGGGATAAATATTCCAAGAGCAAGGTTTTGGGGCAGGAATGGGGGATGGACAGCTCCCCATGCTGTGCTCTTTATTCGCATGGAAAAACCAAGGTGGTGGCAAGGATGGGGCATCAGTCACTCACAGGCATAACCAAACAGTGCCAGCACCAGCAAGGCACAAAATCTGAGATCTTCCAGCTGAAAAGAAGATTTCAGCATGCCATTTCTTTGGTATTTCTAGGAGAATTAAGGTTGGCACATGCCTTTGACAAGTTATTGTGGTTTAAGCCCAGCTGGGATCTCAGCCCCACTCACCCCACCGGTGAGACGGGGAGAATTGGAAAAGTTAATCTAAGGAAACCTGTGGGTTGAGATAAAGACAATTTAAGAGGTAAAGCAAAAGCTACACACACCAGCAAAGCAAACCAAGAAATTAATTCCAGGCTTCCCATGGGCGCTCAAATGCTCATCCCCAGGACAGCAGAGCTCCCTCACATTTGGAATGGCGACTTGGGAAGACAAATACTATCACTCCAAAAATTTCCTGCCCCCTTCTTTCCCCACTTTTACATGCTGAGCATGAGGCCATATGGTCTGGAATTTCCCTTGCAGCCATCAGGCTCAGCTGTCCCAGCTGTGTCCCCTCCCAGCTCCTTGTGCATCCCCAGGAGGAGCAGGAAAAGCCTTGATGCTGTGTGAGAGCTGCTCAGCCCCAATGAAAACACCCCTGGGTCATCAGTACTGTTCCCAGCACAAACCCAAACCACAGTCCTGTGAACGAAATGAACCCTACCCCAGCCAAAACCAGCAGACAAATACAAACATCACTTAGGAGTGTGATGGTTTAAAAAATCAATATAGTTATATTGCTGTTTTCTCCCACACAGTCACATTTGCACTACCATAAAGCAGCTTTATAGGGCCACGGACTGGTCTCCCCATATTGCACAAGCTGCAGCAACACCAAGCATTTTTTACAGCTGAGTGTCTGCACCTGCCACCAAATCCCTGCCATTAAATCAGCAGAGCCTTGATATGTACACAAGCCCGTCAAATGTGCCTTTAAAAACTCCTCCCAGCGCATCAAGCTCAGCCACTTAGGAATACTTTCCCCTAAATGCTTCAGTGTTTTGCTCCCCCTCATTTCCAGGGGTTTGAATACCTTGTTGCACACCTTGTAAAGCCATTTAGGGATCTGGGGCTGTGATTGATTGGTTTTGATCTGGGCCATAAGTAGTTTGGAAAATCCCTCCACATATGAACAATGGCTTTTAAAAAGAGGTCATGCAACCAAATTGCTTTGAACTCTAATAGCATTTAAGCCTCTAAACTCTTTAGGCTTATTTGAAAATCCAGCCATGAAGTTTAGATTATTTTAACCTAAGAAGAATTGGGAGGTAAACTATTGAAAACCACATCCCTCCTGGGCCTGCAGTGCTGAGCATGTGTATTAGAGGGGAAATCAAAAGTAGCTATAAATAAAAAAGTGTTTTTCTTATGAAAAAAAAAAAAGGCAGAAAAATCTAAACATTAACTATGAGAAAATAATTAGGTTATTAAAATGCTTCTGGTCTCAATAATCAAATCTGCCATTAGTCATTGATGAAGCTCAGGCTTATATGTGACACAACATTTGGAT
This sequence comes from Camarhynchus parvulus, assembly GCF_901933205.1. Classification (NCBI taxonomy): domain Eukaryota; kingdom Metazoa; phylum Chordata; class Aves; order Passeriformes; family Thraupidae; genus Camarhynchus; species Camarhynchus parvulus. The sequence goes on from NC_044588.1 coordinate 8,219,161, forward strand.
TTTAGAACAAAATCCAAATTTTGGATTTGTTTTGAGGGAAAAAAAAAACCAACCCACACCAACCTTTCTAGCATCAAGTGCCAAATTGATCATAAATTTTACACAGTGGGGGTGGTGAGGCCTGGGTTGCCCAGGTGGTGGATTCCCCATCCCTGGAAGTGTCTGAGGGCAGATTGGCCTTGCAGCATCGTGGGGTGGTGGAAAGGAATGAGATGAGCTTTGTGGTGGATTCCAGTCCAAACCATCCCCTGGTTCCATGATCTTTGAGGAGACAGACACAGCCACAGGTGGCACCACAGCTCTCCTGCACTGAGACCACAGGAGTGTGGGCTTGGGTGTGCTGAGCACCAGGATTGCCCCAAAGTTTTCAAAATTCGTTTTTTTCCCCCACTGCTGTTGACATGCTTTGGAGTCCAGTTCAGAAAGGTGAGATCTCCCTTTAACCCATCAGCAACAGCTTTCAGCCAAACCTGGAGGGTGGGGAAGCTCTTTGCTCTCTGTTTTGATGGAAAATTCATAGAAATGGGGTTTTCTTTACCAGTGCAGTTTGGCAAGGCAATGCCAGGTCTTTGTGCTGCTGGAAATCCATCCCTGCCCTTGCTGGCAGGACAAGGATGGGGCTGCTGTGCCCATGGTGTTCTTGGTGCTGATTTTGTGCCACGGGGAATTTCCTCAGCTGCTGTGGAAGTGCTGCCACTCCACAATCCACACAGATAAAACGAGTTTATTCATCATGGGGATCAGCGTGTGACACTCCTCTGCCTGATGTCAGGGTGCCCTTGGGGTGCAGCGCTAAGGAGTCAAATTTCCAGCAATAATTTGTCTTTTCCTGCCCTGCACAGGGCGATTCTGGCTTGATTCTCAGTTCTCCCTTCACAGCATCAAATCTCCAGATGAAGGGGAAACCTTGCCCATTGTCCTAACCATTAAAGCATTCCTTGGTTGTATGCAGCAGTTTCTGGGGTTTCTCTCCTCACTCCCCTTCACTTGGTGATACTGTCATCCTTCTCACTTTGGTGCTATTTCAGTATGGAAAAAAAAAATAATTTAATTTAAGAATGAAAAAGCACACATTTAATAAAGTTTACGGGTACTGAGAGGCTGTGCTCTGTTTTTGCTGGTGGCAGCAACCTGGAAAGAGGGGGCAAAAAAGGGGGGAAACCACAAAATTTATGAAAAAAGGGGGAAAACCACAAAATTACCCATTTGTGTCTGATTTTAGTCTCCTAAACCTCACTCACTCCATGGCTGTGCCTTCTGTGAGCTCCCCAGTGGCATCACTATTCCCATGACCTCTTGTCTTGCACCACATCAAGGTCAATGCCATATTCCTTTCTTTAAATTGCAAAAATCCTCAAAAATTCAAGTTTCCCTGTGTTCCCCAGTGCTGTCCCTGGCCCTGCCACGTCCACAGCATTTCTGCACTGAGATGGAAGAATTCCTGCTTGCCCTGACCTGGGTAGTTCAGGATTGTCCCAGTTCACAGTGTGTGAAACCCGAGGGGAAAGGAATTCCTCAAGAAATATATACAGTGGAGAAGCCCCCCCTGTATCAGGTTTGCTGTGTGGTCAAGTAAAATGATATTCTATTTACTTTTTTAGATGTATAAACAGATTAAGTCCCAGGGAAAATATGCTCCCAAACTTCATAATATTTTATTAAACCACTGAAGTTTAATATAATCTTTTGGCTTCCACAGAAAAAATTTTCCATTTCTTTTCTGAGCACCTTTGATTTTATTTTCTTTTAATTATGGTTATCCGGAGTTAACGATCTGGGGTTTGCACTCCACCCAGAAAGGACTATCCAGATTAGGCGTGGGGAATTCTGCTGAAACACAGAAATATCCATGTGGTGGTAAGAAGTCAATGACACTTGGGCAGAAAACTCTGGAGAAGCCAATGTGCAGAATTAGTTCTGCTCACAAGTCTGCATTCGTCAGTTCACAGCATTTCTTACCTAAAATACTGGCCAGCCATGGCTTTTGTGAAGAGTTATACCTCCTCCATCTTCTGCCTGTCCATGCTGCCTTTCCATCCTGAGGAAATCTCTCCTGAGCTCACCTCCAGCCCTGCCCTTGGGCTCAGCACTCATGGACACAGCTCTGGATCATCCATCGGGGTGTGAAGCTGCAGGAGAAGCCAACACCACATTGAGCCTCCAGCACCCAGCTTGGCCCCTGACCTGCCAGGTGTGCTGGCCAAGGAATGCCCCACAGGCAGCCTGGCTCCTGGGGAAAGCTGCTGGGAGCCAAGCAAAGCCCCTCAAGCAAGACCCAGTGCCTGCATTTCCATGTTGTTAATTAGGAATGATGATGGCCGTGGTGGTGTTGTGGTTCCTTTCCAGCTGTGTGGCTTCTGGAGGCCAAATTTGCTGGTGTGAGCATTACCTGAGGTGCTCAGCGCAGCAGAGGAGCTTCAAATGTTGCTTGTGAGCCCCATCAATGTGTCCCTGCAGCTCAGATCAACTTCTGGAAATGGAGATCAACCCTGGAAATGGAGATCAGCTCCTGGAGATGGAGATCTGTCCTGGAAATGGAGATCTGTCCTGGAAATGGAGATCAGCTCTGGAAATAGAGATCAGTCCTGGAAATGGACATCAGTCCTGGAGAGGGAGATCAGCTCCTGCAGATGGAGATCAGCTCTGGAAATGAAGATCAGTCTTGGAGATGGAGATCAGCTCCTGGAAATGGAGACCAGCCCTGGAGATGGCAGGTCCTTCTTCACACCAGCCTCTCTGAGTTTCTCCATTGGTGCCCAGGCAATGGTGAGGCTGGAGGTCAGATTTGCCTGGCCAGAGTTTCTCCAGCTCATTTCCTTTGTTCTTCCACCAGCTGCTGTGACTTAGGGGTGTGGGCAGCAATCCAAAGGAAATGACTGAGAGGCATTGGCTGGGGAGCACTCACCTCCCCTGGAAGAGAACCAATAGATTTTCTATCCAGCTCACATGGGGACCCCCAAGGCTGGGCACAGAGGAGGTGGCAGGGCAGTGAGAACCTTCTCTTAAGCAGGACAGGTCTGAGAGCGCAGAGGAAAGAGGCCAAATTGACCGGGCAGAGACTGTCACCAATGTAATTCCTCACCTTTCTGCTCCCTCACAGCTCTGCAGGGCTCTGCCAGTGCACAGTGAGCACCAGTGGTGTCCTGGCACCCAGGCCTTTGGGAGGTGCAGGGCTGGAGGAGGCAGAGGGAGCATCCAGCCAGGGCTCCCAGCAGCACCCCCAGACCTGATGGAATGCCAGGAGCCATCTCCCTGCTGGGTTTTAATCAGCTCTGTTAAGTTCTGACAGGGTCTGCTGGCCCTACAGTCCAAGAAATGCAATTTAGGGGCACATCCTGTCCCACCCACCTGCCATGGGAATTATAAAGACAAACCCAATGGCAATGATACACCACAACTCAAAAACCCCCTCACTGCTCCCCTCCCCTTTGACTCTGAGACCAAAACTCCTTCATTTTTCCACAAGGCGAAGATTCAAGGTTAAATGAAGAAATCATTTGTATGACTTCTCCTGGGAGCTGCTGGGGCTCAGGGCACAGCCAGCTCTGCCTGTAGAAATTGGATATTAACCCTGAGTGAGCAAGATGGGAGCTCTGCCTGACCTGCAGTGACCCTGGTGTCTGACAGATGCTGCTGATGGAGTACAGGGCTGCACATACACATCTGGGATCATATCTGGGCTTCCACCAGCTTAGAAAAGCTTGTAAATGACAGAACTGACCTTTTTCCAGCAGAGCCTGGTCCTGGATGCAGCATTCCACAGCAGATCCCAGAATGGTTTGGGTTGGAAGGGACCTTAAAGCTCATCTCATTCCACCCTCCTGCCTTAGGCAGGGACACCTTCCACTGTCCCAGGCTGCTCCAAGCCCTGCCCAACCTGGCCTTGGACATTTCCAGGGATGGAGCAGCCACAGCTTCTCTGGGATTTCCAGGGAATGGGCACCCAAACTCAGAGTTTAATGTCTGAACCACCTGAACCCCTGTCAGACATGATGTGCCCTGGATGGGGAGGGCATGGGGACAGGGAGGGGCTCATGGTGTGTGACCGTGTTCACAGCGGTCTTGGGATGAGGGAAGGGACGAGGATCTGACTCCATATTTCAGAAGGCTTGATTTATTATTTTATGATATATATTACATTAAAACTATACTAAAAGAATAGAAGAAAAGGTTTCCTCTGAAAGCTGGCTAAGCTAAGAATAGAATAGCAAAGAATGATAACAAAGGCAGCTGTCCCAGACTCTGTGTCCGAGCCAGCTGGGCTGTGATTGGCCATTAATTATAAACATCCAGCATGGGCCAATCACAGATCCACCTGCTGCATTCCACAGCAGCAGATCATCACTGTTTACATTTTGTTCCTGAGGCCTCTCAGCTTCTCAGGAGGAAAAAATCCTAAGGAAAGGATTTTCATGAAAAGATGTCTGCGACAATGGTGCACGTTGGACCCTTGGCATGGTCACCCCAGAGGGCAATGCCACCCTCTGGAGGAGCCTACATCCACTGCCTGGACAGCCAAACCATCCCACTAGCCTGGGAAATTCATCCTGCTTTGACACCCCATATTTTACCAGCTTCACTGAAGGGAAAATTGTCATATGCTTCCACTTTTCGAGGAGCTGAGCTGTCCTTTTGATAGCAGCTGCCAGCATAAATATACATGAGAAACAGGTTTTCAGTTCCTGAAAAATGTCTAAAACTTGTAAACAATCCCCAAGTCATATGGGGATAAACAGTCAGAGTTTTAATATTGTTTATAGTTTAAAAAAGCAACAGTTGTCTGAGTCGAGTCAAGCCAAGTCATTTGAATAGATAATTTTCAAACATTTGGTTTCAATTCTCCCAAACCTTCAGTAGAGAAGTCCCATTCATGGAATATTTAGCTTACAATTCAAACTGAAAAAGTATTACAGAGTAGAAAACTGGATTTTCTATTTCAAAAAATAAATGGCCTCACATACTGAACCATCTGAAAACCCTTTTTAGAAAGAAAGGAGAAACAAAACCACTCAGCCAAGTTTATCCAGGCTGTTCTTCTCGTGCTGAAAATTCCAATTTTGCTGAGTTAGTTGTTTGTTTCACTTAACAAGCAGGAATATTCCATCAAAAATACAGTTCTTCTTGTGAGGCTGAGAGCAGACCAGGCTCCCCCTGTCCCCCACCCTCCAGCACAGAGCTTCTGCAACTGGGGAGGGTGAAAAGAGAGTTCTTTAATTTCTTTTTTGCATTAGAGTTCATTAGGAAAAATCCCCCTCATTGTGCCTGCATTTGCATGTCTTCTGTGGATGTTTAAATTATATTTTCCTGTGGTGCTTGTTTGTTTGGTTTTTTTCCAGTTTCATGTGTCTTTCCTGTATCACTGACACTGGATTGCTTCCCTGCTCACAATTAATTCCTGAAATAATTTATTTCACTTCTGTCATTTTTCCTCAGCTGGATGGCTCAAACAAACAGAATTTGCTAGTTGTGCTGGTAGGAAATTATTTATTTAAGCTATTTGTTGGTAGTAGGGAATAATCAGTCAAGTTTCATGGCAGGACTCCTTTTCCCAGGCTGGATAAGACATTTCTCAGGAAGAAAGGAAAAGTTACTAAAAAGCTTTCCTGGATGCATTTTGGATGCTGCACTTCCCCTCCTAAAAGCACAGAATAATTAAGTTTGGAAAAGCCCTCTAAGACCATCAAATCCAACCAGTAACCCAGAACTGCCAGGTCCACCACTGAACCATGTCCCCAGGGGCCGCATTTGCACATTTTTTAACACTTCTGGGGATGGTGATTCCACCATTTCCCTGGGCAAAAAATGCACCAGATCTGATGGATTTTGAACCAGAATTTAGTGCTTTACTCAGAGGGTGGGCAGGCCCTGGCACAGAGTGCTGCCCCTGGATCCCTGGAATGTCCAGGGCCAGGTTGGACAGGGCTTGGAGCAGCCTGGGACAGTGGGAGGTGTCCCTGCCATGGCAGGGGTGGCACTGGATGGGCTTTAGGTCCCTTTCAACAAAAACAATTCTGTGATTCTAACGAATCAATTGGCATTTTGGTTTGGATTATTGCTGCTGTCCTCTGATCCAGATCTCCTGGATGCACACAAAGGGGGGGTCGTGTGGGACACTGGAGCATTCGGAGCTCTGGCAAACCCTCTGTGCAGCGCATCAGAGAGTTCCTGCCCTGAAACACAGCAGGGGCAGCAGAAAAAAAAAAAAAAAAAAAGAAGAAAAAAGAGCTCCCAGATGTTTCACTTGACTTTCTATCAGGCTCTTTGCTACCTGTGTGGCCTTGGCAGAGCCCTGGGGTTTCTTGGATGTGAGTTCCCCTGCTCCTGCTGGATCCATCCCAAGCTGGGAGCTGGCTGGTGCTCAGGGAGGAGAAGCCAAGCTGCAGCTATTTCCTCCTTCCTCTCCCAGCCCGTAGGCTGTACTCCAGTGTCTCTGCTGACAGGAGAAGTTTTTTTTGTGTATCAAATGAAATAAAGATTGGAGGGATGAAAGGGAAGGTTTGGGGAGCTGCAGGTGGGGAGACCTCACATAGCTGGAGTGCAGCAGCTATCTCTGTAGGGCTCAGTCCTGCAGAATTTGTGCTTCACCCCTTTCTCTATTCCATCTCCAGGAATGAGAGAATTTTCCACCCTTCCTTTTCCCCAGCCCTTCTCCCCCTCACACCCAGGGGTTGGGCACTGGCTTGTCACAGACATCTTTTAGGAAAAATTCTTTCCTTAGGATTTTTCCTCCTGAGAAGCTGAGAGGCCTCAGGAACAAAATGTAAACAATGATTATCTGCTGCTGTGGAATACAACAGGTGCATCTGTGATTGGTCTCATGGGGTTGTTTCTAATTAATGGCCAATCACAGTCCAGCTGGCTCAGACAGAGAGTCCGAGCCACAAACCTTTGTTATCATTCCTTCTTTTTCTATTCTTAGCCAGCCTTCTGATGAAATCCTTTATTCTTTTAGTATAGTTTTAATGTAATATATATCATAAAATAATAAATCAAGCCTTCTGAAACACGGAGTCAACATTCTCATCTCTTCCCTCAACCTGAGACCCCTGTGAACACGGTCACACTGGCTAATGCTGCGCACACTGCTCACCCACACGCTGCTTGCAGAAAACAGTGACCAAACACTGACTAAACACTGACTGTTCTGTCAGATACTCTTGGAATCTCTGCTGCTCACAGTGACCCAAGACAGGTCAGAAAGTCTCTTTTCCCAGCCTGGAGGTCGAAGAAGGAGTCAGAACTCTTCTATTCTTGTTCTCAAGGTTGTTTATTGTTTCTTATCTATCAAATTCTTTCTCCAACCCGCCGAGGTCTGTCTGACAGGTCAGGTTGAGGCACACTGGTGTTATGTTTTTATACTAAAAGCTAGGTGTACATTATTTACAATAACTTCCCAATACCTATCACCTGTGTTAGACAGTGAATTTCTACTCTAAACCAATCTAAAAATGCCAAGATCACCCAGAACATGGAGGCCAGGAAGAAGAAAAGAGGACAAGGCACACCCAAATTCCTCCATCTTGGGACGCTGAGCCCCCATTCTAAAAACCTCAAAAATCTATTTTTCACCCCATGATAAATTCACTATCATGCTACTTAAAATTTCTTGACTTGTAATTCTTCATGTAAAGGTTGGTAATTGTTTTTCCATGGGTCAAGATCAAGGGCACAGGGGTCTTGGGCTCTGTGACAGGGTCTCCGAGCCCCCCGGGCAGGGCCTCAAGCCCTCCAGGGCAGCCAGAGGAATTTCCTGGATTCTGACAAGATCCAGGTTTTGGGGATTTCCATGCCCAGCCCTTGGCCCTCATCCTTCCATGTGCCCATCACCCAAACCCAGAATGAAGCAGATAAATGAGCTCCAGGGCATAAAAATTACTCCCTGCCTTAGTAATCCCAGTTCCAATTTATTGGCATACAAACTACCAGTTTCCCTTGGTTACTCCCTGTTGGAAATTCCTTTTCCAAGCTCTCCTTCCTTTCCAGCACCACCACATCCATGTCCAAGCAGACATGACACCAAGAACTGCTGCAAATCTCCATGCAGCCGTTGTCTTTTACTTCCTGCCTTCCATGTCTCCTGTTGTCTTTTGCTTCCTGCATCCTCTCTTCTGTCTTTCTGTCCCACTTTCCCTGGCTGCTCTCTGTTCCTTCTTTGTCTTCTAAATATTGTATGCTTTTATTTCTGCCTATTTCTGCATCTTGTTCTGTACATGAAACATTGGGATGATTTCTCTTGCATGAAAACAAATTCAAAGACTTCTTAATCAGTTCTACACTGCAGTGAAGTTTACTTTATGTATTTACATAGACTTTAGTAATACCTCAGGTCCAAATGCCCTAGACAGGGAGGAAATCAAACCCCTGGCAGCTTCTCTGTATTGTCCTTTTCAAGATTTTTGGGTGGGGGATAGGGGTGTGGTAGGGGTGCAGCTCCATCCTCAGGCGGAGATTCAGGCGCTCTGCCCCACGCTCAGTTGGAAGCAGAGACACTCAATCATCCTCCTGTTCTTTTTATAAGACATCCTGCCAGCTTTGGGAGGTTTTGGTGGATGGGTGGACAGCTGAGCTCTGCGAAGTGATCCGCGAGCCAGCTCAGGAGGATTTTGCACTCCAAGACAACTGGAGGAAAATTTCTGCTTTTGCATCAAATTCCTGGCTACCTTTTGGCAGGAGGCTCCCACACATTAGGAGGTCTTGTTTGAAGATCCCTGCACTTGGCGTCCTTGCACTCAGCTGCAGAACATCCACATCAGCTCACATCCACCCCAGCCAGGTCCTGGTCCTTCTTCTCCCTCTCCATGCTGCCAGGCAAGAGTTGAGCTGGTGTCCTGCAGCAGCCACTGAAGCTGCTTCAAGCTGCAAGATTCATCTCCAAAGAGCCAGAGGAGATGTGGATGGAGCTGGCTGGGACTTGGAGGCAGGAACCTCTCCTGCCAGGGCCCTGTGCTGTGTTTCCACATTAGAGTCAGCTCTAATGGGAAATGACAGCTCATGAAAGCTGCTTTTCATGGCCGTCTAAAGAGCTCATTACCCCCTGCTCATCCCAATCCCTCTGTGAGATTCACTCTGGCTTGACTCCAAGCCCAGAGCCAGAAGAGTCTGGAGAATCCAGGGCAGCCCCAGGAGCTGGAGCTGCTCTAGGGTTTTCCATCAGTGCATCCATCCATCTGTCCTGGAGCACAGCCACAGGCTGGGTCCTGCACCACTGCAGAGCCAAGGCCCATCCCAGCTCTCATGATGTGATTTTGGTGGACTCTGATGGTCACCAAGGCCCATCCCAGCTCTCCTGTGCACTCATGATGTGTTTTTGGTGGATTCTGACAGTCACCAAGGCCTATCCCAGCTCTCCTGGTGTGATTTTGGTGGGACTCTGATGGTCACCAAGGCCCACCCCAGCTCTCCTGTGCACTCCTGATGTGTTTTTGGTGGACTCTGATGGTCACCAAGGCATGTCTGTGCAGGTTTCCTCGGTATCTGAGTACCTCCACAAATCACTCCAGATGTGTTTGTGCCTTGGGACACACACAGAGCAGGCACAACATCTACCACTCTGCTGTTTGTCTGGCCACTTTCGTCCTTCCAAACCCTAAATGCCTTCTCCAAGCCCAGGGGCTCCTAGACATCCTCCTTTCCTCAACTTTGCCAGCTCTAAAAAACTTTTAGTTAAAAGACTTTTCATTTTAAAGACCAGTTTTCACCGCTACCCATTGGGGTGGCTGCCTGCACAAAGGATCTGGAATTCAGGTAGGATCCTGTCTGTAAGTCCTGGGCAGCTGCACACCTTGAGATGTAGGCTGAGAAGCTGGAAGAGGATTCAGACAAGACCCGTGAGAATGGGTGAAGCCCTGGAAAACCCTGGAAAACCTGCCCTGAATGAAGGAGCCAAGCAAAATCCATCTTGCTCAACAGTAACCATTCCGCAGTCTGTGAGAGAAGAGATCCAAGACCTACAACAAGCTGAGCTTGGACCAGGGACTTTGGTCACTCATTTTGGTGCTGTTTGATCCTCCAGGTCTGGATTTAATCAAGCTGGCCAGCTGTGCTATGGACTGGGAATTAATTCTTCTATTTATACCTCCCAGTTCTGAGAATGGATGTAAATGACTTTCCTCTGCAGAAACACACCACAGAACTACCAGGAAAAGAATTCCTACCCACAGGCCCTAAAACTGTGAAACAGTCAAATGGAAGGATAAATACGGCTTTTTGAAAAGAAATCTCAAAGAAATCAGCTCTCACCTCCAAAACCCTGACTGTGGCACCATTTTACAGGGAAGGGGTTCCTGCAAAGGATGTGAAAGAGATTTCAGTAAGGATGACATGGTGGACAATGAGATGGTGGCAGGGGTGAGCTGCCAGGGCCTTTCCTCACAGAGTCCTGTGATGGTGCCGCAGCTGTGACCAGCAGGAAAGGACAGAATTCCTTCCTCACAATCTCACATTTCTTGTCCATTATTGTATTTGTGGGGTCCCCTGTGGCAGGAAGAAATGATGGATCTGACTCCATGTTCTCAGAAGGCTAATTTATTACTTTATGATACTATATTATATTAAAGAATACTATACTATATTAAAGAATACTATACTATACTAAAGAATACAGAAAGGACACTTACAGAATGCTAAAAAGATAATAATGAAAACTCCTGACTCTTGCCAGAGTGCTGACACAGCTTGGCCCTGGTTGGCCAAAGAGTGAAAACAACTCACAGCAGAATCCACTGAAACAATCACCTGTGGGTAAACAATCTCCAAACACATTCCACATGAGCAAAACACAGGAGAAGCGAATGAGATAAAATTGTTTTCCTTTTTCTCTGAGTCTTTTCAGGTTCCCAGCAGAGAAATCCTGGGTGAAGGGATTTTTCCAGAAGATATGAATGTCACAGTCCATCTCCTGGGCCAAGCCCTCCCCTCCCCACCTTGGCCCTGGCTGGAAATGCTGCCCAGAAGGCTCAGCAGGGCTCTGGGGCTGGTCCCTGCCATGCAGCACGGATGGGGGACTGTCTCTGGGGTGCTCGTGCTCCATCAGCTGTCAAAGCCCAGGGGGTGGCCTGAGATGGACCAAAGGAGTGTCAGCAGCTCCCTAAAGCTGAATCAGCCAAAACTGAGCCAGCCAGCACCCTGAGGAGAAGCAGGAGTACTCAAAGGTGCCTGGAGTAACATTGACAGGACAGCATCAATCCCATCCCTGATATCCTGGAGCCCATCAAAGCTGATTTCTGTGTCTGCCTGTCAAACAAGACCAATCCAACACTTCTGGCACACAGTAACATCCTGTCTTCCATTGGGTGGGGAGAGGAAGGTGTTCCAAAGAGCCACCTCTAATATATTTACCCAAATATTACCTCCTTGTTTTTGTGCCTGCCCATATCCATCCCCTAATCATCTTCCCTTCAGCTTTTTGCTAAACCTACAGCAGGCAGATTTTAGCCACCCCTCTTCGGTGCTTTCACAGTGGAAATCTTTACATCCAGAGGAGCTCAGTGCTCAGCTCTTCCACTGTGTGGAAAAGTGGCTTGGGGGAATGTGACAGTGTTCACAGGGATCTGAGGATGAGGGAAGAGACGAGGATCTGACTCCATGTTTCAGAAGGCTGATTTATTATTTTATGATATATGTTACATTAAAACTATACTAAAAGAATAGAAGAAAGGATTTCATCAGAAGGCTAGCTAAGAATAGAAAAGGAAAGAATGATAACAAAGGTTTGTGGCTCGGACTCTCTGTCCGAGCCAGCTGGGCTGTGATTTGGCCATTAATTAGAAACAACCACATGAGGCCAATCACAGATGCACCTGTTGCATTCCACAGCAGCAGATAACCATTGTTTACATTTTGTGCCTGAGGCCTCTCAGCTTCTCAGGAGGAAAAATCCTAAGGAAAGGATTTTTCATAAAAGATGTCTGCGACAGGGGGACCTGGAGCTGCTGCTCTGAAGAGGAAGGGATCTGTGACCAAGGGATCTGTGTCTCCCTGGAAGGATTTACATCCCCACAGCAGACTTTCAGCAGCATTAGCAGCCAAAGCCTGCACAGAAAAATGTCTGTTTGTGGGTAATAAAGGCAAACAGATGCCCCCTGCATGCAAACTGTCAGTGCCTCGGAGACAAGAGGCTCTAAATAAATAATAACAAATCCTAGAGCTAAATGCACAGTTCCTATTTGCATCATAAATAAATGAGGAGGCTTTTATTTACTCATTCTGGGGGGCAGAGCACAAACCAAAGGAAATCCTCAGAGCTCCCACTCCAGAGATTGTCATTAGCTCAGCACAAGTGCGGTGTCCCCTGCAGCTGCTGCCCCAGGAGATGCACTCAGTGCTCGCCAGTGAGAGGGAGAACCACACAGGGCCTCCATGAGGATGGAGAGCTGCTGGAAAGCAGGGAAAGAGACCTGGGAATGCTGGTCAATCCTGGAGATGAGCCAACAGTGCCCTGGAGAGCCAACCTTGTCCTGGGGACGTCAGGCACAGCATTGCTGGCCAGGCAAGGGGGGATTGTCCCACTCTGCTCTGCACTGGGGCAGCCTCACCTCCAGTGCTGTGTGCACCACAATAAAATAAAAACATTAAACTGTTAGAAAGCATCCAAAGGAGGCCATGAAGATGCTGAAGTTCCTCGAGGATCAGCTTGGTCTGTTCAGCTGGAGAAGGCTGTCGCAGACATCTTTTATGAAAAATCCTTTCCTCGGGATTTTTCCTCCTGAGAAGCTGAGAGGCCTCAGGAACAAAATGTAAACAATGATTATCTGCTGCTGTGGAATGCAACAGGTGCATCTGTGATTGGTCTCATGTGGTTGTTTCTAATTAATGGCCAATCACAGCCCAGCTGGCTCGGACTCTCTGTCCGAGACACAAACCTTTGTTATCATTCCTTCTTTTTCTATTCTTAGCTAGCCTTCTGATGAAATCCTTTCTTGTATTCTTTTAGTATAGTTTTAATATAATATATATCATAAAATAATAAATCAACCTTCTGAAACATGGAGTCAGATCCTCGTCTCTTCCCTCAACCTGAGACCCCTGTGAACACGGTCACAGAAGGCTGAGGGGAAACCTCAGGCAGCTGCAACTTGCTGGAGAAGGGCTGCCATGAGGATGGGTGACAGCTCAGCCAAAGCAAACTGGTTTGGTTTTCCAGTAAAACATTCCTTTTTAGCTCAGAATAAGGTTGGTTTACCTCCTGGGACATGCACATTGGTGTGTGGCCTCTTGCTGCAGAAGGAGGATGGGTTTCCTGTGGGCCCTGGGGGGATATTTATTCATAGAATTGGAGAATGATTTGGTTTGGAAGGGACTCCAGGGAAGAATTCCACTCCCCTACCATGGGCAGGGACACCTTCCACTCTCCCAGGCTGCTCCAAGCCCTGTCCAGCCTGGCCTTGGGCACTTCCAGGGATCCAGGGGCAGCCACAGCTTCTCTGGGCACTCTGACACACCCCATCATCCTTCCCCCTAACAAACCATGCTCAAAAATGGTTTTATATCTCTGTAAAGTGTGACCACCTCCAGCTTTTCCCCCAGGTACTGGTTAGTGTGGTATTTCCTGCATCTCCAGGACAAAGGAGGAATTGAGAATCTGACTCCACGTTCTTAGAAGGCTCATTTATTATTTTAAGTACTTATATTATAGTAAAGAATTCTATACTAAAACTATACTAAAGAATAGAGAAAGGATACAGACAGAAGGCTACAAAGAATGATAATGGAAAGTCGTGACTGCTTCCAGAGTCCTGACACAGCTGGACCATGATTGGTCACTAAATAAAAGCAATTCACATGAAACCAATCAAACATTCACCTGTTGGATAAACAACCTCCAGACCACATTCCAAAGCAGCAAAACACAGGAGAAGCAATCAGATAATTCTTGTTTTCATTCTTCTCTGAGGCTTCTCAGCTTCCCAGGAGAAGAAATCCTGGCAAAGGGATTTTTCAGAAGATGTGACAGCGACAGGTTAGCAGAGGACCTGCAACGTGGTGCCTCTGCACCCCCTGCCCAGCCCCAAGCAGAGCATGGCAGGGCTGAGACCTCCCCGAGCAGGATATTCCTTCCTTCCTTCCTTCCTTCCTTCCTTCCTTCCTTCCTTCCTTCCTTCCTTCCTTCCTTCCTTCCTTCCTTCCTTCCTTCCTTCCTTCCTTCCTTCCTTCCTTCCTTCCTTCCTTCCTTCCTTCCTTCCTTCCTTCCTCCCTTCCTCCCTTCCTCCCTTCCTCCCTTCCTCCCTTCCTCCCTTCCTCCCTCCTTCCCCCCCCCTCAGCTTTTGCATGGCAAAGCAGGAGATGCTGAAATGCAAAGGGAACCTCCATCAGCTGCTCCTCCTCTAACCAACCACCCCTTGACCCTAAATCTGAGCCAGGCAGCCCCTGGGTCAGGCTCATACATTTTCCACGGTTCCTGATGTCCGTGTTTCATCCCTGGGGATGATGGCAATGAGGAAACCCCCAGTGACCAACACAATTTTGCCTCTGGCAGCCTGGGCTGTGTTGTGTGAGTGTGTCAGGATTTTCAGCTTCACAGGAAGAAAGCCAACACTGCGTGCAGAGTGGGAGAGCTCTCAGAGAAATCCCCTCAGCCTGGTGTTTCTTTTACTGTGCCAGACACTGAAACAGCCCTGGGATTTTCCTTGTGAGCGTTGATTTTGGAGGTTTCCCTCAGCTGAATCATTTCTCATTATGGCACTGAGCGACTGCTCTGCCTGGCTCTGTGCCACCTCCATGGCAGTGGCCACGTTCTGTAATGCTTTGGGTTTCCCCATTAGAGGAGAGCAAGCCTGCCCATGTTTCCTTGGCAGAAAAGCAGGCTATGACACGAGATCTGTGGCCAAGAATCACCATAAACCCAATGCTGTTTCATTTTAAATGACAGCTCCATTTACACTGTGGTGGGAATGAAGAAAGGCCTTGCCCTACAATCCTATTTGTTTATTTTTTCATGTTCATTGCTAACAAGCACAACAGAAAGTTTTTAACACTGGCCATGTCAACCCATCCCATTATAGTAAATTCCTGTGTTGCATGAGCAGCTGGACACATGAATAATTTAACCATGGTTTAAACAACATTAAACTGAAAGTTTAATAAAGACCAACTATGACATCTTTCCTTAAAAGAGTTACAGACCAAGGCTCTGGCTCTGGTTTCACTGCTCTAGAAGGACACACAAATCCTCAGTGAGGTTTCAGACAGACCAGAGAACATCACCCAGGTACAGCAGGAGGAGCAAGGGGAGAGCCAGGCAGGAGCTTGGTGCTCCTGAGCTGTGCTTGCTGCAAGGATGGAAATACCATGGAAAAGGCAAGGAAAAGGGGCAGAGTAGCTCAGCTGGTGGATATGAAAAGGGCAAAAACAGAGCAGAGACCATTGGAGGAGCAACCAGGTGCAGGAGGCAGGAAAATCAGAGCCCAGGCAGGAAAATCACCCCAGGCAGTGGGAGAAACCTGGTGAATCAAACAGTGCAGAAAGGATCATACATGAATATGGAGGGGATCATCCATGAGCAAACACAGAAAGGGCCGTCCATGAAAAAACACAGAGAGAGGGTCATCCATGAACACAGAGATGGAAATACCATGGAAAGATGGAAACAAACACAGATAAACACAGAGAGGGTCATGAACAAACACAGGAAGGATCAGCCATGAATGAACACAGAGAGGATCAACCATGAGCAAACACAGGAAAGATTATTCATGAAAAAAACACAGAGAGGATCACCCATGAACAAACAGAGAAAGAATCACCCATGAACAAACAGAGGAAAGGATTATCCGTGAAAAAACACAGAGAGGGTCATCCATGAAAAAACACAGAGAGGAACACCCATGAACAAACAGAGAAAGAATCACCCATGAACAAACACAGGAAGGATCACCCATGAACAAGCACAGAAAGGATTACCCATGAAAAAACACAGAGAGGGTCATCCATGAACACAGAGATGGAAATACCATGGAAAGATGGAAACAAACACAGATGAACGAACACAGAGAAAGAATCATCCATGAACAAACACAGAAAGGACCATCCATGAAAAAGCACAGAGAGGATCATCCATGAGGAGAGACATGGAAATACCATGGGACAAACAGAGAGGCCGCCCGAACACAGATGAACGACACCCATGAAAAACACCCGGACAGAATCATCCATGAACACACAAAGGACCATCCATGAAAGCACAGAGAGGGTCATCTCTGAACACCTGCTGGACCAGAGAGCCACATACCTCTCCTCCTGTTGGGAGCCCTCAGACACCGAGTAAAAATGTGGCACACCCTGGAACATTTCTAAGGGGGTCAACACCGGGGAAAGCAGATCACGGACAGAATCATCCATGAACACACAAAGGACCATCCATGAGCACAGAGAGGGTCATCTCTGAACACCTGCTGGACCAGAGAGCCACATTCCTCTCCTCCTGTGTGGGAGCCCTCAGACACCTGAGGTCAAAACATGTGGCACACCCTGGCACATTTCTAATGCCATCAACACCGGGGAAAGCAGATGCTGACATCCAGCTCCCCTCAAACAGCACCAGCCTCTTCAGCTGAAATCCACATTTCACCAGAAAATTCTGAAGGAGAAAAATTCACCAGTTGCAAGCTGAAGCTCAGTGGCAGCCAGGCAAATCCTCCCTCTCTGGACCTTTCAAATCACTTTCTGAAGCCCTTGTGCAGCCCAGGCCTCGCTCTGCCCACGAGCTCTGATTTAGGAGCTGTTTTAAAGGACTTTATGGCTGTTTCTGCAGTGGGAGATCACCACAAAGGCTCAGGCCACACTGCTGGCTCAGGGCTGCATGTTTGTGCCTCTCCAAAATTCACAGCCATGCTGATTTTATTCCAAGCAGCCAGGGCATCCTACAGTCCAAATGGTTCATTATCTCCCTTTCTTTAAAAGGTCAAAAAATACTCTCTGCTTGGCAGATGGACTAGGGTAGGAGTCATGGAGTCTCAGGATTTGTAACATAACAAGGTTATTAAATTGCAAACCCCGAGCAGAGGCAGCACCAAAAATTTGCCTGGAGTTTTTAAAGAAAGGGGGAAAAAAAGATATTTTGAGAAAATTATTTTTTCCTTTTTTTCACAAAAAAAAGTTGGCTCTCAAAGCAAATAACTCTGCTTTCCAAGTAACTTCATTTCTCATTCTTTATTTATTTTCTGAACTGTAGCCTCCAGGCCCTTCTTCCCTTTTGCTATATTTTTTCCCTGCTGCAGCAAGTGGAGAAAAGAAGGAAAAGACAAGAAAATAGTAGGAACTCCCTCCCCCAAAAGTTCCCCATTCTACAGCTGTTCAGCTCCCACTGCCTTTGTGTCATATTGAGAAATTCAAAGCTCATAAGGACCAAGTACAGCCCCCAGCTGTAGGTGCAGGAGGAGCTCCTGGTGCTGCACGGGAACATTTTTGGGTCCAGGGCAGTTTTGGGATGGATTGGCACCCACACCCTGTACTAACATCCCATCTGGGCACCAGAATGGGATCACAAAAACAGAAATAACAGCCCAGCATTAAAAATCCACATCCCCTCTTCACCTCTTTGCTACAGAGTCTTGCTGACTGTTTAAGCTTAAAGAGACCAAATGAAGACAAATGCACTTAATAATGATGAGTCCCCAAAACAGAAAACCTCTGGGAGTTTGTGGTGCTTTTCTGCTGTTGTGAAATCCAGCAACAAAACTCCTTGGCTGCTCTTGGGTTTCTGTGATTGAAATGGCTCCCAAGGTATTAAAAAGTCTCTTTTTCCCCAGCCCTGAGACCAAAGAAGAAGTCGAGATTCGTCAGTTCTGCTTTTCAAGGTTATTTATTTTCTCTTATCTATCACATTCTCTCTCTGACCTGCTGAGATCTGTCCAGTAGGTTGGTTTGTGGCACAGTCCCTGCCCTTGGGGTGGTGTTGGCTTTTTATACTAAAAACTACCTGTACTTTATTTACAATATTTTTTCAGTACCTATAACCTATGTTAGACAGTCTGTCTCTAACTAAACCAATCCAGAAATGTCACCATCACAGCAGAAGATGGAGAACAAGAAGAAGAAGGACAGGGCACACCCAGATTCCTCCATTTTGCCTCTTGAACCCCCATTCTAAATCCCCAAAATTCTACTTTTTGACCCTGTGACAAATTCACTATCATTCTACTCAAACTCCTGTGGCTTGTAACTCTTCACACAAAGTTGGGAATTGTTTCCATGGGTTAAAATCAAAGGCACAGGTGTTTCTGACTCTGTGCCAAGGTCTCTGAGCCCCCTGCCAGGGCCTGGAGTCCTCCAGGGCAGTCAGAGCAATGTCCTGGGTTCTGACAGGCTGGCAAACAAGTTTGGCTCCAAATTCCATGGGCTGGGGTGCTCAGGAGCTGTTCCTGTACAACCCCGAGTCCTCATTACCCTTTGTACCCCCCAGCTCTCCATGGAGCATTGGGCAGGAGCCATGAATGCCAGCCCCAAATTCCCAGCCTGGCAACACTCAGCAGAACTCAGACTTTTACCTCTGCAGAGCTTTATGGAGCCCAAACTGAGGTTTTTTTGACTCCAGCAGCTGCCTGGACAAAGCATTCTTTGTAAACCCCATTAAGCTCCTGCTTCCAGCAAACACTTTTCCCTTCCACGTTGTAATTATCTGCCAAGAAAGCAGAAAGCAGGATCCACTCCTGGGGCTTGTAGCACCCATTTCTGTGTCACAGGTGCCTTGTCACAGCGGCACAACTGGTGCATTTCTGCAGTCATGGGAGGAGGAGCAGGGGGAGGTTGCAGGCTGGAGGAAGAGGAGCAGGGGGAGTGATTATCTCTGGGACGAAGCTCTTGCACAGATTCTCTGCTTCACCTGCTGCTGAAGCAGCACAAAGGGTGAATGTCACTATAGGACATGAAATAACACTCCATGGACACGCAGGTCTTTCAAGGGTAAAAGAGTATATTTAATTTTTGACTTTAATATTTATAGATTTTTAAAAGTGACAGTGGATTGGAGGGTGGCAGTGCCACCCCTCCCATGACACTGGCCAAACTAACATTTATAAAATTTCTCTTTTTCTATAAAAGAGTGTAAAACAATGAGTTATTTACATAAAGTGCGTGAGAAAGTTCGTTACAAGAATGTAAACATCAGAAGGCTTAGAAAAACTTAAAAAATTGGGGTGACAGGTGAGGACAGTGACTGCAGATCCAGAGGTGCTGCTGCAGGCAGGGAAGGATAATTGGGGTTTTCCAGCCTGGGTCGTGCAACCTTGGCAGCCCAAAGAGCTCTCATGCAATCTCAGCTGGGCAATCCAGCCTCAGCTTCCAGTTCCCAAAATGATGAGAGCTGGAAAGGGACAAAAACCACAGCTGGAGAGTCTGCACAGCAGGAGTGCAGGTCCTGCCAAGCTCCAGGGCATCCTGGGCTTCAAGCGGCTCCAGAAAAACAATTCACATGAAACCAATCAATGACCAGCTGGTAAACCATCTCCAAACACATTCCAAAGCAGCAAAACACAGGAGAAGCAATAAGATACTTATTGTTTTCATTTTTCTCTGAGGCTTCTCAGCTTCCCAGGAGAAGAAATCCTGGCGAAGGGATTTTTCAGAAAATGTGACAGTGACAACCTGACATCCTTGTTCCTGTGACCTTGTGGAATTTCCCCTCCTGGATTTGCCCCTCGGACACCCCACACTGCCCAGCAGAGCCCAGTGCTGCCTACTCCTGTCCTGCTGGCTTGGATGGGGATGCAGCAATTCACCCCCACCCTGGACCAAAAGCGCCTGTGCCCTTTGCACTGCACTCATTCATCTCCAAGCTGGGTCTGTGGTGTTGTGAGGTCCCCAGGATAAGGTGAGAGATGAGAATTTGACTCCATGTTCTCAGAAGGCTGATATATTATATTATATTATATTATATTATATTATATTATATTATATTATATTATATTATATTATATTATATTATATTATATTATATTATATTATATTATATTATATTATATTATATTATATTATATTATATTACATTACATTACATTATATCATATCATATATCATATCATATCATGTCATATTACATTATATCATATCATATTACATTATATTATATTCTAAAACTACACTAAAGAAAGGATACCTCAGAAGGCTAAGACAAGAATGAATAATAAAAACCTCTGACTGACCAGAGTCTGACACAGCTGGCTGTGATTGGTCATTAAATTAAAAATAATTCACATGCTGGGTAAACAATTCTCCAAATCACATTCCAAAGCAGCAAAACAGGGAGAAGCTGAAGCTTCCCAGCTTTCCAGGAGAAGAAATCCTGGTGAAGGGATTTTCCATAAAATGTCACACTGACAGGGTGTCTGTGCTCCCCATCAGCTCAGAGGAGACTTTCCCCTGGGAGCAGGGCTGGTGGAATCCAGGGAAGCAGCTCTGGGAATGTCCAACTTTGCTCAGGGTATTCTGGCTCCTTTAAACAGCTCTTAAATACCCTCTCCTTTCTCTCCTGCTCACTTTCTTTTTGTCACCTGCAAATTTAGATTAACAAGGAGGCTTGACAAAGTGCTGCTGTATATGTTAATAAACCCATTAGTGTCGGCCTGCCTGACATATAACCTGCAGAGCCTCCAGTGTTTACTAATATGATTGTCAAAGCAGAGGAACATTACTTTTTAATGACATTTCATATCACTTCAGTTGAAGTAATATCCTGGGACACGATAATCAGAAAGCCATTTAGCCACAAAACTATGCGCTGAATCGAGGCTGGTGCATGAAAAAATGCTCATTTTGTCAGAATTAAAACATTTGTGTTTGCTTCATAAGTTGTAAGTGCACTTGTGGAGGAGAAACATGTTGTGAAATATTTATTGGAAGCAGCCAGGCTCAGGTAAATGGGGCTTCAAAATGAAATGCTGGGAAGGGTTATTATTCTAGTCGCTGTCTCTGTTGCATGTGATGCATCAACTGACAATTCAAATGTAGGAAATGCTTAATAAAGCAATGAGATTTTAGAACTTCTCCTTAAAGAGCAGTTCTGAAGGGCTATGAGTGGCCATAACCAGCCCAGCTGAATTTATTGCTGCTTTCAGAGCCAGGCGGCTGCAAGATGGACTGAGAGGGAGTTTGATTTTATAGTGCACCTCACATGCTCCAGGTGATTCCAAAATGCTTTCTAGAGCAATGAGTGTGGTACAAATGCAGCAGTGGCACAGGGAATGCAGCCCTGCTGCTCTTCATGATGGTTCTGTCCCCAGCCTGGCTGTCCAGGGCCATCTCTGAGCTTTGCTCTGAGCTTTAGAGGCAGCAGATTGAGGAGCAGAGGAGGAAAGCAAACTGGGAAACTCCCAGAAACATCCTCAGAGCTGCACTGGAGTCGCTGAACAAAACAAAGAAATCATCCTTGTTTAGATATAGATATATAAATTTACAATAAATTAATAATTTCTTCTTTTATTTGAAATAAAGAACCAAGGGGATCCCTCTTTCAATGTGGTCAGAACAACCCTTCTGATAGAAATCAGCAATTGATTTAGCTCAAGTCTTCTGCTGGATGGTGCCGAGCTGATTAAAGCTATGCATGTACTCCTAATAGGAGCAGGATGCCTTTCTGTCATTATTATTAATTATGCTACTGTGATTACTATCTGTTCATCCATCCACTCATTCCCCTTTCTAGCATCTCAGCACTGGTCACATATGTATGAATACAGATTTTTATTATCTTTTTGTTTCAGGTTTTCCAGGGAGAAAAATAAAGAAACAAACCAAAAAAACCCCACAAAGAATAATAAAAAAAAAAAACAACCAAAAGAAAACAATCCAAAAAACCCCAAAAAATCCCCCCAAAACAGAAATTTAAAAAAGCCCCAAAAAACAAAATAAAAACAAATCAAATTAAATAAAACAAAAAACCACCAAAAACCAAAATAAAGTAAAAAACAAAAAAAAACCCAAAAAAACAAAATACAAAAAAAAAAAAAAAACAAAAACAAACCAAAAAAATCCACAAAAAACAAACCAAACTCCTGAATTTACAAGATTTCTTTGCAGTATGTGTGAGAGTGTGAGAGTGTCTGCGTGAGAAAGCAGTGGGAGATGCGTGGGTGTGATGTACGTGGGAGCATTGGGCTGTGACAAATGCACAAAGGGAAGGTTAAACCAAAAAAAAGAGACTTTGTGTTTCATGTTGGACCCACTGGGCTTTTCCAACCTCCCCCTGCCACAGAAGAATCTGGGTCCGAGCCCTGGGAGCCCTCTGCCACTCTCACATCCCACCTGGCAGTCAGGTTTTCTTGACTGGCCCCAGGATAGGCAGAAATTTTCCTTCACCAAATAATTAGGCTGTGATAAGAGGAAACAAAGGAGCAGTGAGGGCTGCACTACGAGATGAATTATTAGGCCAAGATGGAAATCTCTGTTGATAAATGACTGGCCCCAAGCAAGGAAGGACTCAGCAGAACACAGCGACACCCTTGTTGTGGCACAAGGAAGGAGCAACATTAAAAGGCACAACAAAGACCCTGTGCTGCCACCTTGACCAACTGATTAATCAACTGCTGTCAATATTTCCCCCTCTTTTTTTGCATCAGTTCCAGCATCCAAATGTGGTGTGCAGGATGCTGTGTCCAGTTCTGGAGCTGGTTTGAAACCACGCAGATGTTCCTGGCAAATATCACCTTGGGGAAGGAGGGTGGAGTGAAGCTGCCAACACATCCCAAGGATTGCTGCCAAAACCCAGTGGATCCTCACAGCACTTCAAAGTTACCACTCCAGCACTGAGCCACAGCAGTCTGGGGACAAAAAAAAGCAGGGAGAACCAGGATTGTCCCTTTATCTCCCTCAGTAGGGTGGGTGATGCCTCGTCCTCCATGTGGAAGAGCTGCCATTTATTAATGCTCAATTCTTGGGATTTTTCAATCCTAGTTAAGATCTGGGGAAACATCCACTGGTGTCACTGAAAACAAACCTGACAGCGAGGCACTGGGTAAAGCACTGAAATCAGCAGGTTTTGACATTGCAGCTACTCCTGGGCCTTGAGAGGGGAGGGGCAGAAAGTTTTTTATGCCAACGAGGTGCAAGAAGAACCCTGAGATTGATACCCAGCCATGATCAATGACACTATTGAGTTCCCTGTAGTCTGGAATGCAGTTATCCCTGGGGAGTATGTTTGTTTGTTTGTTTGTTTGTTTGTTTGTGGAAGAATTAAGTAAAAACAACTAGCAGAATGTACATGTCTGTATATGTTGTGTATACCTATATACACACACCTTTAAAGAACTGAAGTGGCTTGATCTGGAATTTCCAAACCTTTTCTCTTTTCTCTTTTCTCTTTTCTTTTCTTTTCTTTTCTTTTCTTTTCTTTTCTTTTCTTTTCTTTTCTTTTCTTTTCTTTTCTTTTCTTTTCTTTTCTTTTCTTTTCTTTTCTTTTCTTTTCTTTTCTTTTCTTTTCTTTTCTTTTCTTTTCTCCTCTTCCAACAACCACCACCAAAATACACCTCTCCATTTAATGAGATTAGCAAGGTACCATGCTAGATCTTTATTAGTTAAAGCTGACCATGCTGCAGAACTTAGCCTGAATTGTAATGAGATGACTGCCAGAGTGAGGAGTGCAGCCAGCAAGCAGATTTATTCCAAATGGGTCTCTGCCTTAGGGAATATGCTTCCTTCTCTTTAACTCCCTGCAAACTGGTAGTTTTGCACCTGAAAGTTCAGCTCTCCTTGCCTGTGGTGCCACTGCTTCCTGCTCACATCAGCTTAATTCCACTGCTGTGGTGATTTGCATGAACACAAGGTAAGGGAGAAATGGATTTATTTGCTCTGATGGCTCACAGCAGGATTTAGCATTGAGGACAACTATACATGGTAAGTAGTGCCTTCTCTGCTTTACTTGACTGGCAAATTGGAGAGACCAAAATATCAAATATTAATACTGTTGGGTGTTGATATCAGCAGCACTTATTTTTATAGCCATCTTCTGCCCTCAAGCCAGTTAGTTTGGATCCCAATGTTTTATTTTGTAAAATGGGGGCAGGGAGGAACAAGTGAGAGAGAGAGAGAGAGAGAGAGTTCTGCTATCAAACGAACAACGCTGGCCTGCCCTTCCATGCTGATGTGGCCCATCAGAAATATTTCAGGAGATCCCATGGCTTTCCCAGGTCATGCTCAGAACTTTTAAAGGTCTCAGGAGGACCAACACGTGCCCTGGAGAAGGAGCAGAGGCCAAAGCATGGCCATGGATGAGCCTTTCAGTGCTGAGGAGTTTCTTTCTTTGGAATAGAAATCACAAGCATGTGCAGAGGAGATCTGGTTTCCATCAGGCTGTTATTTATAGCACAGCTTTCACACCATGGGTTATCTCCATTCATACTTGTTCTTTGGGGCTCTCTCAGTGCTCTGCCTCCTCACCTGAGCAATGAATCCGTGTGTTTCACCCTGCCATGACCAGGCTGTTCACGTCTCATTTAGTTGTGTGTTCACTAAATGTGCTCTGCAGAGCTTGGCTGCTCCTGAAAAGGGGTTTTGCAGGCAGTGTTATCTCCAAAACATCCTTCTGAACCTTGGACCAGGGTGGTGAAGGCAGACTGGATCATCAGCTGTGCACAAGGGAGACATCTCCTGGAGATCCTTTGGTACGTGGGCCCCAGAGGACAAACTTCCTCTCTGCAGCTGGATCAATTAAAATTGGCATGGAGGAGAAATGTATTTGTACAATTTGTAAAATTGTATTTGCAGGGAATGTCCCAACGAAAGCAGGAATGATGCATCTAACTCCATGTTCTAAGAAGGCTAGTTTATTACTTTATAATACTAAAATTATAATATAATACTATAATATAATACTAAATTAATATAAAATGATAATATAATACTATATTATATTAATATAATGCTATATTAAAAATACTATACTATACTAAAGAATACAGAAAGGATACTTACTGAATGCTAAATGATAATAATGAAAACTCCTGACTCTTTCCAGAGTTTTGACACAGCTTGGCCCCAATTGGCCAAAGAGTGAAAACAACTCACAGCAGAATCCAATGGAACAATCACCTGTGGGTAAACAATCTCCAAACACATTCCACAGGAGCACAACACAGGAGAAGCAAATGAGATAAGAATTGGTTTCCTTTTCTCTGAGGCTTCTCAGCTTCCCAGGAGAAAAATCCTGGGCGAAGGGATTTTTTCAGAGAATGTGAATGCCACTGGATTTCTTTAGTTGACACAAACAGAGTTTGTCAGAGGGGAATTGCTGGGGCACCAGTTACTGATGTTTGTTTTACCTTGGGCCCTTCTGGGGGCTCCTTGGATGGGGGGAACCCTCCTGTAGCAGTTCTGTGCCAGGAAAAAGGAGACACACAGGACTTTTCTTCAGTCTTCAACTTCTTGTTTATTGTTATCTTATCTAAAGTCCTGCATGCTGTCCACACCAGGCTCAGCATGGTGGAAAAGCACCACAAAAATGGCTACAGATGTACAGTTTCAAGGTCTTTGAAAGTTGTCTCATCCAATTAATTCTTAAAACGTACTTTATTTCTACTTATCTACCCATAACTCATCCCTTGACTGTCCATGTAACCCCTGCACTGTGCTTTCCTTGACCTGTCACCCTGTGCCACCAACACTGAAGAGAAGAAGAAGAGGAAAAGAAGAAGAGAAGGAGGAGAAGAGAAGAAGAAGAGGAGAAGAAGAAAAGAGGAGATGAAGAAGAGAAGAAGAGATGAAGAAGAGGAGATGAAGAAAAGAAGAAGAGATGAAGAAGAGGAGATGAAGAAAAGAGGAAGAGAAGAGGAGAAGAAGAGAAGAAGAAAAAAAGGAGAAGAAGAAAAGAAGAGAAGAAAAGAAAAGAAAAGAAGAGGAGAAGAAGAGAAGAAGAAGAGAAGAAAAGAAGAAGAGAAGAAGAAAAGAAGAATAGAAGGAGAAGAAGAAAAGAAGAGAAGAAAAGAAAAGAAGAAGAAGAAAAGAATAATAGAAAAGAAGAAGAAAGGGAAGACAGCGACTACACCATAGTAAAAATCCCAAAACCTACATTTCTCACCCAAGTGACATACCGTACTACTCTCTATTATCTGTTTCACACCTTGGTAAATTCTAATCTATCTTGAAGCCTCAGGAGCCCTCTCCATGGTTGAAGGTTAAAGGCAGTGTTTCTCTGAGGGTCAGAACCCTTCAATGCAGATAGAGAAATGTCCCCTGTGCCCTGGGTTCCCACAGAGAGCAGTCTGGTGGGGCAGGCAGGCACTCTGCTCTGCTGCACTCTGACTGCAAGAGCTTCACTCAGGTCCCACCTTGGCTGACTCACTGGACACTGCACAACCTCCTGCACTCAAACCATTCCAGGCAGCAGAACTCTCCAGCTGGGCCTGGAACAAGCTCCTACCCAGCACAACTGGTGAGGGAATCTGCAGCCCATCCACATGCTGATTACTCACGCAGAGCAGAGTGAGTGTGGTGGGTCCCATCTGCCATGCCTGGAGTCATCCAACCCTGTTCTGAGCACTGGGGTTCAACAATGGCTGTTTGGTCTTTGCTTGTTGATTGAATGGGATTTGCTGTCCACAATAAAACCCTTGGCACATGATCAGTCACTGTGTATAAACCCAAATTACACTACTAACAGCCACAGTCCTGTAGAACAGCTCTGAAATACCATTAGAGCAGGGGCCATCCCAAGTCCAGGCATTCTGAGGAGCCATGAGAAATCTGGCAGTGCTGTTCAGGTCCCCTCCAGGTGGACTTGCAGGTGGAGAACGTGGCTGGTGGTTGTCCTTGAAAGCTCCTGGCCAGTGTCTGATCCCCAGCACAAAGGCTGGGACAATTTCTTACATACCTAGAACCAAACAACAGAAGGTGACACGACACTCTGTCCTTGAGGCCACAATAAACAGCATCAAACAGTTTAACTCTGCTGGATTTTACTGGCAAAGCAGGGCAGGCGCCTGCACCACCAGCATGTCTTCCTCCCAAACCCACAGAGATAAAGCTGACAGAAGCCCAGACCTCTCAGTCACACCAGTGGCTCCATAACCACAAAAAGATGCAACACAGCCACCTTCTGGACACTGGCACCTTAAATCAGTGTTAATTTAAATACCAAAAACCACTTATGAGCTTTGACTGAGCAAGATGTCCTCAGGAGAGGAGGTGGCAAGTTTGCTCTACTGCTACACCTGTCAGGGGTTCAGTCTAGGGGAGATGGATCTTCTGTCCTTTTTCTGGAATTTGAGGGCTTGATTTAGGTGCCTAAATGCAGATTTCCACATCTAGTGCCCCTGTGGGTCTGGCAGATCTGCCAGCTCCACACAGAGGTCTCAGGGTGGCATGATGGGGTCAGTGGGCAACCAAGCTGTATCCAAGCAGGAATTCAGGAGGAAAATGAAGGTACAGACTGAGGGCTGTGGGGTGGAGCAGAGCTCCTCACACTGAGATCCTGAAGGTGCTTAATAATTTAGCTTATCAAAAGGAGAGGAAGAATCTTATTAAAGATGAAGAGCACTTACTAAAGATGAGATATCTTATAACAGAACTCTCTTTAATCTAACAGACAAAGCCATATCAATATCCAGTGGCTGGAACCAAAATTAGACAAATTCAGACTGCAAGGAAAGTGCCAGTTTGTAATTGAAAGAGTAATGAGCCATTGGAATTACTCACCCTGGGCTGTGATGAATTCCCCACCATCTGAGTGGATGCTGTTCTCAAAAGCACCACACTGCAGACACATATTTCAGTGTTGGGGAAATAATGGTAAAGCCTTTCCAGCTTGCTTGAGGGTTTTTTTTGTGCTGTAAAACACAAACAAAAATATCAGACTGCTCAGTTACAGATGGAGAAGGAAAGCAGAGTGAAAGTGGGCAGCCTGTGACAGTCTGGACAGAGTTAAAGAATAAAGCAGGGATTTATTAAAAGGCCTCAGTGGATCCACCTTGGTCAGCACAAGAGCCCACCCAAGATGGGCCCAAGATGGACTCGGAGTCATGAGTTTTTACACTTATAAGTTTTGGTCCATTTAGATGTTGGGGTTAATTGTCCAATTCCAGCTCCAGGGTATGAAGTCCCGTCCTTCCAGATGACTTTTCTGCAATGACTGCCCAAGTTTGGATCAGCTGTGAGGTTTGAGGAAGCTGAATGCACTCACTCCTTTCCCTGGAGCAGTGGGTACAGCACAGCCTGAAGCACAGGATGGATGAGAAATTCTTCCCCCACTTTGGGAAATACAGCAGTCAGGATACCAAGAGGGTGGTCTGCCTGTTGATTCAGGAGACAGAATTCAAACTGAAGGCTCCATGTGGAGCAAATTAGCAAAAACTAACTCTAATCCATCCCATGCTGGCACAGAGGCACGTCAGCCCTGCTTAGAGCTGCACCTCCCTTCAGATCTGGGCTGCTCCTTGTCCTCCATGGAGGAAAAAAGGGATGGGGAGAAGCTGCCTGGCAGTCAGTGTGCAGATGGTCTGAGTTACTGAGCCTCTGGAGGATCAGCCACTTGCCCCCGTGCCCCAGGATAAATCACAGCCTCCTCCAGTGTGCTCGGGGAAGAGCAGAGCTCTCCCACACTGTTGGTTTCCCCAGCTTTTACAGAGATGGGGCATTTTAAAAGATTTTGTTGCATTATCAGTCTCGATGAAGGGTGAGACATGAGGGATGTAAAGCTCAACTCCATTCCACCAGAAGCCAACCCATTTCCTGCTTACAATACCTTAGAAATGTTTTTCAGCCCAATAGTTTTTGTCCCACAATGCTGCTGCTACTTCCAACAGCAATCACCTATATTTTTACCTATATTTTAACCTATATTTAACACCAATCACCTCTATTTTTACCTATATTTAAACCTATATTTAACACCAATCACCTGTATCTTTACCTGTATTTTAACCTATATTTCACACTAATCACCTATATCTTTACCTATATTTTAACCTATATTTAACACCAATCACATCTATTTTAACCTATATTTAACACTAATCACATCTATTTTTACCTATATTTAACACCAATCACCTATATTTTTTCCCCACATGGTCCTGCTACAATGCACCCTTCACAGTTCTAATTCTCTAAAATATCTGGTGTTTTTGCAAAGCTACATTTTGAAACTTGTTGGAAGTTGTTTCTGGTTCAATCTCTCTCTCAACAACGTCATCTCTATTCCATGGCCTTCCTAAGCCAGCACACAGAGTTTGCACACAGATGTACAAGGCTGTGGGAGCTTTCTGCCAGGTTTTGAGAATTCTTCACAAATCCATTTCTCACATCTCCCCCTCTTTCTTGAACTGTAAAAACATCTTTAATGGTCTTATTCATCACCTGCTGCACACAGTGGAGTACACAAGGCACTGTTACTAATACACTACCATAAAAATCAATACATGGAAAGGTTTAGAGTCTGACTGGTTAAGGGGATGGAAATACTGAGCCCCCATCAGCCTGTGATCATCATCATCATCCTGTTAGGGAGCTACTACATCTTTGAGCAGTTACTCCGTGTCTCCTCCACCCGAGGAGAAAGTCTGGAGCCCATTTCCAGCAGCCAGCAGAGCACTGGATTTCTTTAGTTGACACAAACAGAGTTTGTCAGCTCGTGCATTCTCAATTTCTGCCTGTTTTAAAGTCACTGCCGATCCTTGGGACCAGCTCTGTTGCTGTTATATTTTCTGGAAAAATCTTTTCACTAAGATTTTTTCTCTTTTCTCTGTTTTCTAGGGCACTCAACCAAGAAACAAATTTCTTCAAATTATAGTACATGACTATAAGTTATTCAGCTGATATTCTGTTAAAATGACAGGATGGTACTGCTGCTGACATTATGGCTCAAGATGCCTTTACCTTTGAATGCTATTGGAGAGTATAACACACTTTGTTATTTTATACAGTCTAGGAATATAGATTCTATTAACTGTGTTTTCTGAATCCCAAAAATCTTATTGCCCAGCTGATTTGTCAGTGACTGTCAGAAGATGAAGAGCCTCAGAGAAAAAAGAAAACAATATAATCTCATTTGCTTCTCCTGTGTTTTACTACTTTAGAGTGTGGCTTAAACATTGCTTACCAACAGTGCATGCTTTATTAGTTTCATGTAAATTGTTTTAATTTAAAAAAAAAATAACCAATCACAATCCAGCTGTGCCAGGACTCTGGAAACAGTCACAAGTTTTTCATTATTATCTTTTAACCTTCTGTCTGTATCCTTTCTCTATTCTTTAGTATAGTTACCATTCTTTATATATAACATAGTATAACATTATATATATGCATTATATAGTACACATTACATAAATTTTTATATATATATAAATTATATATATATATATATAACATTCTTTAATATAATATAAATAATGAAATAATAAATTAACCTTCTAAGAACACAGAGTCAGATTCATTCCTTCCTCCTCCACCTAAAAATACCACACAGCTCAGCAGCTGGAACAGAACTTGCAGCCCTCACCACCAAAGTGCTCACCCACCTGCCCCAGGTCCTGCCCAACAAGAGCATCCTCTGTGCAGTGACCTTCAGGACACGTCCCTGGTCCCTGCCTGGGAGAGGAGAAGTGACACTTGTGGTGGCTCTTGTGGAAGGGCAGAGCCAAAATGTGTGCACTCACTTTCTTCTGCAGACAGAAAACTGAAGAAACACCCAGCTGGGCCAAAATAAATATGTTTGGCATCTTTCCTGCTTCTGCACTGGCACATTTGTGGTGCTGGAACAGAAAACAGGCCTGAGCTTTATTCACACTGAAGTCTCTTTCCATCACTTTGGCAGTAGGAAGAGGCTTAGTCCTGGTACATATTATATTTTCTTTTCAACATGTGTAAATGAGGATCAGGCTTTTTCATGGCTCAAAATAGATGTAAATGACCCTTTATGCTGTCAAAACAGTGTTGAGAGGCCTTTCTGCAGTTAAGAAATCAGCCCTATTATGCTTTTATATCATGCTCCATTCATTTAGTTTTAGTATCCCAGCCCTGGGCAATTCCCCTTGACCTTGGCAATCTGTTCTGAGATTTTTACACAGCTTGGGACTAAAACCAGGGGGCTGAGGAAGGTGCGTGAGCTCAGACAGAAAGACACCAAAACCTTCAATCTAAACTGAGCTTGAAGACCCACCTGGAAGACTCCCCATCCCCAAAGGCCATCTGAGCTAGGTTTATTCTGTCTCTTAGTTGCTCTGATGACTCCTTTTAAAAAATTGTATATTTTACTGATCTTTACAAAACCATGAAAGGAGAAAAAGAGGCAGAGAGAGAATAACAGGACATGCTGGGTTTAGATGGCTCACAGATGGACCTGCCATGCCTCCTGTTCAGACCCAGGAGGATCCATATTGTGGAGGTTAAGAGATATGGACCATGCTATGCAAGTAAAGCCAGTTTATTACACTGATCATCCGTATTTATAGTTCTCTAAGTTCTGTACAAAATTTTCTACTCAGAATTTTTTGTTCTGGCTCCTTTAGTAGCACAATCTTTTTGGTTATCAAGTCATTGGGCATTGTTAAGCAGACATTGGGCCCTTCTGGCCAAGCCTCTGGTTCTGCTGAGTGGCCAGTTTGCTCTGTGCACATCAAAGGACACACTGATGAGAGGGGAACTGGCCTTCCTTGGATCGCTTTAATTTTAGGATTAATTTTCCTTGAAGGGGTGTTCTGTGAACACTGAATAAACAAACACCTGTCTGAGCTACCTGAGTTGGTGGTGGTTGAAATCAGAGCTACAATTCCCATCCCTCCTGTCTGATTAGCACAGAGAAACCCATTATCCAGCAAGAGCTGACCAAGGAGCAGAGCCCAGACCAGCTGGGCTTAGGATTTACAGCCTGGCAGCCCAGGGGAAGAGCTCTGGCTGAGGCAGTGCCTGTCCTGAGGCTCAGCCCTGAAGGGTCTCCAGACACTCTAAACCCCTGCAGAACTCTGCTTGTCCTCCTTTGTGTCACACTGCACACTGAGTAAATTATTAGGGAACTTAAAACAAGGCAAATTTCCATATTGGTGTCAGTGAGAAACTCTGGAGCCAAGAAGGGGATGGCTGCTATTGATTATTGACTGATTGATTTCTGTGGGTGCTGCTCGCTGCCCAAACTGCCTTCTGCCTGTAGCCATGATATTTTCTGAAAAATCCTTTCCTTAGGATTTTTTCTCCTGAGAAGCTGAGAGGCCTCAGGAACAAAATGTAAACAATGATTATCTGCTGCTGTGGAATGTAACAGGTGGGTCTGTGATTGGTCTCATGTGGTTGTTTCTAATTAATGGCCAATCACAGTCCAGCTGTC
This sequence comes from Camarhynchus parvulus, assembly GCF_901933205.1. Classification (NCBI taxonomy): domain Eukaryota; kingdom Metazoa; phylum Chordata; class Aves; order Passeriformes; family Thraupidae; genus Camarhynchus; species Camarhynchus parvulus. Next base: position 8,251,397 of record NC_044588.1, read on the forward strand.
CAGACTGTCTCGGTCAGTCACAAGCCTTTGTTATCTTCTTTTTCTATCCTTAGCCAGCCTTCTGATGAAATCCTTTTTTCTATTCTTTTAGTATAGTTTTAATATAATATATAGAATAAAATAATAAATCAGCCTTCTGAAACATGGAGTCAGATCCTCGTCTCTTCCCTCATCCTCAGACCCCTGTGAACACCATCACATTCTGTCCTTTCAGCTCTGCAAGAGAAGGGCTTTCATTCTGCCTTCTGGACTATTAAATCCAGATGCCATCCACCAAATAATGCCTGGATAGACTTAGACTGAAGGGAGGCACTCTAAAACCTGCAGAACTCTGCTTGTCCTCCTTCTTGTCACTGCATTGCAAGTAAATTACTAGGGAGGACCTTAAGACAAGGTGATATATTTCCATATTGGTGTCAGTGAGAAACCCTGGAGCCAAGAATGGGACGGTTGATTATTGATTATTGACTGATTGATTACTGTGGGTGCTGCTCGCTGCCCAAACTGGTTTCTGCCCTTTCAGCTCTGCAAGAGAAGGGCTTTCCTTCTGCCTTCTGGGCTCCTAAATCCAGATGCCATCCACAAAATAATGTCTGGATAGACTGCACTGTTCCTTTGGAGTGGCCATCACCTGCAGGGACACCCTGGCAGGTCACCAGGCCATCACCCCTGGGAGCTGCAGCAAGTAACACCCAAACCAGCTGCAAATTCACTCACTGGAATTTGTGCCAGCCTGTTCCACCCCAAACCAGAGCCACTCTGTGGGCACAGCCCAGCACCCTCTGGATAACCCAGCTGAAGGGCAGAACCTTTACAGGAACTACAATTTTCTTTTCCTTTCAGAGGAATGCACGAGGGATTGTCAACACTTTCCTTATCCCCCTCCTCCTCTCCCCCATAAAATAACTCTCCAGCTTTGCCTGCTGAATGCTGCTTTGCAGCTTTGCTCCAGGAGCAGTTGCAGTTGGAAACACCCAGACAAATCTTATCCAAGAGTTTATGAGGCATAGCTCAGAGGCACCCTGAAAACTGCAGCATGCTACCTAGAGTGCTGCAGATTATTATTACTTTTTTAATCTTGGAATAGTTCTGGGGAAGGTTTTAATTGGGCATAGTATTTCAAAGCCAAGGAGCAGGACCTATGCAAAGCACTGGATGGTTTCTGTATTAATTGACCATCAAATCCTTCCCCTTTGCATCTGCATTTTATTATTAGAGAATGTAAAGCAGTTTATAGGGCTTTTAACCTCTTCAAGCAAACACTCTGTGGAAGTTATGCTGCTGCAGGGACCATATTAGCTTTATAGACTTCATTTCTAATCCAAGGAGGAGGGGAAAGTGGAGAAGAGACAGAGCAAATGAATGATTTTTGATGGTATAAATTCAGCTGGTGTAAATCAGCACAACTCCATTAACTTTGGTAAGTGATGCTGATTTATGCCAGTTTAAAGATCAGACATTTGATCTGCAATGAGGTCCTCATTCCCAGAAGGCCAAAATGGTATCAGACCAATCTTCACAGACCATTTATCAGCCTTCTCAAGTACATTCTTCCCTGCTGCATGGAAAAGCCCTGCTCAGATGCCAGGGCTGGGTCCCAAGCAGGCAGGAAAATCCCCAAATCCCCTCTCAGCAGGACCCTTCCATCACCTGAGTGACCACCAGAGCTGCCAGGTGAGGGGTGTCAGAGGAAGGCAGAGCCTCAGCTGAGCCCTGCAATTCCTCAGTGCCGAGCTCTGCTTTCCTCAGGGCTGAATTCCTCAGGGAATGAGAGAATTGGGATTTGGAGCCCAAACTGCCATGGATTCCAAGGGTGAAATCTGCCCTTACATAACCAGGCACGACAAGCCAGGTTCGAGCTCCTGTTTGAGTGCTGTGCAGCAGGAGATAAGAAGGGAAATTCTGCGGGATAAGAAGGAAAATTCACCCCCTCACTTCATTTTTCCCCTGTTTTCTTCACACCATTGTTCCACCACTCCCCAGCAGGTGGGATTCCCACTTTGCAATTCCCTGCCCTATTTCTTTGTTCCACAGTAATCCCAAATGCCACCAGACAGAGCCCTGGACAGTGATTATGAGCAGGCAAACAATGGGATAAAGGCCAGTATAATTATCTCGTTCCTAAGCACTTCACAAGGCTCCCAAATATCTTGTATTGAGTTACTTGGTGAGGTCCTGAACGTCTGACTCCCAGCCACTATGGTTTTATTGCTACAGAATAAGCCAGAAACCACTCAAAAGCTCTAAAAGGTCTTTTTTAAACAGTCAGAATGAATTTACAGTGTTGGCTGCTTGGCAAATGCAACAGGCATTTCAAGTGGAAAGGAACATTTCTTTATTGCATCTGCTCCTGGCATTTAGGGCACCCTGATCACCAACAATTCCTCAGCTCCAGAGCTCAGAATCCTGCAGGCTGGGCACAGCCAAGGGGGGAGACAGCTGAGAAAAAAGGATCTGCACAAAAGGAAAACCTTGATTCAGATTTAGCTGGAGATTTTCATTATGGTTTACCACTAAATGATCATTTTTCTATTAAGCGTCACAGAAATTCCTTGGTTTGAAACACCTGCAGGTGAAACCTTCCCCAGATTTTCCTGCCCAGCCCTTGACTCTCTGAGTGCCACCTCACCTCAAGGGCCCAGGTCTGCTTTGGCAAAAGATCTGGAAGTGATTTCTGAATAGTGCTGAGTCCTTGAGTGGCCCTGCTGAGGACACAGGGCTGAGGGGGACCCCAAACCAACCTCAAACCCTTCCTCCACCCACCTTCAGGGCTATAGACCCCCCATCTCAGCCTCTTCATGGCATCCCCATCATTATTTAACCAAAAATTTAACCAATTTAACCAGAGCACCTGGCCTCAGGCAGCATGGGAGAGGGGAGGAACAGCAGATGACTTTCTGATGGTCTGAAAAGCCAGAACTTCTGATTTTTTTATGGTCAGAAAAGCCCAGAACTTTTGATTTTTTGATGGTCTGAAAAGCCCAGAACTTTTGATTTTCTGATGGTCTGAAAAGCCCAGAAAAAATTGCTAATTTTTGTGACCCAGACAGATTAGAGTGACACAGGACTGAGGGGTTTCTAATTTTATGTCTGGGGTTCAAAGCCGTTAGAGGAGCAGCTGGAAGAGCCAGTACATGTGTGGAAAGGTGAAGGGGGATTCCTGCAGCTCTGAGGGCTACAGGAAAGGATTTCCCCAAAACTCCTGCTCCACCTCAGCTCAGAATGAAGCCCAGGGCACAGTTTGCCATTCCCACGCTCCCACTGCCCTGCCCTGCATCCACACCTGCAGGGTCACTCATCCCAAGCTCCAAACAGGTTTTTTTCCTCTCACATGCCTGGACAATACCCCAGTCTGGGTTCTGAGGTCCCTCTGCACGATGGGAGCACTGCAAAGTGCATTTCTGCTCCATTTGGCCCCTTCCTGAAGCAGATGTGAGGCAGGGGCTGATCCTGGTCCCCTTCTCAGAAGCTGCCTCCAACCTCCCATCTCAGGCTTAGGTGTTTCCTGACTTGGTTACTGGTGTGCTGTGGCCACTATCTCCCCATTCTGGGCACAAATAGGGCCGTAAAAATTGTATTTCTTCTCCACCAGCTGACAAATCTCCTACATTTAGGAAAAATGTATAAATATCAGAGCCAAGTTCCCTGTTCTTCACTTCAGAACTCCTGGAAAATGCAGATTTCCTCAGGGCACTGGAGAAAGGCAATTAGCAAAGAAGAAGGTAGTCAGGAAAATGCTTTAAAAAGACTAACTAGAATAATTTAAAGGTATTATTATTAATGATGCCTATTACAGTACTGGAAAGCTCAGGGATTTTTCAGACAGGACTGAAAAGGAACAAAACAAAGTAAACTCTACAAGAGTGCAAGAGATGCATAATGAGTTCTGGAAACCAAACAAGTTAGATGTTTCTAATTAATGGCCAATCACAGCTCAGCTGGCTCAGACAGAGAGTCCGAGACAGAGTCTTTGTTATCATTCCTGCTTTTTCTATTCTTAGCTAGGCTTCTGATGAAATCCTTTCTTCTATTCTTTCAGTGTAGTTTTAATGTAATATATATCATAAAATAATAAATCAGCCTTCTGAAACATGGAGTCAGATCCTCATCTCTTCCCTCGACCTAAGACCCCTGTGAACACCATCACAAATTATCTTTTAAAAATATCTTTAATTATCTTTTGGTCCCTTCCAACCCAAACCATTTTGTGATTCTGTGATTTGTATCCCTTCAGGGTGTTGAATACTGCACCTCTCAACGCTTTGGGCCAGCTGATGTCCACCAGACACCACCCAGGGAGGTTCTGGCACACTCCTGGCTCCCTGTTACATCCTGACATATAAAAATGACTGGCCCTAAGGTACCCCAGGAGTGAGCAAACAGGCAGCAGGGACAGAGCTGCCTGCCTTTCACCAAAACGCTTTGACCCCTGCCCTCCTGGAATGAATCCAGCCCCTCCAAACAACCGCCACGAGGAGCAGAAAATCGCAAACGACTTAAAGTGGGGTGGAAAACCCCTGAGCTCGACAATCACGAGCTGAGGCCACTAATCTTCTTGTCACGGGAGCAGACTCACCCGGCAGAAGGGAATTCCTGCCTTTGACCAGGCTAATTAGAGACAGGGAACTCTGCTCCCGTTAGGGCTGAAGTGCCTTAATTGGATGTGATGCTCACCGCGCCCGAGGGACGCGGCTCCCGCTGAGCATCTGGCACCTCCCTGCTCCCTCCCTCACCCCTGGGCTGCAGAAACACTCATCCCACCCCCAGAGCCGCTATCAGACCAGGGTGGGGGGCTGGAAGATGTAGAATACTCCTCCATTTCAGGGGGAGAAGTCTGGGCTCACCCAGCATGGAAAGGACGTTTGGGAAGGTGGGGATGTGTCACAGACATCTTTTATGAAAAATCCTTTCCTTAGGATTTTTCCTCCTGAGAAGCTGAGACGCCTCAGGAACAAAATGTAAACATTGATTATCAGCTGCTTTGGAATGCAACAAGTAGATTTTTGATTGGCCCATGCTGATGTTTCTAATTAATGGCCAATCACAGCCCAGCTGGCTCGGACAGAGAGTCCGAGCCACAAACCTTTGTTATCATTCTTTCCTATTCTACTCTTAGCCAGCCTTCTGATGAAATCCTTTCTTCTATTCTTTTAGTATAGTTTTAATGTAATATATATCATAAAATAATAAATCAAGCCTTCTGAAACATGGAGTCAGAATCCTCATCTCTTCCCTCAACCTGAGACCCCTGTGAACACTGTCACAGGGATGTGTTGGAGCTCTGGGTGCTGAGAATTTTAGACTTGCTGTACAGACAGATTCTAATTCCCAGGAGAGCACTGCAATTGACCTGAGGCTGTGGAGAAGGCTTCCAAAATTGATTAATAGCACTGGGATTATGGGTGTGTAGTTGGTTAGAAGGTGTAATATCACAGGGCAGAAAACTTAGAGTTTGGGGTTTTAGAATATGGTAATAAATATGAAGCAAGATGGAGGTTTTAGGGTGGAGGCAGGTTGTTCTTCTTCCTTCTTCTTCTTCATGGGTATGGGTGGTATTTTGTAATTGGACAGAAAAGTCTGCACTGTGGACTTCAAGGGATCAGTTGGGTTAAAAGTGAAAATAATTTAGATGCCATTTCTTAATTGGATAGTTAAGCCTTAAAAGATCTTGTACCAAGAGATAGTTGGCCATTTTGTGCCTTGTTAATGAAGGACTGCAGAACTGACTGCTGTGAGACTGTAATATTGATAAGAAACAACAAAACACCTGAGTCTGAATGTGCACTATTGTCTTAAGTGCCTTCAGTCCCGATCCCCATAGAGGTAGAAAAAGGAAGCTGAAAACCAGCACGGATGGGACTGGGATTCAAAGCTTTGCTCAAGTGAAATGAAGGCAGAAGGTGCTGCAGGAGCAGTGCCTGTTTCTCTGCTGTGCACGTACAGGAACAATCAGCTGCTGTGCCTCAGGAGTGCATTGTATTTCCAAGCACGGTGGTACACAAGGCTGTAAAGATCTCAGATTAGAGAAGATTTAGATGCAGGATGAATCAGCTGGATGTTTGGGTAGAGTGATGTGGATCCTCACCTCCTGTCCAGCACTGGCCCCTTGAAGTCCAGAGGTGAATCATCACACTCTGCAGAATCCTGGAGCAGCCCTGGAAAGAATCTACCTTAGATACTGGTGGGAAGGAGACAAACTTCACATTCCTGAGCCAAAAGGCCTCTTCTCCACAGAGCACCACAGTTTGGGAAGCAGCAGGGAGTGCCCAGCAAGGCACAGGACATCCCTGCAGCCCTCTCCAGTCCTGCTGAGCTCTTAGAGAACAAAGTTTGCTACAGGGAGGGCACTCAGGGCAGGTGAGCAGAGATGTCTGAGCCATTGGAGCACCAGGCTCTGGACCTGAGCTGAGACACTGGAAAAAAATAAGCTTCCTCAATGGCACTGCAAGAACTCAACTTTTCTCTTCAGTTATTGGGTTTTGTTGGGTTTTTTTTCTGCAAAAGATTAGAATCCCATACCTCTATTACTTGTACTGTCAACTAGAAGTGTTGGCTTGCTGGGTCGTAGGGCAGCAGGCAGCGTGTTCACATCTGAAGGCCCCAAGTTCATTTCCAGTTAATGATCCATAAGAAGGACTGCAGCATTCCTCCTACAAAGATTGCCTAGAAGCTCCTGACAGACTGCTTAGTTCAGGGCAGAAAAAAAGCTCTGAAGTAGTTCCATGATTTATAAATCAGGTCAAGTCAGCAATGCTTTATAAGGAGCAGTAATGTTTGGTGCACACTAGTACCAATAGCTGGTCAGTAAAAGCTCCTTCAGAGTGAAAAAAACTAAAATAGACAGCAATTTCAGTACAACCAAAATGCAGAACTTGCTCAAATTCATATATAATAAAGCAATTATTGTTTATTATTGAAGTACCAATTGATTATTAGAAACACATTTATTGAGGCTGGACCACAAGGTAACAGATATGTACCTCTGGCATAGCTGTGAAACCTCAGTAAATAGTGATTATTAGAAACAGATTTATTGAGGCCCAACGATATGGTAAGATGTGTATCAGTTACAGAGCTCTTAAACCCAATCAGCCTGTTCCTAAAACCCTCGATTTTTACTGAGGGTTTACAGCTCAGCAGTAGGGCTCCATGCCTTCATCTAAGCCACATCTTATTGCTGGTTTGATATGTAATTAAAGGAGTTTGATGTAATTAAGGGAGTGTTTGCAGGGATAACTACAGTGAGCAAGGAGAACCAGGATAAAACAATCTATTCCTGCTTCTAGAAATGCAGAGCAGAGTTGCTGCTGCTTGACCTGTGGTTGAATCTTTTCACACATCTCTGACCCCTCTTTCAGTGGAGTGTGCAGACCATGGGCAGTCTGAGGATATGACCCATCCCAGTGCCCAACACCATGAGCAGAACGTGTCCTCCTCCCCTCCACCATGTTGCTCACACCTCTGCTAGGCTTGACCAACTCACATCACACTCCCTTCACCAAATCTCGCTGAGTGCCATTGTTGTAAATGGTAAATCCAAGGTGACATTAAAACTGGGCTGAGCCCAAACACTGCCTGGGAGGGGAGAGCTGGGCATGGTGAGTGGCCATCAGAAGGTACCAACGTGCAGGTTGTGCTTATTCACACAGAACAAGTCCCATGTTCTGGTCCCTCAGGAATGTTTGAACACTTGCTCTGGAAAGCCATCCATCCATCCATCCATCCATCCATCCATCCATCCATCCATCCATCCATCCATCCATCCATCCACCCACCCACCCGTCATCCATCCACCCATCATCCATCCCTCATCCATCCATCCACCCGTTCCTCCATCCATCCACCCATCCATCCATCCACCCATCATCCATCCATCCTTTCATCCATCCATCCATCCATCCCTGCCAGCCCCATGGCACCCATTTCTCCATCCCACGGGGTTCCAGCCTCCAGCACAGCCACTGGAGCCTCCCCAGTGCTGACCAAGCCTTTCACACATCTGGGATGGATCCAGGAGGCCAAAGTCCCAGAGGCACAGCCAGCAAGAAAAGAGGCAGTCTGGAAAGCACAGACTGAGCAGCAGTTTTGTCCAGATCATGCAGAACAGCTGGGGCAAAGCTCAGGGCAGGAGAAATCTGCTCCTTTTCTTTTGCCATATCCAAAGACCTCCCCACCTGAGGAGGAGGAGGGGGGAAAGGAGCCCAGATTACTGGATAACTCCCCTAGCTCCATTCTCCTCTGCTCAAATTTATATATTCCACCACAGGTGACATCATGATTGCTGGAGTCTGACAGGTGATGCTGTAAAATGCATGAAACCATAAAAATTTCAACAGCAGCAAGCTCCATTGACGCTACATCTGACAGCACTTAGCTGCCCAGCTAACACAAATATTATAAAAGCACTCGGGAAAGAAATCCAACCTGCCTGACCTCAGTTTTGGACTAATAAAGAGTAGAGCATGACCAGATTTCACCCAGGTATAATAAGCAGACATCTTTAAAAGAAACCAAAGCAGGGCTGGTCATAAGGCAAGAGATGAGTTAAGAGTGAGCAAAGTCGTGGCTGGGCTCTGCTCCACTCCAGCTCCCTGACAGATCTGTCTCAGGAACTGCACAGCTATCACTGGACAAGGATGTTCACTGGCCTCACACAGCCAGGCTGTAGTATTCTACTAACAAGGTATAAAATGGTTAACTATCTTTTTTTACAAGGTCTTTCGAGGTTAAACTATTTAATTAAGAAATGACAAATTAATTTTACTTTTAACTCAATAACTAATCTCTCATGTTCTGCAATGTGGACTTTTTTGTTTAATTACAAAATGCAACTCAAACTGATGAAGAAGAAGGTGAAGAAGAAGGACTAGTCACTGCCCTAAAACCTCCACCTTAGCTTTATAGACATTACTATATTCTAAAAGTTTAAACTACAAGTTTTCTACTACATGCTATTACACACTTCTATTTACAGATATTACTATATTCTAAAACTTTAAAATCTAAGTTTTCTACTACATGATATTGGGCACTTCTATTTAAACTACACACCCATAATCTTAGTTTTATTATTTAATTTTGGAAGCTTTTTCTACGGTCTCAGGTCAAATGTAGTTCTCTGCTGGACGTCAGAGTCTGTCAGCACAGAAAATCTAAAATTCTCAGCATGCAGGAGTCCAACATGTGGTAAATGAGCAGGACAGGAGAGCAGCTCTGTGTAATCAGTCCCATATCCTGCTGCTGCCAGCCTCTGGATAATTTCCTGCCCCAGCTCCTGCCTGGATTCCCCATGGATGGCATCGAGCTGTGGGAGTCCCAGGTGATTCCCATCAAGCCAGGAGATGGCACTCCATAAAATGTAGGGTAATGCCTGGGCTTTGATGCCCCAAACCCTCCCTTTTGTCGCTGCCAAGCCATCCGTTCCACCCAGGTGAGCGCTGAGGTGGAGCAGGCCCGTTCACCAGGGAGGTGACAGCCACCACGAGAAGGGGACACAGCCACCAGGCAAGAGCAGGCAGCTGTGACCAGCCCTGCTCCCACCTGCAGCGCTCCAGAGGCACCATCTGGCTGCCAGCAGCTTCATTTTGCAACATTAGGGTCCCTTTAACGCATCCCCCTCTCCTTTTTTATTGAATAGGCAGAAAAAAGTCATAGTAACTGATCATAAAATTTCAAACTCATTTACCTTTCAGGAGGCAACTCAGCACAGGCTGTTACGGGGCAATTTGGTACATCATAAAGTTTCCTATTAGAACAGAAAATAGGGCTGCTTGCATGAGCTGCCAATTGGAAATAAAATAGTAGTGGGGTCATGATCATTAGCACTGCTTTTTCTATTAGGTTTGCTTTCCACCAGGGTGGGAAGAAGAGGGAGATTTAGATGCAGGTGAAAACAGATGAGAAACAAAAAACAGAAACAAAAGAGAAACGAAACAGGTGAAAATGAGGAGAGGAGAGGAGAGGAGAGGAGAGGAGAGGAGAGGAGAGGAGAGGAGAGGAGAGGAGAGGAGAGGAGAGAAGAGAGGGAGAGGAGAGGAGAGGAGAGGAGAGGAGAGGAGAGGAGAGGAGAGGAGAGGAGAGGAGAGGAGAGGAGAGGAGAGGAGAGGAGAGGAGAGGAGAGGTTACTCCATCAGAGTATGATGGGTCTGTTCCTGCACATATTGAATTTGTGGTGGAGAGCCCCACAGGGTGCTGCTGGGTCCAGAAGAAGTCCCTGGACCACACTGGGGTGTCCAGTCTCCTGCAAAAGCAGCTCAGCAGAGTGGCAGCTCCTTTGTGATATTTTGAACACAGCATATGTTCTCAAAAACAAAACCAAAACTTACCTAAGCTGAGGTAAAGACAGACCAGAGTGAGAGCAAACCCTTGGTAGTGCAACCAGACACTGCTGTAAATAAAAACAGCTAATCAAAATTTGTCTTTCAGTCGGAAGCCATTCCCTCTTGTCCAGTCATTGGACAACTCTCAAGGACATCTTGAGCTGTGCTGATGCTGTCATCCCACCCATGGGGACAGTGGTACAGGAGGAAGGCTGAAGCATTTTGCTTCAGGAAAGCAGCACAAATAAAGTTTTTATTTCTGTGAAGGAGGAAAAAAGCTTCTTTCCCCTATCAGGAGTTTCCTTATGCTATTTCTCAGGCTATCAGCATGCTGCCCCAGGTGAGAGGCTCAGCTTACCTCCACACACTGACTCAGCCACAGATCCCCATCCCAGAAATCAGAGACACCATGGAAGAACCTGTTCTGTGGAAATCAGAAGGCATCAGCTCAGAGTTTGGGGCACTCAGGCCACAAATAGCTGTGAAGCCCAGGTCACAAAGCAATAACAACATGATCTGTTTCTTAATATTCATCCCATGGCTCCCATAAAAGCCCTCATGCCCTCTCAAGAGCTCTGTCCTCTTGTGTTATCCCTCACAATTTATTAAGACAAATTGTTCCTACACCACAGCTGGAAAGGAACCAAAACCAGCAGCACTGTCTCCATCTCACGGGGTGACAGATCCCAGCCAGCCCATCTCCCTGCTCACCAAGCTGGGTTTGCTTCCCCCCAGCCTTCCCTTGGTGAGAATCTGACTCCTTGTTCTTAGAAGGCTTATATATTATATTATATTATATTATATTATATTATATTATATTATATTATATTATATTATATTATATTATATTACATTATATTATATTACATTATATTATATTATATTATATTATATTATATTATATTATATTATATTATATTATATTATATTATATTATATTATATTATATTATATTATATTATATTATATTATATTATATTATATTATATTATATTACATTATATTATATTATATTATATTATATTATATTACATTATATTTTATATTATATTATATTATATTATATTATATTATATTATATTATATTATATTATATTATATTATATTATATTATATTATATTATGCTATACTAAAACTATACTAAAGAATAAAGGATACTTACAGAAGGCTTAACAAGAATGATCATGAAAACTCATTACTCCTGCCAGAGTCCCAACACAGCCTGCCTATGATTGGTCATTAAGTCAAAACAATTCACATGAAACCAATGAAACAACCACCTATTGGATAAACAATCTCCAAACACATTCCAAAGCAGCAAAACACAGGAGAAGCAAATGAGATAACAGTTGTTTTCCTTTTCCTCTGAGGCTTCTCAGCTTCCCAGGAGAAGAATCCTGGGCAAAGAGGATTTTTCAGAAAATATGACAATGACAGGCCAGCTTCTCTTCCTGCACACACAGAGCTCTGAACACCAAGCACCAGCCAGGTGTGACACCCACATGGGCTCAGCTGCTGCTTTCTCGGGGTTTCTGTGGTTGAGATGACCCTGAGGTGTTGGAAAGTCTCTCTTTCCCAGATCGAAGAAGGAGTCAGGATTCTTTGGCTGTGGTTTTCAAGGTTGTTTATTTTCTGTTATGTATTCCATTCTTTCTCTGACCTGCTGAGATCTGTCCAGCAGGTTGGTTTGTGGCACAGTCCCTGCCCTTGGGGTGGTGTTGGCTTTTTATACTAAAAACTACGTGTACATAATTTACAATAATTTTCCAATACCTATCACCTATGTTAGACAGTGAGTTTCTACCTTAAATCAATCAAAAAGTGCCGCCATCACAGCAGAAGATGGAGGCCAAGAAGAAGAAGGAGAAGGAGGAATCTGGGTGTGTCCTGTCTATCTTGCCCCCTGAACCCCTGTTCTAAAAACCCCAACATTCTACATTTTTCACCCTGTGACTAAATATTATTCTCCTTAGACTTTCGTGGCTTGCAGATATTCATATAAGGTTGGTAATTTTCTCCATGGGTTAAAATCAAAGCCACAGGTGTCTTGGGCTCTGTGACAAGGTCTCTGATCCCCCTGGCAGGGGTTTGAGCCATCCAGGGCAGCCAGAGGGATGTCCTGGGTTCCAACACTGCTCTAAAGCCAGAGAAGTCAGCCCCAGGGCTGAGGGCAGTGCTTGGTTACAGCAGGAGGGTGAGGGTTGGTTCTCCAGGGCTGGATGGAAGTGAAAGCTTCACGGAGTGCTGCTGGGTGCTCCTGATAGCGCTGAAGACAACACAGATTTAGCACAGACTGCAGCAGTGTTGTCCCCTCACCATCTGATTTCTGAGTTCCAAAGGCTTGGGGTGACAGAATAAAACTTTGCTGCACCATATTTTTAGGTTTATGTTAGGTTTATGTTCCAAGTGGCTCTTCACATTTATTCTGAACGTTCCCCTAAGAGATTTTGCTCCCATTAATTCACTGTCATGGATTTGATAGCCTGTAGCAGAGCTATCAGCCAACAGCAGGTAGTCCATGATGGAACTTTAAGTCACAGTCATCTTTTATAACCAGGATTCATTCCTTAAACCTCTTCTTTTCCTTCTGGCTTGCTTTGATTTGGGCTTTTCTTATTAATTAAATGGCAAGTTTCAGTAGCCTGAGATTGAATTAGAAGGCTTGTTTGGAAGAAGGAAGATGATCAGAGCAAAGGGTGGAAGCTATATATGTAATATATACATGCACTTAAGACATGGAACTTTGCTTCCAGACGTTTGGAAGAAATTAAATAGAGGATCAAATTAACTAGTGATTGAATTAAGTGGAAAGCATCTCATTACCTAAAAGATGGAAACATGTGTCATTTTATAACAGCTAAAAATAAAGCAAGAATGGGTCGAAATGAAAAGCAGGAACCTGAAAATGTCAGCCAAATTTGGGGTCTGGTGAGCCCCCCAAATGGGAAGGCTGTAAATAAGGTGGGTTTTCTGCACAGTGCTGGGAAATGATGGGCTTGGAAACCAGATGTTGTGAGAAAGGAGCAAAGGAAGGGGTGCAGGGGAGGGAGAGGAGGGAGAGGGAGAGGGAGAGGGAGAGGGAGAGGGAGAGGGAGAGGGAGAGGGAGAGGGAGAGGGAGAGGGAGAGGATGCCCAGGACACCCTCTTCCCCCCTGGGCAGAACCCTTGGGTTTGGTACCTGCATTTCAATCACTGCATCTCAATTTTTTCACAACAAGGAACAAAGCTGGGGTGCAAATTTGTCTTTTTAACCCAACATTAAGACATCCTATTGCTGCCTCAATTCAGCACCTTTATCAGAGGGCTCTCTCTGCTGTTTTCCAGACATTCAGTTTCTTTTGGAATAGATGTGAAAAGCAGAGGCAGCGTTCAGACCCAGGTTTTTGTTTCACTGCTAGAACAGGGAGCGTTTCACACGTTCCTTCCCTCCTGTGACATTGATGCTCATCTTCCTTCCTGCTCATCTGGACCTTACAAATTCCAGTCACTTCTCCTCCTGACACCACATTTCACTCAGGGATGCATGGGATGGAAATTGCACTGAGCTGCCACAGAGTGCAGGAAATCAGTTTTTCACTCCACCAAACTCCAGCCCCAAATCCAGGGTGAGGAATATGGCCTTAGCCCTTTCCTATCTAATGTTGTATTTTTTCCTTTTGTTTCACTTACATGTATATGTCACATCCTGACAGATGAAAGTGGAGCTTTTCCAAGATAAATAACATTATCTTTGCAGAACCCTACAGCACCCCATGGCAACTCATTATTTCTCAATTAAATTTACTGCTCATTGGCAGTTGCTCTGCTTTAATTTTCTGCTATTTGTTTACTGAAGACCAAAATGCATAACACAAAGCCCTATAAAAGTCAGCCTAAGTTAATTAAATGTGAAACTGGGAAACCCTAACTTTGCCTCCTGAGCAATTTTGTCATGAGATCTCCTTAAAAATGTCACTTTTCACAGAAATTTATTTAGACATATGTAACCACGATTAATTAAATGTGTGGTCCCTCCACAACTCACTCCAAAAGACACTTAGCTGTATTTTGTAACCACTGACTGGAGAAACAGGAGTTCAAAGGATTCACAACGCCACAGGAAGAAAAAATATTTCAGTTAGACCAATATGTTTAGACTTCTTACACGTTTCTGAATTATTCTGTCTGAATGCAGGAGGCCTGAGCACAGGTTTGGAAGAGATGCACCACGTTATTTTCCAAGAAGACCATGGATTTGATGGATTGCAAATTAGTCAAGTATTTAGGTTTTATTTATTTATTTTAATTAAATCATCCATTTTACATATTGATAAAAATACTCTGGTCAATGTCAACACTACAAGCTGTTCTTCATGTGGCTCAAGAAATGAGAATAAATGTAAAAAACTAACAAAGACATAAACTTTGGCTGATGATGCTCCTACAGCACATCCAAAATAATTTTTTCAGTAACTCTATTCAATATTTGCATTCTGCTCTCCAACTGAGCTAGGCAGACCATGTAAATCCTACTTTCCTGCCATGTAAATCCTAATTTCCATGTACTTATTTTTCTGCATGGGTGATGGAGACCTTGAAATCATCTCAGACATGGTGCAAATGATGCAAATCATTGTTTCTGTTCAGGTCAGTTCTGTCCTCATGGTCTCAGGGTGGGATGTCCATCACAAATCCACCACTCAGACACCTTTGGAAACACAAACCTTCATCCAGCCCTGAGAGAGGAAGGTGAAATAGAAACCAAACACCACCTGAAAATGCCCATTTTCCACCACTCTTTGTAGCAATAACCTGTAGAATTTCCTAACACAAGTCATCAGATTTTAGGCTGAAATCTGGAGGCAACTTACTGAAATCTAAGAGCAGAATTTAACATTTCAGAAACACTTTCCAGTGCTAAAAGATTCCCAGCTTGGAGTTGGAAACTCCAGATTTGTTTCCAAACCCACCAATCATTTGAAGGAAGAGAGGAACAAGGCAATCTTTTCCTGAGAGTCACAAATCAGAAACAACAAAAATAATGAACAAAGAACCCTGAACACGGATAAAAGTCTCCATTTAGGTACCCACAACCCAGTTTGAAGGAAACAGAATCCAAGGCTTCAATATTCTGAGACAAAATCCTTCAAAAGGGAGATGTACAAAGCTGGGGGTGTTCAGCCTGGAGAAAAGGAGACTCAGGGCTGCCCCCATCACTCTGCACAGCTCCTGAAAGGTGCCCGTGCTCACCTGGGGCTGGGCTCTTTCTCCAGCAGCACTGACACAACCAGAGCACACAGCCTCAAGCTGCACCAAGGGAAATACAGGTTGGATAGCAGGAAAAAGTGTTTCACAGAAAGGGTGATAAAGTTCTGAAATGGCTGCCCAGGGAGGTGGTGGAGTCCCCATCCCTGGGTGTGTTTAACAAAGCCTGGATGTGGCACTGGGTGCCAGGGTTTGGGTGAGGGGTTGGGGCTGGGTTGGACTCGATGGTCTTGAAGGTCTCTTCCAACCCAGAATTCTGTGAATTCTGTGAATGCTGTGATTCTGGGATCCTGGGATTCTCTGATTCTGTAAATTCTGTAAATTCTGTAAATTCTGTAAATTCTGTGATTTCTGTGGATTCTGTGAATTCTGGGATTTCTGTGATTCTGGGATTTCTGTGGATTCTGCGATTCTGGGATTCTGGGATTCTGTGAATTCTGTGGATTCTGTGATTCTGTGGATTCTGGGATTTCTGTGGATTCTGAGAATTCTGTGAATTCTGGGATTCTGTGATTCTGTGGATTCTGTAATTTCTGTGATTCTGGGATTCTGTGAATTCTGTGATTCTGTGGATTCTGTGAATTCTGTGAATTCTGTGAATTCTGTGATTCTTTGGATTCTGTGATTCTGTTATTCTGTGATTCTTTGGATTCTGTAAATTCTGTTATTCTGTGGATTCTGTAAATTCTGTAAACTGCACCTCTAAAGGTCTGCCCAAGGTTCTTGTTGCAGGAACAAGCAGCTCGGTGGGAAGAAGGTTTGTCCCAGCAGGATCCACAATCAGAGCCCTGGCCAGAGCCCATCAGAGGCAGCAGAGCATGTGCTTGGTCCTTGCTGCTGATCCCAGAGCTGTGCCTGAGGCAGCAGCACCCTGAGGCAGGTGCAGGGGAGCAGCAGGGTGACGGTGCTGAGGTGAATTCTGCATCTTGGGCAAGGTGAGAGAAGCACAGTGTCAGCAGCTAATAAGTTTATAACAGGATTTCTTCCTCCAGCCAAAACCAGCCCAGATTTATAACTCTCCCACAGCACTCTGAACTTTCCGACATTCCTCCTGAAACATTTCATTATTGCTCAATTACTGTCATGTTCTCTTAAAGAGCTGCAGGGGGAAGGTGGGCTCCATTTGGAGGCCAGATGCCATTTCCATTTCCTCAAAAAACTGCTCAGCGCAATAAATAACCCAGTCACCCTTCAGAAACTGGCTTTGAGGCTACGATAAGTTTGGGGAAAAAAAAGTGAAAACCGTGACATGTTCTATGTGTAATGGAAACTAACCAGAAACTAAGATGTTAAATTAGTGGCAGGGCACCTTTGTCTTGTGGCTGGGCCAGACTGGCTGGCTGGCTTGGAGGCAAGAGCAGCAGGAACTCTCCCCAGCCTCAGCACTGATGCTTTCTCACTGTGCTGGGCTTGCCTAGAAAGGTTTTTTTTTTGGGTGTGGGGGATACAGAATTGGCTTCTCTGGAAGCTGCTGGAACCTTCTCCTGTTTCTGACTGAGCCAATCCCAGCTGGCTGCAGGATGGACCCGCCGCTGGGGGAGGGTAATGCTGAGAACAAGGATTGAGCCCACTGTCCAGGACAAAACCATCACCTCTGTGCAAGCAGCTGCTCAGCACCCACCTAAGATGAACTTTGGAAAATGAGCAATCAAGGATTTTCCATACTGAAAAGCAGGTGTGACCTCTTGTTCCCAAGGTCTGGGCAGACTGGACTTCAGACACCACAGCCCACTCCAGCATGGGAGGTCTTAAATTCTGCAAAATTCCTAAATTTTCCTTAACCAGAAAAGCAGAGGCCCTACTGTGCTCAAAACCCACCCCTGAGCCCAGGCTCTGTCACAGGGTCTGTGAATCACCTGACAGCTCTCATGCCTTCACTTCCACAGCACATCATCATCCAAAAGCTCTTTTCTGCTTTGAAACGAGTCACGAGTATCTGTTTGTACATATGGAAACCACATTTTGTATTCCAGATGGAGATTCATCCTCGATTTCAGAGAAGGAAACGAGCTATTTCATAGGAGATGCATAATTTGTTGTGTGAATATGAAATATGTGACTGCCTCACATGTTGTGAGCTAACCATAAAAAAAAATTAGATTGGAAAAGGTCCCATCTGTCTCTAAATCCTATGATAGCTGTTCTCAGCGAACTCCAGCTCTGCCAGTACCTGTGCACACACAGCAAGGAGAGGTTTCTGTGCCAGGAGTTAGTGAAAAACAGAGGAGCAAATACAAAGCTGCAGCTGAAGTTACATCCGAGGCAGAGAGGAAACATCTCAGGGGGAACAGAGACCTTATGACACCTCTCCAGCTGACTGAAGTCATTCCCCAACTCTTCAAATTGTTCTTGACCTGCCTTTTTAATCCAGGCTCCCCTGCAATTATCTTCTTAACATAATTTCCCTGCAGTTCCCTGAAGAGCCTTAATGGGATCACTGGGAGAGATCCAGCTGCTGAAAGCGCGGGGGCAAAAAGATGATGGGAATATTGCCACTCTCATTGGTGGGGCTGCAAGTTCAGCCTGGGGCTTGCTGGCCTCAGCAGCAGCTCTGCCACACAAATTCAGCGGCTCTGACTCAGGTCTGACCTGCTTTGCTCCTTCTGTCGTGGTCTCATTTATCTGCACCAGGTTCCTGAGCCTGACATTAACGCTCTGCTCCAGTATCACCAAGGAGCTCCTCCCCTGGCATCCAAGGAGCAGTTTAAGGAGATTATTCAATTATTATTTAATTCATTATTATTATTCTATTCAATTCATTATTATCATTCAGCTGGAAATAGCAGTATTTGCCTGCTCCTCTCAGGGCATCACTGCAACTGCTTCAGCCTTTGTGCCTCAAAAAATGAAACAGGTGTGAAACAGCAGCACAAGGTGGCACCAGGTTTGACAGAACATTTTCATGTAAAAGAAAAAAGCCCCAGCTCTCAGCTAGCAAAGCAGTGAGACCACTGGAACCAGGTGAGCCCTGCTCATCCCTCTCTCTCTTCACTGCTCAGGGCAATGATGCTCCACCTTAGATGCCATAGCTGAGTCCCCACATTTAATGAGATGAATCTTTGCCATCCTACAGGTTTAACCCACTTACAGGATTACATAAAATTGCCTGGATTAAGAATAATTTTGTGTCTTGAATCCATTTAACTAAGCAATGCAGTCACTGTAGATGAATCTGTTGTCCTTGGAGATTTATCCAACCTGGATTTTACCAGCCCAGCCCTTTTACCACATTTTTGGAGGGTTCCAACTTGGCAGTTCCTTCAAGACTGGATTCAGAGTCTACTGCAGTCAGTTAAAAACTTAGGTACACTCAACAGGGTTTAGATCTGCTCCTTTAGGACCTCTATTAGTTACAAACCATGTCCATCTTTTAATCAAGAGACCATGCACTAATGATTTAAGAATTACCCTGTCCTGGCCAGCCAGACCTCATGGACATCATTCTGACAGGATCTGTCTTCCATCACACCCATCAATTTTGCCATCTCTGTTGAGAGAAAAGCAAATTAGCAAAGGAGTGAATTCAGACTTCTCACAGTTCCCAGAGATTCCTCCAAGATTTTTTTACCTCGTGCTTCCCATGGCTCCTCAGTGGAAATCTTCCTGCACTAGGATGTGTCTGCTGACTGCTGACAGCAAAAATGGTGTTAGAAAATACCCAAAATGTGTAACCTGGAGAGGAAGGGGGAGGTGGGAAAGGTGCAGGACTGGCTGGGCATCTCACACAGCTTTGGGAAACTGCTCAGCTCTGGCTGTGAGCTGTAGCTGAGATTTTGAGATCCACAAAGGACAGCTGCTGCCTTTGCTGTGGCCACAAGTGCTCAGGGAGGGCCATTCAGTGCAGAATCACAGAATAACAGAATCACAGAATTCACCAGGCTGGAAAAGACCTTTGAGATCATTGAGCGCAAACTGTTCCCAAACACCTCCTCATCAACTAAACCATGCCCTGAGTGCCACGTCCAGGCTTTATTAAACATGTCCAGGGCTGCTGGCTCTGCCTCCTCATGAGCAGACAATTCCAGTGTCCAACCACTCTTTCTGTGAGGAAATTTTTTTTCCTGAAAAAAAATCCCAGCATTTTCTCAGATGGGCTTTACCTCTGGCTCTGTCACCTTTCTCTGGACTTCCTTGTAAATCCCTCCTGGATCCTTTACAGCATGAGAGGCAGGGAGAGTGGAGAATCGCCTGCTTTAAAACAAAGCAGCTCATTCAAAAGCAGTTGTTTGCCTTGGGCAGCAAACACTGACTTTTACAAACAGCAGACACATCCTGGGGATTTGGGGTGACTGCTGCAACGTTTTCAGGCTGGATAGTAAACAGCTAGGTAACCACTGACACTGCCCTGATGCAGGGCTTGAGGTTCCTTTCCTCTTCCCTGGGGAACACGAGCCATGATCCTGCTAGAGAAACAAATGATTAATCATAGCAGGGCTACCTCATTAAGATTTATTACAAACCCTTGTGATAGCTCAGGAGAACTGCTTCCAGGAGTCACCCAATAAAGCAGAATTAACAAGACAGTCCCTCACATGGAACTGTGCTGCCCAAATCCCTTTACACTGACCTGCAGCCAGAGCTGCTGCCACAGCCACAGCAGCTGCCCAGCATTAGCAGAGCTCTGCAACCTTCAGCAGGAATCAGGCACAGAGCAATAAAGCTGATGAACAAAGGGGAAAAAACACAATGTTATGCCATTTGATTGGGATTTATGCCCCATTCCACCTTGCCTTTTAGGGGGAAAACACCTCACCTTGCACAGGAGTGGCCTTTGGTGTTGTGTGAGCAGCCCTGGGCTGCAGACTGTGCTGCCAGCCGATCCCAGAGCTTGAAATCACACCAGGAAGTGCTGCAAGTGTGATTTCAGGGTTTACCTCAGAACCTCGGGTCCCTCCCCTGATAATTCCCTGCCAGGTGTGTCAGTCACCTCTCCTTTCCCCTCCCAGCACTGTCTGTCAGTCCTGGAATTCCAGAAGGGCATCGAGCGATTGGGCAGATTGGCAGAATTTTTGGTCCACTGATCAATTGTATTGGGTCTGGATGCTATTAGCACGTTGAGGGGTTGCTCTCAGTCTAGAGGTGTGGTCTAATTTTTGGAGGTTTTGTTTTGCTCCAAAGGATGCCCTCTACCCCCTGGGGAGCATTGGGCCATCCAGGTGTCCTTTGTCCCTTTGTCCCTTTGTCCCTCCCCTCCTGTCCCTGCTTGGTGGCTCCCTACCCCTTCCCTGCCCCTCTCCCCGGGGTTCAAAGGAGCAGCAACCACGGGCTCAGGGAGTTCTGTTGGAGCTGGTGCTGCATTCAGAGGCCTGTGGGCCAGAATAAAGCTCTGGATCCAAACCCTCCATCAGAACCAACTCCTTTCCTTCATCATCACCTTAAAGAGGGAAACCTGAGGAGCAGCCCCTGGTATGGGGGGGAAGCTCCATCCCAGCACCACCAGAGCTCCTGCAGGCCTGGACTTGTCCCCACGGGCCCAGAGCAGCACCCAGTCAGCCAAAAGTGTCTCTGGGGTGAAACACCACACACCCAGCCAGCCAAAGGTGTCTGTGGGGTGAAACACCACACACCAGCCAGCCAAAGGTGTCTCTGAGGTGAAACACCACACACCCAGCCAGCCCAAAGTGTCTGTGGGGTGAAATCACCACAGTTGATGCTGTTTGGTTCAGCACCAAGGCCAGACAAGCTCAGGCACGTCCTCTCTGCAATATTGGTAATTATTCCAATAAGGAAGGACCAAATGCAAGCCTTGGGTGCACTGATGACACCTGCATGGCCACACAGCTGCCCACACACCTCGAGGTTCTCCACAGCCTGGAACAGTTTGTAACACAAACCACAGCACCAGGTCCCCTGAGAGCATCACTGCCTCTGAGAGAATCAGCAGCAGATTCCAACTCCAGCTGGAGCAAAGAGCAGGAGACCCAGCACAGACCTGACACCCAACATTCTGCCAATTCTCAGAACCAGGCTTTGTGCTGTTTCCTTTCAAAGTGAAATTTTTGTTTGCTGATTTAAAGAAAAATGGATGCACACAGAAGAAAAAACCATCCAGAGACTCAAGCACAATATTGGGGGAAAATGAATCATTCCAGTTGTCCCAATATTATTTTGTTTTCCAGAAAAACACCTTGCAGCAGGTAACCAGGTCTCCCATTTAAGGAGTGTAAACCCAGCACCCTCCATTGCCATTAAAGTAAGTTAAAAGGTGCAGAACCCAGAGCAGCTCCTTCCAAAGGTGAAATTTCTGTTTCTGTGGTGAGCTCAGTGACACAAGGGAAAGCTACCCAGCCTGTGAAAAGATCCAGGACATCATTTTTCGGTTTGTTTTCCCCATTGGTGTGTAATGTTATCCAGCTCACACACAGCTGAACTAGATCATGCCTTCCAGGAGGATCTCCAGGTCTGAGGTGAAGCATCCCAGAATTAATTTCCCTCTTGTCCTGCTTAGCTGGGTAATTACTGTGCTGCTCCACAGTTGTCTTTCCAACCTAATTTCAACATCCACCCTCTAGATCTTCTTCTGGTATAGTAAAATCAGGGTGCCCCCATGAAGGAATGATTGGCATCTGACTCCATTGATTAAGAACGCTGAACAATTGTTATATATATTATATTATATTATATTATATTATATTATATTATATTATATTATATTATATTATATTATATTATATTATATTATATTATATTATATTATATTATATTATATTATATTATATTATATTATATTATATTATATTATATTATATTATATTATATTATATATAAGAGCAGCCTGAGCTCTTTTAGCCTGACTCTCACTGCAGATCTTTTACAGCTGAGTTACCCTCCAACCTGTATCCAAGAGAACAAAACCCAAAATGCTCTTTGGAGGGTCAGAAACTTTGTGCTTTGCCAAAGAGTGCTACCCACTGAAATTGCCTCAGATGTGAACACCAACCTGATGAAATTGAGGGGTGTGAGAAGGGCAGCATTGGAATGGGCTGCCCACACAATCACCATCCATGAAAGTGTTCAAAAAATGTGTAGATGTGGTGCTTAGGGACACAGTTTAATGGTGAATCTGGCAGTGTAGGTTGGACTCAATGATCTTGGAGGGTTTTTCCAGCCTTTAATGATTTTGTGATGCCATGAAGGAAATCCCAGTCTCTGTAGCTCCTCCAAGGCCTTCATGAGCAGCCACTTGTGAACATTCTCTGATTTCAGTTATCCATCAGCTCATGCATGTCTGGCAGTCCCCACTCTGTTAGGGAGCTCTGAAGTCTCTTCTGTGCCATGAGGCTGTGCAAGGTCTCCGAGCTGTGAGTGCTGTTTGAGATGGTTTCACTCAAAATGGCACCTGCCCATGGGGAAGAGAGAATTCTCCAAACAAATGGCTCATTATTATTTCAGCACTTGCATGGGAGGCGTCCAAGGAATGGTTTTCATCAACAAAACTCTCTCTGGGTACCACTGACAGCTAGAGCTCCCAGTCAAGGCATGCTGAGGTGAAAATCCAGGGAATGCCATTCCTCCTTGGAGCCAATTCCTTCAGTGTCGAATCACCAGCCAACGAAAACACATTAAAATCAATGCCCTCAAAAATGACAAGCACCAAAAAAACACACCCTCAAAACAGAGATGGTCAAGCCAAAGCTGTTCATGAGGCCACCTCCAGCTACCAGGCTCCCTGTCACAATATTCCCCCACAGTTTTTCCCCAGTGAAATATGGCTGGAGCCAGTGTGCCGCTGCCCCTTTGCTGAGGCAGCACTGCAGGAGTGTGGAGCAGGCTGTGCCTCACTGTGTTTGTTCAGCCCCAAGAAAGGCAAATCTCTTCCTTGACTCCCAGAGTCACTCTGCTGAAAGAACATTCTTGCATGGAGGGGTCTTTGTGTTTCCCCCCAGGCTGTGCTGGTGGTCTCCCAAACCAGGCTGTGGTGTCTCAGCAGCAGTTCTAATTATGGAGCCCAAGGAAGCAGATAAACAAGAAGCTGGATGATTTTGTGAGTGAATTTAGGCTTGTGATAACAAAGGCAAGCCCTGCGGCCAGGCAAAGCTGTGGGAACACCACAGTTTCTCATCTAGTTTGATTAAGGCAAGCCATCAGAAACTGCTGAATCAGCCAAAAGAAGTGAGCTGCCATCCTCTGCAGAGCTCCAGTGACTCCCAGGGTCTCATCCTGCTCTGCCAGCACCCCTGAAATCCCCTAGGACAGCAGCACTGAGCCCTCAGTGAGCCACCAATGAACCCAGCACCACTGCTCAAAACATGGTCAGGGTCCTGCAAGCTAACCCTCACCCCTGAGGTTCCCTGCATCCATCCCCTCCACCCAGACCCCCTCCCTCCTGACCTACAAGACCCTTCCAGCTGAGCCCAGAGCTCCACATGTGCAGGCTGCAAAGTGCAGTGAGCCACAGGTCAGGCACAGCAAGAGCAGCACGGATAATTACTGCTCCAGCTGGAGACAGGGCTACACATTAAAGCAGCTGTTAAGGGTAATGGTGGGTTGTCCACCTTGTGGTCTTCCCAGAGAGTGGAAAAGATGTTTGAGGCAGAAATGAGTTAGTGGGCTCAGTGCTGAGGTTAATGGAGAGAAGTTTATAGTCTGCTGTTCACAGGCTTTAGTGTTTCCAGCACTGGTGTGTCCATGTCTCTGGACAAGCAATAAAGAGGGTCTGTCCCCCAGGCCACCCCACTTGTGAGTTCAATTATTGAAATTTAGGCAAGTTGATAACAAAGCCAGACTTTTTGGCAGAAGGGGAACCAGCACTTCTGTCTATGTTCAACGCCCTGCATGACATTCCAGCACTTTCTGAAATGCACCCACATCACTGCAGGGATCAAAACTGTGCCCACCAAACACATCCTCACTCAGGAACAATGCCTTGAACCCAGGCTGTCCCAGGAAACACAGACAGTGGAGAGGGGTGACGTTGGTGTGAGCAAATATCTGCTCCTTATCCCAAAAAAGGTCAAGGGATCACACCCTGGGCAGGCAGCAGCAGCTCCATCTGCTCCCCCTGTGCTACCTCAGCCACAGCACAGCTCCTGCAGCAGAGGAATCATCAGCTGGGCACTGAGAGCTCCTGCTTCAGTACTATTTCTCTGATGCCTGTGAAGTAATTAGCAATAGCTCTTCCCATTGTCCTCTAATGGAAGGTGGCCTCACTAATTACGTTACACTGAGTCAGCTTATCTTGCTCAGAGATAATCAAAGCACTGTTAGTCCTTCTTCCAAAATAAGCAGCAAACTTGCTACAACACCTTGTGTTTAAATATTTTCCACTGTGGCATTCACATTCTCTGAAAAAAATCCCTTTGCCCAGGATTGTTCTCCTGGGAAGCTGAGAGGCCTCAGAGAAAAGGAAAACAATAATTATCTCATTTGCTTCTCCTGTGTTGTGCTGATGTGGAATGTGTTTGGAGATTGTTTACCCACAGGTGATTGTTCCATTGGATTCTGAAGTGAGTTGTTTTCACTCTTTGGCCAATCAGGGCCAAGCTGTGTCAGGACTCTGGAGAGAGTCACCAGTTTTCATTATTGTCTTTAAGCCTTCTGTAAGTATCCTTTCCGTATTCTTTAGTATAGTATAGTATTCTTTAATATAATATAGTATAATAAAGTAATAAATTTGCCTTCTTAGAACATGGAGTCAGATTCATCATTCCTTCCTTCATCAGGGCCTTTCCTGCAAATACAATATTCCACCATGCCTTGAACTATCTGAACCTCATTTCCTATGGGAATCAGTTCACCCACTCCTGAACTGCCACAATGTGCAGAAATATCTTCAAGATATTTCTTGAAGATTCCATCCTCTTCTGTTGTTTCTAGCAGAAACAGCAGAAGAGGATGGAACGCCTCAGCTGGACTTCAGTGAAGCTTTGGCAGTGATTCAGACATGCAGCACCTTGAGAGCATCAGGAGCCCTCAGCAGTGACCATATTTCACTGTGTGACCTCTCCTGGCCCCTGCACGATGCTGGTTCTGAGGAGGAGCCTCCTGTGCTGGCTCATCAACTCCACCTAAATTAATGTGGTTGTTAATATTGACTAATCTACATATAGCTCCTGGTGTTAATGCCTTTCCCTTAGCAGCTCCACTGTTTCTCCTTGCCTCTGCTCTATGGCACAGAACATTTACACCCTAAATGTGCAAGTGAGCATCTTTAAACACTGCACAACATAAGCTGGGCTTAACAGAGCACATCTACAGGCTCAGGTTTGTCCTTTCCCTTAAATATATGAAATAACATCGTTTAGGTGACATGATTTATTAAATAATGTTATGTTTAATCCCTAATAATGTTTAATCCCTGTGGTTATTAGAGAAAGGCAAAAGGGCTGGATCACCTTCCAGAAACACCTTTTCCTTTGATTTATTTTAGGGAACCTACAGGAATTAGGAATAGGAACCATCTCAGAGTAACTACTACATGGTAAGGAAGAGACCAAAGCTGCTTTAAGGGAGGAAGTATGGAATTTAGGAGCAATGGTCCTATTTGAGAAAAGAAAAATCGTTTCTGCTTAGCATCTTGAAGATATTTTGAAATGTTTAGGTTTTTCCTTCCTATACATTTGTTTCAGAAAAATCATCAGTGTTTAATTTCTTAGGAGGGATTTAAATGGTCTCAGAGCATACAGCTGAAGGAAAATGAATCAAACTGAACATTTAGGGTCCCCTATTTGTTCTGCTGAATAATCTTCCTCTTAGTGCTATCAGAAAGAAATTAAGAAACATTTTTTAGTTTCACAACTAAAAGTAGAAATCAATTATTCAGAGTTCTAGTTCTGAGCTGTTTTGAAAAATCTACCTTTTTGATATGCTTGAGATCATTTAAAGATATTAAGAAATATGGATACGTGCACTAAATTAAAGGAAGTATCAAAATATCAGATGCAAAATAAAAGCTTTAAAACAAATCTCCATAACCATCAGTGAAAACACTTGACAATTATTTATATTTCAAATAAAACAGGTGATTTTTTCAATTAAAATGGAGATGCAATCTTTCTTAAAAGTAATGAAAATGCAAATACTCAGTACTAGATAAATTAGTCTGGGAAAATGCATATATACAGAAAATAGGTCATGTTGCCCTGAGTGAAAGAGGGAGGGAAAAGCAGAAAATTGAAGGGAAAAGGCAAATTGAACTCCAGTTCTTATTTCTCAACAGCATCCTTTAACAAAACCCACTCTTTATGTTTTCTCTACAAACATTGAACCAACAAGGAAAAGGTCACTGGGATCTGACCTCCCTTTAATAATACATTGGCAGTTTTTCCTTTAGAGGGAAAAACATTTTGTAAGAGTAAAGACAAATAATCCCAACTAGATTAATAAATTACTTAAAAGAGAGAGCTGAAAAAGAAAGCCCCACAAATCAGGACAGTCTTTTTGCTTTGATTTTAGTACCTTTTGTTTTAGCACCTTTTCTTAAAAAAAAAAAAAAGGTGCATAATAAAACAATATTTGGAAATAATATTTGGAATACCACGGGGTGTTAGGGAAAACAGAGGAGCTGAGTCCCACTGGGCAGCCAGACAACGAGGCACTGAAGAGGCAAAAACACTGCAGGGAGAAAAGCCACTTTCCTCCTCTCCTTCTTGTTTTTACCTGTCTCAGAGGTCACTGGTTCATTTATTTAATTAACCAAGTGGCACCTCCAGGGCTGCAGGGGTTGTTCCCCTCTTGGGTATCCCACAGGAGAAGAGCTGCAGGGATGTTCCACTCTGGTGTTTTCTGAGACCCCCGTCGTTGGAGGGAATGATGAATCTGATTCCATGTTCTCAGAAGGCTAATTTATTATTTTATGAGCTATATTATATTAAGAATGCTATACTAATGCATACAGAAAGAATACAGACAGAAGGCTTAAAAATAATAATGAATTTCGTGACTCATTCCAGAGTCCAACACAGCCTGGCCCCAATTGGCCAATAAGTCAAAACAATTCACATGAAACCAATGAAACAATCCCCTGTGGGTAAACAACGTCCAAACACATTCCAAAGCAGCAAAACACAGGAGAAGCAAATGAGATATTTATTGTTTCCTTTTTCTCTGAGGCTTCTCAGCTTCCCAGGAGAGAAATCCTGGGCAAAGGGATTTTTCCAGAAAATATAACAGTGACATTCCACAGCAATGGAACCACAGGACATCACCCAGATCTGGCAGGGATGAGGCCAAGCTAAAATAAACCTTCAAGGTTTTAGGTCATGTTTTTGGAGGAAAAGGGGAGGAAAATCCAGGTCAGAAAAGGGCATTGCTGTCAGATGGGTCAGACACCCCTGGCGCGGGGGCAGGTCCTGGTGTCCCAGCCAGACACAAGCCCTTGGTGTCCCCAGGGCACACTGTGGCTCTGTGACCTGCACCATCAATCCACCAGCAGCCTGAATGAGGCAACACTTCTCACTAAAACACCAAAAATCCCCATTCTCAGCAGCAGTTTCACTCTTCAGAGAGGAGTCCTGCTCCAGCAATGTCCATCCTGGAATACACCAGAAGCAAGAGAAGAATGGAACACTCTGAGCTCAAGGGAAAATGTTTAACCACAGACATGAACCATGAGATGAACCAGCCCCTCTCTCTGATCCAGGCACAAAACTCCAGGGACAAATCACACCCTGGCCCCAGGAGAGCTGATCCTGCCCTGAGGTAGAGGCTGCAGCCCCTTTGGCATCCCCTCTTCTCTAATTTTGTGCCCTTGCTCTGAGTGTTTTGAAAACAAAACAAAACAAAAAAAAATCCCAACCAACCAAAATGCAGAAATGAATTCTCACTGAAATTCTTTTCATGATTACTGTGTAAATAATATTCCAATTAAATGAGAGATGTAAATCTGCTTTAAGGCCTCATTCACCAGATTCCTGCTCCTGCCTTTCAAACCTCAGCACCAGCAGCTCAGTCTTTCGTCTCCCACCCATCAATTGATACTTAAATAATGCATAAAACTGTCTTATTAAATGCATGTTGAATATTTATTTGGAAGCTCATCACAAGTTGAAAGATAACCTTCATTTTCAATTCCCTTTGGGATAATCAGCTAATTGGGTATCAGCTGAAACTCAGCCTCTTCAGCCTGCTGACAGTCAGCATGGGAACCCCTCCCAACAATGCATCAGCAGCTCTTGAGGGGCTGTTGAGCTTTGTCCAACCCCAGCTAAGCCACAAGTTCCACGTAAAATCAAAGATAATTCCCATGGTCACTGTCACCCACACCTTCAGTGCTGCCTGTGCTTTGGATTTGGGCCAGACCCAGGACAGAGATGACAATTTCCTCGAGGTCACTGCTTGAACCATGTCCTCAAATCAACTCTGTGGGGCCTCCTGGCAGAAATGCAGCAGGATCTCAGGTTTGTTTGGTCCTCCCACACTTTGCATTAAAGCATCTTGTGATAAATTCAGATTTCAGAATTGCTTTAATACAGCCTGGGCTGTTTCTGGTCTGACCAGTGGAGTTGTTTCCTGTTCATCACCATCAGGTAAATGTTAAGGAAGTCAGGAGCAAAGACAGAAACAATCACTATTTTCTGTTGGAGAATCCTCTCTCCTCTCTGAAGAGCACACTAAGGTTTGGAGGGTTGCTCCTGACCCCCTGCCTGAGCCTCATCATTGAAAGGCTGCTGGTAAACTGCCATTTATTCTGCTTTGGTTTATTTTATTTTATTTTGTTTTGTTTTATTTTATTTTATTTTTGCTTTTATATTCTATTTAATATTTCATTTTATTTTTATTTTAATACTTTATTTTTAATTTTTAAATTTAATATTTTCTTTTCAAAATTTATTTTTCCCTTATTTTATTTTACTTTTCATTTCATATTCGATTTAATATTTCATTTTATTTTTATTTTAATATTTTATTACATCCCATGGGACACAGGAACCCTGCTCAGCATCACCTGCTCCCACAGGACATCCCATGGCACAGGGGAATCCTGCTCACTTGAGAAAGTGAAAGCTCAGCCTTCCCCATACTTTAACTTTTTCTAAACTGCTCTGAGGAACCATTTCTTCCAGGCAGGCCCCAGGTAGCCTTTGGCACGTTTGAAAAATGCCTGTGGGTTCCTAATTCTGTATTTCCAGCACCAAAGGTGTGAGCTGGTTTTAAATAAAGCTCAGCCTGCAGCAGCTCCCAATGAATTTCAAATCCCTGCAAAAGTCCTGTTGTTGGGAGCTGCTTTCATCCTTTCATTTGCAAGTTGCCTTCATTACTCCCTTCCTCTACATCACAGAAAGGCTGCTGGTGACACCTCCCATGTACCAGGTGCAGAACTATAAACTCAGAGTAACTCCACTAAATTTAATGTGCTTAACGTGGCTGCTCTGGATTTGTGCTGCTGCAAATGAGATCAGAGCCCTCCCAGCCACAGGAGCCAGAGGGAGGTCAAATGTTTGCCATGCATTACCTCCCTGTCAGCATGCTAATGCTCTGCAAGCCTCAAACGCTTCTCCCCAGACACCAGAGTTCCAGGAATGGCACTAAAAGCACTCAGAGCTCAAGGCAGAGCTCACACCAGAGCTGCTGAAGACTCCAGCTTCAACAAACCTTAACTTTGTGAGCCGAGAGAGGAAATGATGCAGCGGCTTCCAAAAGATGGCAACAAACCCATGCTTGCTGATGCCACCACCACAGAATCATGGAATATGTGGGTTGGAAGGGACCTCAAAGATAATCTATTGTCACAGACATATTTTCTGGAAAATCCTTTGCTAGGATTTTTTCTCCTGAGAAGCTGAGAAGCCTCAGAGGAAAAGAAAAACAATAATTATCTGCTGCTGTGGAATGCAACAGGTGCATCTTTGATTGGTCTCATGTGGTTGTTTTTAATTAATGGCCAATCACAGTCCAGCTGTCTTGGACTCTCTGATCAGTCACAAGATTTTCTTATCATTCCATTCCATTCCATTCCATTCCATTCCATTCCATTCCATTCCATTCCTTGCTAGCTTTCTGATGAAATCCTTTCTTCTATTCTTTTAGTATAGTTTTATATGTAATTTTCTTTTAGGATAATATATAGCATAAAATAATAAATCAGCCTTCTGAAACATGGAGTCAAGGTTCTCATCTCTTCCCTCGTTCTGGGACCCCTGTGAACACCACCACACTCTAGGAAAGCAAAACAGGGTCAGAGGTTTGGTCAGTGCATCTCAGTCTGTTTATATTTAAGGCAGTGAACGTTGTTTGCTCCAGCTGGTCTGAAAACTGGAGATTGCACTAAAAATGATACTGATCCCTCAGGTTTTGGCTTTTCTATTTTTCAGATTCTGTGCTGCTTTAGTGTGTGGGTCTGAGCATCACATCAGGGGATGCTGAGCTCTGTGCACAGAGCAGGGAGACAAAACAATTCCTGCTCTAGCTGGGGACCAAGGACAAATGATCCAAATCTCAGGCCAAGAGCACAAACACCATGGGCTGAAGAGAGAAAAACAAGGGGGATGGGACTGCATGGGCTAAAGCTGGAATGGGACCATGAACTGCAAGATGTAAATGGAGCAGAACTGATCCCAGTGACAGACCCCGTGCCTGGTCGTGCATTTTGGGGCCATTTTGGTTCATCTTGGGTGCAGCCCTGGCTGGGCTCTTGTGCTGCCCAAGGTGGATCCAATTGAAGATATATTTTAATAAATCCCAACTTTATTCCTTAACTCTGCCCAGCCTCTGCTCTAGCTCAGCCTTCTGAAGGCATCAATACAAAAAACCTCACAATACTCCTCTGCTTTGCCTTCTTATCAGCACACAGAGCTGTGAGGTGTGATTATGGGTGCTCATCATTTCCATTGTAATTATGAGGAATTATTTATATCACCGTTTTAAATTTGCCTCTCAGTAATTCACTGAAGAAAATCTGACTTCTGTTCACCTCATTATTGTGTTCTTGGTGTCAGAGAATAACAGAATTGGTTGTTTTCACCAGTTTAGGAGACCCATTTTTTTGTGGGGCAAAAGGATTGCAATGACTGCAAAAAAGAGCAGGAAGCAATTAAGGTTTGCAACATTCATTAGGTCTCATATTAATTACACAATTTGGATTAAAAAAAAAAAACACAGACAGTTTAGCAGGTAAAGCTGCATCTCACCTCTGCTACTCTGAACTTCCAGGATTTCACAAAAATGTGCAAGAAGTTTCTTCAGGTCAGTTATGGGACAGCTTTGCTTTTGCAATGAATCACAGAGCTCCAGATCTCAGAGGTCCAAAACAAATACATTCTGAATTTTAGCATATATCTGGCTTATTACATTCCTGAGAAAGAGTCCCAAGATGCTACTGACAGTGAACTGTGGAGTGCTTCTCAGGGGCAGCATAAACATCTGATTTATTCAGGCTATTCTCCTCTTACCACTTAATGCTTGACAAAATTCTGATAGGGTATTTGAAAAAAAAATAGTGGGTAACCATGAAATAAAAGGCAATCATATCTACATTTACACAAGGCACTAACTTAAATTCTGGCCTGTTCAAATCATAAATTTTCTTAATATTGGTTAAAACTTTTTATTTTGATGTGATGTAATTGCCTGTGAATATCTGCAGTACAGTATCAAGTTTTAAAGCTGCTGAATGTTTCCTAGCCGCAGTTGTTTACACAGCTTTGCCAAACTTTAATGATTTGAGATGAGATTTTACAGGTGAACAATCTGCCTTCAGCAATATTTTCTCTTTAATTTATATCTAAAACGACCTGCCTCTTTCTTGGATGAGGATAGAAACAAAAATAACTTTAAGCTGAGTTAAACAGTTCAAGCAAATTTTTCCTTAAAAATTCTCCCCTGCCTTTTCCAATTTGGACCGGGTCTTTTATTGGGGATGTCCTTTAAAAAATATGGGCAACCTACAAGGTTTTGTAAAGTGAGGGTTTGCATGAGCTCAGGAAAAAGTGAGTTTTCTCTGAGCTCAAAAAACCCCAAATGGGCTGAGTTTTTTTGCAGAAATCTCAGCCCATTTGAGGCACGTTGAGCCCAGAGCACAGGGATGGAGCTGGGCTGCTCCCAGCCCCAGTGACCACTGCAGTCCACACCAGCCTGGGGTCTGAGGATGATGCTGTGGTCTCCTCTTAGGAGTCATTCTGTCTGAACTCATCATCCCTCAGCAGAGCATAAAAAATCCTTGCATCCTGCTGATGCTTTAAGTTTGAGCTTTCATATTTTCCAGACTCTCCACTGCATTAGTGTTGTGGTGTTGGGGGTCCCCAGGACAAGGTGAGAGGTGAGAATTTGACTCCAAGTTCTCAGAAGGCTGATTATTATATTATATTATATTATATTATATTATATTATATTATATTATATTATATTATATTATATTATATTATATTATATTATATTATATTATATTATATTATATTATATTATATTATATTATATTATATTATATTATATTATATTATATCATATATCATATCATATCATCTTATATTATATTATATCATATCATCTTATATTATATTATATCATATCATCTTATATTATATTATATTATATTGACATTATATATTAAAACTATACTAAAGAAAGAAAAAGGAGACATCAGAAGGCTAGACAAGAATGAATAATAAAAACCTTTGATTGACCAGAGAGCCCGACACAGCTGGTTGGGATTGGCCATTAATTAAAAACAATTCACACGTTGGGAAAACAATTCTCCAAATCACATTCCAGAGGAGTAAAACATGGAGAAGCTGAAGCTTCCCAGCTTCCTAAGAGAAGAAATCCCAGTGATTTTTCATAAAATATCACGGTGACACATTAGTAAATAACTCTGAACTCCACAGAAAGTGTCAGCAAGGTCTCCTCACATCTCAGGCACACAGAACAATCCTTTCCCAGCCCCAGAACCAAGGACACCGTTGCAGCTTCAGCCCCAAAAAGTGCAAACAGCAGGGGATGGAGGAGAGAACCTGGGAGGGTGGGACTGCATCCCCTGGAGCTGGGATTGGACACTGAACCCCAGCGTGGAAATGGACCAGAACTCATAAAAGGGTGAGAACTCCTGACCCTGAGTCCATCCTGGGTCCATCTTAGGTGCAGCCCTGGCTGGGCTCTTGCACTGCCCAAGGTGAATCCTTTGAAGGCTTTTTAATAAATCTCGACTTTATTCTGATGCCTCAGGTTTTGGCTTTTCTATTTTTCAGGTTCTGTGCTGCTTTAGTGTGTGGGTCTGAGCTTCATATTCAGGGTTGCTGAGCTCTCTGCACAGAGCACGGAGACAAAACAATTCCTGCTCTAGCTGGGGACCAAGGACAAATGATCCAAATCTCAGCCCAAGAGCACAAACACCGTGGGCTGGAGAGAGAAAAGCAAGGATGGGACTGGATGGGCTAAAGCTGGAATGGGACAATGAACTGCAAGATGCAAATGGAGCAGAACTGATCAAAGTGAGAGACCCCGTGCCCGGTCGTGCATTTTGGGACCATTTTGGTTCATCTTGGGTGCAGCCCTGGCTGGCCTCTTGTGCTGCCCAAGGTGGATCCATTGAGGAGATCTTTTTAATAAATCCCTGCTTTATTCTGTAACTCTGCCCAGCCTCTGGTCTAGAAGCCTCTCAAGGCATCTCTGCTAGCACAGAAGTTTCTGTGACCTGGTCCTGCTCTGAAGGGCACCAAGATCAGGTAAAAGAGAAGTCAGTGCTGCACATCACTGCACACAAGGAGGAAAGATCTTTATGAAACCTGCACCAAATGAACCCTCCTTGCTCGTGCTAATGAGAAAACCCAGGACATGATTTCCATTGGATGAGGACATGAAGTGTGGAGCTTCCAGGCTGTGGTGGGTTCAGTGTTGGCTAATCCCTAGAGTACTCACTAGAATGTATTAATTAATTTCTTATTGTGATATAGGATTAGGAGAAAGGTAAAGCAGGCTTAAAACTTTAAAAGGGAATAAAGAAAAAATTATTAACAGTAACTAAAAGAAAGAGTCCTAAGAATTAGAACAAAACATTTAGGACACTTCTCTCTACAACCTTTTCTTTCTTACTGACAATGTGAAGAGAGAAAACTTAAACACCAGAAGCACCCAAGCGTAGCATGGCCAGGACCAGGAGCTCTGATATTCCTGTTCTGAACCACCCAGAGGGAGATCAACAGCCTCAAGCCCAGGCACTTCCCATAAGTCAGCCCCACTAACAGTGTTGGGGCTTTGGCACTAAGGAAATCAGAATGCCTGGCTCAGAAACCCAGCTCAGCAAAGCCAAAAAGAACAGACTGACCTATTAAACCTCCTCCAAACAGCACTGCAAGAGCCTTTCCATTCCCTGAACGTTTGGCAGACCTTGAGCAAGCACAGGAGTCAGGCTGGATTCTGGAATCTGGCAGAACTGGGGGGCTCCTCCAACTCTGCACACACCCACAAGGACTTCTCCTGGTATCTGAGACCATGGTCACAAAAAATAAAGCACACAGGAGGAGCTGATGGACTGGAAAGCAGCTGGTTTTGTGTTGCAAGGGAAGTCACTGAGACATTTTTCCTTTTTTCTTCTGCCTTCCCTCTGCTTTTTCATTCCCCAATTCCCTCTGTTCTCAACCCAAATCCCTTAATCTCAGTGCTGATAATTGCAATTACTCTAATACCTCGCCATCTGAGCAGCTCAGAAATGTCCATCCTGGGCTGGTCCATTTTGTGGTGAGGAAGAATGAATATGAAAAGCACATGGGCTCCTCCAGAATTTTAATTTAAAACAAATATGGAGTCAGGTCCAGATTAATGACATTTCCACCAAAAGCTGCATTTTTTGAGGGGTTTCTCAATCCACGTTGCTCTTTAATCAAAGAAAGAAAATGATGATGGGGGGTGACAGCTGGAAAAGCTGATGGAGAAAAGCTGGATTTTCTCCAGGCTCTACTGTTCTGACCCACACCCAGAACTGTGGTTAACAAATCAGGGACATGATTCCCCCCTTCAGCTGCTGGACTTTGCCAAAATATTCAAGGATTGTGGGTGGTCAGCACAGAAATCCCTGCACGGCCTCTTCCAGGGAGAAATGGCACACAAAAAGGCAGCTCAAAAAGTGACACTGAGAGCAGGGGCTGCAGGGTGGGAACTTCTTTTCCAGGGCAAAAGAAATCTGTTTCACAAGCAGCAGAGGGATGATGAGCCTTGGGAGGAGCTGATGAGCTCATTAATGCTTGAAGTGGGTCAAAACTTTGAAGTCTTTGTGGGGCAAGCCAGGATGGGAATTAAAAAGCAGCGATTGCAATCTGAATTTGTGCTGCTCTAC
Organism: Camarhynchus parvulus; assembly: GCF_901933205.1. Taxonomy (NCBI): domain Eukaryota; kingdom Metazoa; phylum Chordata; class Aves; order Passeriformes; family Thraupidae; genus Camarhynchus; species Camarhynchus parvulus. The sequence goes on from NC_044588.1 coordinate 8,287,164, forward strand.
ACCTCAGCTTTGCAGGACATTCTCTTTCCAGTCATGTACCCAATTAGAGATTGTAATTTTTAATTAATTTTCTTAGTAGTTCTTGAAGGACCACAAATTTGTCTAACAAGACAACCCACTTACTCTAGAGCCCAGCATGTTTCAGACTGCAAATATTTAGGGCTGGCTCCCTTTTTCTGTCTCCACAGCAGTGATTCCAAGTCCCCCCTAAGGTACAACAGGTGAGACAGGTTTGACTGGAAATGTCAGAGCCACAAGTGGATCTGGCTGGTAGTTTTCCAACTTTAAGACATCAGCTTTCTAATTTACTTCACGCAGAGTTTCCTGCACTGAGTTATTTACTCATTCCTACCAGATTTGGGGGGAAAACGACCTAATTGTTCTTTAACCATCAGTAAACTGTCACAGACGTCTTTTCATGAAAATCCTTTCCTTAGGATTTCCCCTCCTGAGAAGCTGAGAGGCCTCAGGAACAAAATGTAAACGTTGATTATCTGCTGCTGTGGAATGCAACAGGTGCATCTGTGATTGGCCCGTCTTGGATGTTTATAATTAATGGCCAATCACAGCCCAGATGGCTCAGACAGACAGTCCAAGCCACAAACCTTTGTTATCATTCTTTTCCTTTCTATTCTTAGCTTAGCCAGCCTTCTGAGATGAAACTTTTTCTTCTATTCTTTTAATATAGTTTTAATGTAATATATTTCATAAAATAATAAATCAAGCCTTCCGAAACATGGAGTCAGATCCTCGTCTCTTCCCTCATCCTAAGACCCCTGTGAACACGGTCACAGTAAAGCATTAGTGTGAGATGATTTATCAATAAAAGGACTTTTAATTGAATATTTAAGCCCAGGAAGGCAGCCATCAGTGGTACCCCATCCTATCCAAGCCCAGCAGTGGAGCAGCTTCACCTCCCCCAGCAGGGGGGACGTGGAGCCCACAGCTCATGGGAAAGCCAGGAGCAGCTTGAGCGCAAACAAATGAAAACCCAAAGCCTAAGAAAATCTGCAGCCCAGGATGAGAATGAGGTGACCCACTGCAGGAACAAGGTGACCTGTTTTTACCCCGTTTCTGATGGTTCTGATCCTCTGAGTCCCCATGCAGCTGCACTGTGAAATCCATTTGAAACATCAGAGGGAGTTTGTGCATCAAACTAAAATGAATTCTTTTACCCAGCCAGCCCTTTACAGGCCAGCAAAGGGCTCCTGCTTTCTCTGCTCCAGGATTTCACTGCCCTTTGCCTTGTCAGCTCACGTTCTCCACGGAAATCAAGCGAGTATTTGATTCCCCTGAAAATCCAAATTGAGATGCTCGGGTTTATTTTATTCCATTTTCTTAAGCCCAGATAGAAAAAGTAGCTTTATCCACATAAATAAAAAAATAATAAGCTGCCATTTAAATCCTGTTCAGTCAATTAGCTCAGTGCCTCGCTCTGAGCTAATGCAATCGTCTTTCTTTGTTTGCTCCTATTTATGCCGCTCTTTAAAGTTCATTAAAATCACTGCTGCTATCTCACACAGAACAACTGTTCAAAACATCAGTGTCATGCAGCTGAGAAATTTATGCTTTGAAGTTCCCTCCTTTACTCATTTTTATTCAGCTTTTTTCTCTTGTTTTTCTTTTTTCTTTCTTTCGCTGTATTTTTCCCCCCCCTTAATGACTAAACCAGTTTTACGCTCTTCACAGTTATTCCAAAATCTGTTACTCCTGACACAGAGCTGATACATCATTCCTTGCTCATAGCCCTTTTTCTCATTTCCATCATTTCTCCCCTCACTCGCTTTTGCTCTCTGCTAAGTCCATCACAGCTTTGTTTTTCTCTCCTCCTCGCTGAATTTTACAGCCCAGTAAAACCTAGAAAGCTGCTTCAGAAAAACACCCACATGGCAGCCCTGGGATGGTTGGGTTTGTGTGGCAGCTTGCTGGAACGTGATGGAGACAAAACCCTGCAAAACCACCAGCCCTGGATGCAGCAGCAGGGCAGGGACAGGGACAGGGGGACAGGAGAAAAGGGGGCAGGAGAAAAAGGGGGCAGGCAAACAGGGGAGAGGAGAACAAGGGGCAGGAGAAGGGGACACGAGAATAAAGGGACAGGAGAACAGGGGGCAGGAGGAAAAGGGACAGGAGGAAAAGGGACAGGAGAAAAAGGGGACAGGAGAACACGGGACAGGGGGAAAAAGGACAGGAGAACAGGGGAGAGGAGAAAAAAGGGACAGGAGAAAAAAGGGTCAGGAGCAGGGGGACAGGAGAAAAAGGGGACATGGGGACAACGGGACAGGAGAACAGGTAGCAGAAGAACAAGGGGACAAGACAAAAAGAGACAGGAGAAAAAACGGACAGGAGAACAGTGGGACAAAACAAGGGGACAGGAGAAAAAGGGGACAGGAAAACAGGAGGCAGGAGAACAGGGAACAGGGACAGGGGGACAGGAGAAAAAAGGGACAGGAGAACAAGGGACAGGAGAAGAGGAGACAGGAAAACAAAGGGAGTGGAGAACAAGGGACAAGAGAACAGGGGACAGGAGATGAAGGGGACAGGAGAACAGAGGACAGGAGAAAAGAGGACAGGAGAAAAAGGGGACAGGAGAACAGGGGGAACAGGAGAACAAGGGGACAGGAGAACGAAGGGACAGGAGAACAGGGGGGACAGGAGAACAGCCATCCCCACCTGAGGTAAATCACCTTTTTTCCCCAGTTCTCCCCTGCACAGTGAATTGCTGCTGATTTTCCAGAGTGAGAAGCTCCACAGGACAGGAGATTTTTACTTCCCCAGGGTACCAACCCTGGGAGATCCCTGCTCCCCTGCACGGTGCCAAACAGCAAAAGGGAACCTCTCCAGCCAGGCAGAACTGCTCAGCAGGGACAGACAGCCACAGCATTTTATATATATATATATAAAATATATATTTTTTTATATATATAATATATTAGATATATCTTTTCTATATATATATAGAGAGAGAGAGAGATATCTATATATCTATATATCTACATATATATTTATATATTATATATATTATATATATATAAATATATATATTTAGATATATATTTTTTTAAGATAGATATATAGATATATAAAATAAAGGGGATTTAGCTGGAAGCTGACTGGAGCAGGATGAGCTCCACTCCCCTGCATCCTAAGAACTGAGTTTGACAGTTCTGCAGCAAATCACTTTTCCCATGCAGGCAGACCTGCCTCTCCTACATCTGCAGGTTTCCAGTGGAACCCAGAGATTATCTGACTGTGGCCAAGGACAGGTTCAGCTGCCATAAATCCATCCTAACTGAGAGGAGGGACCCACCCCAATCCCAAACCTTGCCCTGACTTGCAGCAGGGTCCCCCATGGCAGAGCTAGGAGAGGAGCTGCTGCCCCAAAAGCTTTTGTGTCTAAGCAGAGAACTCAGAGAAATGCCTCTTCTAGGGTCCAAAAAGAGTCCAAAATTAATGAAAATTAAAAAGAGAATTCTTTTCAGAGTGCTGCTTTACCTGGCAGGTAACACTGCCTCTCCTGGGAACTGTGCAAATGTTCACAGAGGATTGGGAGCAGAAATGTGGATTAATTCTGTATATATCCATCAAGTCCAGATCACAGACTGCCCTCTTTTAACCAGCAGCCTCCTCTCTCTTCTGCTGGTCTTCAACAGATTTTTTGAGGCTTATGAAGACAAAATAACCTGTTTGGTTATCAGCAACACATCAGTAGATCATTTTAGTTCAATATACTCCAATTTTGTTTTGAATAAGACAGTTAAAAACACTGTTCAAACTGTACATAGGTTACACCACTCTGTAATTCTGTACCTATGTCCTTTAGAAAGTGATATTTCCCACTCACTCCCCCAGAAGAACTGGAGAAACTTCTGTGCTGAGAATGAGCAGAAGACCTCTGGCAGGAGGCAGGGTTGGTTTTCAGCCTGCAGCAATTAACGAGTGCTGCAGACCATCACTTAATATGATACAAAGCGCACTGCCAAATCTCAGGATTATATCTGGAGCTTTGCTCACAGGTCCTCTGTGTGTGGAAACATGTGATTCCAAGAAAATCTCTGCTTTATTTTTTTTTTTTTTTAATGTTCTTCTGAATTTTATGTCTGCAGAGAAAATCCTGAAAACATGAAGAGTAAAGGCCACCAAAAGCAGAACAAATAATTCTGTATAATTTCTATTTTCTGTATTTATGTTATATATTATATATTCTGTATTTATATTAATATTATATATTCTGCATTTATAGTAATATTATAATTTCTGTATTTATATTCCATATTATATATTCTGTATTTATATTAATATTTTCTATGTTTATATTCTATCTTATTAATATATTCTGTATTTATAAACTTTACTCTCAGGTCCTCTGTGTCTGGAAACATGTGACTCCAAGAAAACCTCAGCTTTAATTTTTTTTTAATGTTCTTCTGAATTTTATCAAAAGCAGAACAAAGAATTCTGTATTAATATTTTCTGTATTTATATTAATATTATATTTTCTGTATTTATATTCTAAATTATATATTCCGTATTTATAGTAATATTATATTTTCTTTGTTGATATTATATATTATTAATATATTCTGTATTTATAAACTTTACTCTCAGGTCCTCTGTGTCTGGAAACATGTGATTCCAAGAAAATCTCTGCTTTATTTATTTTTTTTTTTTTAATGTTCTTCTGAATTTTATGTCTGCAGAGAAAATCCTGAAAACATGAAGAGTAAAGGGCATCAAAAGCAGAACAAAGAATTCTGTATTAATATTTTCTGTATTTATAGTCTATATTATATATTCTGTATTTATATTAATATTATATTTTCTGTATTTACATGATGCTGGCACTTTTAGATTGGTCTAGAGTAGAAGCTCACTGTCTAACATAGGTGATAAGTATTGGGAAGTTATTGTAACTATTGTACATGCAGTTTTTAGTATGAAAAGAGCAGAGGGACAGGAGAGCAGAGAGAGGCAGAGTGCCTCTGTCTGACCTGCTGAACAGACCTCAGCAGGCCAGGAGAAAGAATTTTATAGATAAGAAACAATAAACAACCTTGAGAACGAGAACTGAAGAGTTCTGGCTCCTTCTTCGACTGCCAGGCTGGGAAAAGAGACTTTGTAATACCTCAGGGTCACTGACCAGCAGAGATGCTGAGAGCTGAGGAGCCTCCCTGCCCAGCAGTGCCACACTGAGCCCTCCCCACGAGCTGCTCTTGTCTCATTCCTGTTGACAGCTTGGGAGCAGCAGAGAAATCGAATTTCTCACCGTCAGATTTACAGCTGGAGTGGGCCCCTCTGACAAGGGAGGGCATTGTGCTTATTCAAGCTGATCAAGAACCTGAGAGCAATTTCTATGGGAGAAAAAAAAGGTCTGCTTTAATAGAAAGATATTGAAAGTGAGCTCACAAATTGCTTTGGGTTTCAGGTGAACAAAGCACATGAAGGATTTGATTTTCAGCTGCTTCTCCTTTCCTCTTTGCCCAAAAGCACACTGCTCTCAACATGAGTGTGGTACACAAACAGCTCTGAGAGCCTCAAGACACTGCCCAGACCTTTGTGCTCCTCATTTTCACACAACAGGGAAAGCTGCTGGGGTTTCATCCAGCTTGGATCAAAAAGGGTCTCCCACACAATGCCCAGTAAAAACTCAGTGCCACCTATTACACCAGACAACTAAAACACAGTGATACAGCAAGAAAGCAGCAAAACACATCTGCAGGAGCTCACACGGGCCAGCTCAGGCAGCAGCACCCACCTCAGCAGTTCTGGAGGCCAAGAGCATCCAAAAAACCCCAGCAGACTTGGTGCCATTTCCATACAAAACTCATCCCATCTCATTTTTTGGGCTGCCGCAGACCCAGCAGGACTGAAAGGGTGAACATGGACAGAGGTTTCTGATGACAAAAACCCTACACTCTGACAGAGAATGGACCTAAATCTTTCATGGCAGTCCAGAGTAAAAAAGCCTCCCTATGCTGCTCATAAAAGGAACATGAAAACTGCTTTTCAACATAATTCTCCTATTTTCCCCCCTTTCACCTGTCATGCCCTGAAGAGTGAATAACTTCACATTCAATGGGAGAATGGAGAGAAGGACACCAGGAATGACTCACTTACTGCTGCCATTCTTTCCACTGAGTTTTCCTCCCTTTTGAACGTTGCCCTGGCTGGTTTCCCAAGCAAGAACTGAGTGAGCTGTCTGTTCATCCATCTCTTTCTAAATTACTTCTGCACTGCATTGAATGATTGTGCCTCCATTTTACTCCAGGGCTAAAGGTGACTAACTTAAAGGTGATTATCTTTTGTTAATAGCCTGCATTACTGAGAAAGATCTCAGAATTACCTTTGTAATCCTTCCCCGCAGTTTAATGTTGCTATTATTATTAATACTGCTCTTTAAAACATTTTTCTCCTGTCATGTGGAAGCAGCAAGTGCTGTTTCTCAAAGAGATGGTGGAAAAGCTGCCTGATACTATCAAGCAGAAAGAATCCATGGCATCACATCACTTTTTTCTCTTAAAAGTGGTGGGATTCAAGTCCAATCATGAACTAGAGGCACCATTTGATCAAATAAATGCAGAATGGCTGCAGCCAGGTTTCCAGAGTCAATATGGATACCACTGATCTGGGAGCATGGAGGATTTGTACAGTACATTTTATCTCTTAAATAAACCCATTTATTATTATTTTATCTCTTAAATAAACCCATCTACTGCTGCCCCAGTGACAGCCCTGAGGGCACTGGTAGCTTTTCTTTCGCCTGCTCCACCCTGGAATGCCATCCCAAATCAAGAGTTGGCAAGTCCAGCTTCAGAGGCAGCATCAGTGACTGCAGGTTTTGCTCTCCTCAGGGTTCATCAGCATTGCTCCTTACCCAGGCCAGGTCACCCAGGACTCCTCAAACACCCCATCAGGAAATCCCAACACACCATGAATAATCGCTGTTGGGCTTACATTTTTCATGGCCCTGACTTTCTGCAGTGTCTGCTCTAACAAATCTCATTTGTCAAGCTTTCTCCACATTGTCTGCAGAGCACTGAGCCCCGGCATTGCTGCATTGGTGTTTGTGAGCACTCTAAGAGAGGCTCTGCAAGGACTCTCTGCCCAGCACCACCCTCCCTCTGAAGAAATCTAAAATCTAAACCCTGCTTGGTGCAGCTTCAGGCTTTTTCTTCTTGCCCTGTCTCTTGTTCCCTGGGAGCAGAGTCTCACCCGCACCTGCTCCACCATCAGAGACAGAAGGTCCCTCCTGAGCCTCCTTTTCTCCAGACTGAGCCCCCAGAGCTGCTCCTCATCAGGTTTGTGCTTCAGCCCCTTCCCCAGCTTTGTTGCCCTGCTTTGGACACGTTCCAGCTTAGCCCAGGTCGGACTGGGAGAGGAGATTGTGTGGGGCTACTGAAATCCCTGGAAATGTAATTAAAAAAAAAAACAAAAACAAACCTGTAAGCAACACCCTAAAGGGAAAGGAGCTGAGGGAAAGAACCCCAGCCTGGAGAAAGCAAAGGCAGCAGCACTTGGAAATACAAAATCACACCTAAATTTGTGGAAAACCCACATGTCCCAGCCCAGGGTGGCTCTGAGGAAGGGAGAGCCCTGTCACTGTGATATTTTCTGAAAAATCCCTTCACCAGGATTTCTTCTCCTGGGAAGCTGGGAAGCCTCAGCTCCTCCACGTTTTCCTGCTCTGGAATGTGATTTGGAGAATTGTTTACTCAGCGTGTGAATTGTTTTTAATTAATGGCCAATCCCAGCAAGCTGTGTCAGACTCTCTGTCACAAGTTTTTATTATTCATTCTTGTCTTAGCCTTCTGAGATATCCTTTCTCTTTCTTTAGTATAGTTGTAGTATATCAATAGAATAGAATAGAATAGAATAGAATAGAATAGAATAGAATAGAATAGAATAGAATAGAATAGAATAGAATAGAATAGAATAATCAGCCTTCTGAGAACTTGGAGGCAGATTCTCATCTCTCACCTCATCCTGGGGACCCTCACAAACACCACAACAGAGCCCCACTCCAGGCTGGGAGCAGCTTCCCCTGCCTGATGAGTTGTGCAGTTATTTAACAGCTCATGTCTGTCACTGCTACCAGCTTCACACACATCCACAACTTCCCCAGTCTGCTGTGCACATCCTGGCCATGCTGCCAGCAAACCAATGGCCATGGCTGATGGCCTCATTTCTAAGCAGAAACTCCACTCTGGGACTGACTAGAGAATATTTAAGATTAATCATTGCACTTGTCAGATGATTAAATCCACTCAGCATTTGGCCTCTCATCTTGTCATACCCATTTATATTAAAATCATCAGGGCTTGCCCTGCCCAAAGCACTGGATCATCCAGCAGAGGCTGGGCTCAGGTGGATAAAGTGCTGCTATATATCTCAGCCCTGAAAATAACCTTTCAGCTGGCTTCCACGGTGAAAGCTGCATTGTTGTGGCTGCAGTCAGGCCAGAGAACTCTCCAGGATGTTTGTTAAACTGCCCAAAACAGTGAGCCAGCCAACAGAGCCAGTAACACAAAACCCCATTTCTCATACTGGTTTTCAAGTAGGGTTAAACAAGTCAAGGGAAATGGTCCGAGAGGCAAGAGGGAAGAAAAATATATGAGAAACGACATGTAAAAATGTTTCTTTGAGAAAACAGTGCTTAGTTCTGAGAATAAAAATCTTACTAGAGTCAGAATAGTCCTTCCCTGAAGCAGAAATTTTTCCAGTGTTCCCATAAAAATGAAAGCCATAAAACAGATTTTCAATTCCAAAACATACACATTTTCAACTGAAAAGATTTCAAATGTAAATAGTTCTGTTGAGCCATGATGTTCTGGCTTTGAGTTATTGCTAAGGCATGGATGCTTTTTGAAAGCAGCAGATATATTCCACAGAAACTTGTATTTAATTAAAATACTTCTTTTATTTTATATTTTTAAATGAAAAAAAGTTTTGGCAGGCAAGTTAGAACAGGCTTAGCTGTGGTAAGGACATTTGAGTGTGTCCAGGACTGACTTTTCTCCTCTAAATAATATCTGTCCTTTGGCTTCAATGGGACATTGCCCTGCACAAAAGTAGTTTTAACCCACAAAAACCCCATTAGCTCCAAGTTTGACACCCAAATATATTATTAGTGACAGGAAATCTTCCAGTAGTACATTAATTCAGTTCCACATCTACATTTTGATAAGTTGTCTAAAGCTGCAGGAGCTAGAAAGCAAGCCTGAAAATCTCAAGAAATATTCCACATGACTTCCCCTGAAGCTTGTAGCAAAACCACAAGAACAGATTTTCTTCAAGGTATTTGGAAACCTCAGCTCCCAGCTGGATTGGAGAAGGGCAGAGGCAGAAGGAAATGAAAATCATCTGGGGAAATGTCAATGTTATATCTGCTTAAGGCCTGGTGGAAGCCTCTGTCTGGATTTGGGTGGAAGAAAGAGGCAAGGGCAGGCTCAGAAAAGGAATGAGATCAGAGGCAAAAATGCTGTTTGCATTTCAGCAGAAAGCTTCAGCAATGTTGCATTTCAAAATGGCTGAGAAAGGTGAAATTAGACCAAAGCTTGTCCCACCAGCAGCTGTGCTGGTCTGAACTGGTAAAAGCACTAAAGCAGCTGAGTTTGGCGGTGGATGAAGAAGGATTCCCAGCTCAATTCCTCAGTCTCACATCCAGTCTTTAACCTCAGCACGACAAACATTCTCCTGTCCAAAATTAACAAATGAGCAAAATTCTCTTTGAATGGGGTGCAAAAGGAGAGTTGAGTGTCACTGTCAAATATCCCTCTGCCAGGATTTCTCACCTGGGAAGCTGAGAAGCCTCAGAGAAAAAGGAAAACAACCCCTATCTCATTTGCTTCTCCTGTGTTTTGCTGCTTTGGAATGTGTTTGGAGATTGTTTATCCAACACGTGAATTGTTTTGACTTAATGACCAATCACAGCCATCTGTGTCAGGATTCTGGAAAGAGTCACGAGTTTTTCATTAGTATCTTGTTAAGCCTTCTGTGAGTATCCTTTCTGTATTCTTTAGTATAGTTTAGTATAGTATTGTTTAATATAATGTAGTATCATAAAATAGTAAGTCAGCCTTCTGAGAACATGGAGTCAGATTCATCATTCCTTCCTGCCACGAGGGTCCCTACAAGACCCAACAATGATGGGAGGCCACAGACTGTCCCCAAAATCCTGGCAAAGCCCATCAGCTCTCATGGAACAATCCCAGCTCACACTGGGGCAGATCTAACTTTGCTCCTGCACAAGACAGAGTAGAAAAATATGAGAGCCTTGCTCATAAATCAGTGTTAGCCTGTGATGAGGCTTGTCCAGGCTGCAGAGAGATTAATTGCTGCAGTCGTGATTCGCTCTCCAATCCCCTTCCTGCCCTCTCCAGAAGTTGAAGGATTTGGAAGCCATAATCCAGCAAACGTGGCTTTTCCTTCCCTTTAACCTGATGGTATTTCATGTGGATCAGCTGCAAAAACATTTCAACCCCCTGCACAACCTTTCAGAAACTCATGAAGGGGGCTCAGGGTCTCCTGGGGAACAAATCCTAATTATGGAGGCAAAGTTGTCCTGCAACACCATGACCAAGTCACTGTTATGGGGTGGGCACCCCTCACAAATGACTCCTGCTGCTATTTTTTATATTTTTCTCTGTCTAATCACCACATGCAGCCTAAAACAGAGCAGCATGTAAAGAAATCACTGCTGTGGAGGAGCACTAAGACTCCTCATCAGGGCAGGAACTCACATGGGGAATGAAGAAAATACTGCAAAGTTCATCAATAGCAAAAATCAGCCCACTATGATTACTCTTTGACTTTAAATTATTTAATATACACCTTAACATTCTAAAACCACATCCAGTTGTTGCAATGAAAAGAGAAGGGTTGAGATTTCCCTTGTGATGATATTCCATGTCCTCTTTCTGCTTTTCAGGAGATAATATTCCATGTAGATAATGTTCCATGGTCTTTTTCTGCTCTCCAGGAGACAGGTAACCTGTCCTGAACTGCATCTGTGACTGTCTTAAAACAACCCGTAAGAGATGAGGAACTGGAAACAACTCAAATGCATCTCAGTAAGTGAGAGAAAATCTGATCTGGTACAACCTGAGCCCAGGTGAGGCAAAGCTTTGAGTAGGAACTAAAGTGAGGATCTAAAATGCAGCACTGTACAGTGATGTACCACAAATATTTGAAATTATTGTTGTTTCAGCCATTCCCTCCCTTTCCAAACCAACAGCTCAGCTGTTTCCCAGTGATTTTTGCTGCGCAATGATTTTAGACTGCAACTAGAAACATCTGATGGCACCAAAGGTGTGGAAAGTCCAGGTATAGACCAGTGTGAGACAGCCACAACTTCTGTCCATGCAAAAGGAGACACCAGCTCCTCAGAGCCCCAGGTTTGGGAATGAAGATTCAGGGGTCCCCTCCATTTTCCACAGCCACACAAAACTGCAGCTGGCAGGCAGACAAAACTCCAAACCCAACAGAAAACGTGATCCTCTCGGAGGAAAGTTTTACCTTCTCAGCCAAAAAAGAGCAAACTGTGTCCCAGAGTGCTTTGAGTTTAATAAGGCATGTTATTTTTAGCTTTTATAGATGAAAATGTCATTAAAAGCAAACATATTTCTGGGGTGGGGGGAAAAAAGCTAAATTCTTTGCAGTTTGGAGTCTTTTGAAGGCCACATCTACTTTCATGTTGGGTTATAATAATAATAATAATAAAGCTAAACACATTGGGCATGTTTTTCCTCTCCATACAGAGTGCTGCAACATTGCTTCCAAACAGATAATAATGTCAATTCCTCCCATTTAAAAATCCATTTATTGCCAGCATGTAAGTGAGAGCCTGGCCTTCTCCTGCCAGAATGACCATCTGAGGTCAGGCAGCACGTGGAATCCCAACACCAGGCAGATGGTTCTGAATCCACTCAGGCACAGCAATGAGCAGCCCAAATCCACACTCAGAAATTGAGATAAAGGGAAAACTCTCTATCAGCAGGGAGGTCAGTTCATTTTGGGGTCATTTATTTGTCCTAAGGGCAACTGGCACAAAGGGTGAGTAGGAAACTTGAACTCAATCTTCATAGAAAGCTTTCACACCTCATGAAAAGATCCATGAGCAAGGTAGTTTGCAGAAAAAAAAAATCATCTGGTGCCTGGGTTTCAGTTGTAGGAGCACAGAGCTGGGCTCTGACTCCATCTCTGGGCACTCAGGTTCTCAGCAGCGCTCACAATTCAGAGATGCAGCTCTTCTGCGCCAGAAGAAATCAGTTTTCTCTCATGACAGGACCTAAAGCTGGATTTAGGAACCATTCTGGGAGCCACATGGTGAAGGTTTTTGCTCAAATCCTTGTCAATCTGAAAATCTTCCAACGCTCCTCAAGAAATATCTGTCAAAGGAGTGGTCTAATGACTTTATCCATGTGGGCCTTGCCACCTCCTTGCTCTCCCCAGCCCCTTGCTCTGGTAAATTTGGATTCTCAGGACTCACCAGGTGAGGAATGTGGAATTTCCTCCAGGATAAACACATCCACCTAGCAGGTCAGGAGAGTGTGACTCAGCTGTAACATTAACAAAGCCCCTCTTGGACAGATGTGAAGGTGGATAATCAATGTTCTTCCCTGGGTCTAATCTGCTGATGCTGATCCCAGAATCCATCCCAGCAAGGCCATTGCATGAGGTGCAGCTGGAGGAGGGTGAGAGGCTCCAGCTCTGCCTGGCAAACCTCTCACTACAGGAGCTGAAACCCCACACAACCAAAAGATTCCTGATTCTGCTGTGCCTCAGCCCCCCACATCCCTGGAGGATATAATTCAGAGTTTACTTTACTGCAAAATTAAAAATATTACTGGGAAACCTTTAAACCAAGCCCACATTGCATTCTCAGGTGTTTACAGTGAGGGCTCCATGATCTGTTTGCTCTTTGCAACCAAACTCTCCAGGATCCAAATATTTATCCAGGATAAAGCAAACAGAAAGAGCAGCAGTTCAAAACGTCACAGAACCTGTACATCCACGTTTATGGCTTTCTCCTGAAAAAGCCATGCAATGCAGTCTGCTCAATAGGAACTCAGGAAAATATCATTTCTGACAAGGATGGACTCTAAACCAGAGCTTTAACACTATTAATTTTAATCTCTGCCTCTCTGGGCTGTCTTGATGAATTTATTCTAAACACCAGAATAGATTCCCAAATGGTGCCAACCAGCTTTTCTTGGAGGCCAGTGGACCTCTGCCAACCTATGCTGACTCCATATTTACAAGGTTCTTTAATAGGTAGAATTCAGATTTGTTGAGAAGTCCAAATAACAAAAAACAGCACTAAACTAGGGGCTGAAAAGGAGGACAATAGGCTGAGAGATTTCAGAAGCCCATTCATGAGCCTTTGCTTTGGAAGAACGTGGGCCAGATTCAGAACAAAACCTGCAGGTCCCCAGAGCCCAATTCAGGGAAACCACAGTGAGGTGACAGACCTGATTTATCAGTGTCAGAAGCAGATGAAGATCCAGAGGATGCTTCAAGAGACAAAACCCTCTGATGTTAAAAGAGAAACTGCCCTCAACTTCCACCTGTGGCATTCACAATCTCTGGAAAAATCCCTTTGCCCAGGATTTTTCTTCTGGGAAACTGAGAAGCCTCAGAGAAAAAGGAAAACAATTTTATCCCATTTGCTTCTCCTGTGTTGTGCTCATGTGCAATGTGTTTGGAGATTGTTTACCCACAGGTGATTGTTTCAGTGGATTCTGCTGGGAGTTGTTTTCACTCTTTGGCCAATCAGGGCCAAAATGTGTTGAGACTCTGGAGAGTCACGAGTTTTCATTATTATCTTTTTATCATTGTGTAAATATCCTTTCTATACTCTTTAGTATAGTATTCTTTAATATAATATAGTATCAAAAAATAATAAATTAGCCTTCTGAGAACATAGAGTCAGATTCATCATTCCTCCCTGCCATGAGGGTCCCTGCAAATGCAATATTCCACCCTCTGTGGATCAGAGGAATAATTTTTTTAGGAGTACTGGGGTAAGGACAACAGGCAGGTTGTCAGATCAAGCAGCTCCATGTCTGCAGGATTGATGGGCAGTTGTGGAAAACCTTTCCTTCCCCAGAGTGTTGCCAGGCAAGAAATGGCTGAGGAAAGATCCCAGAGCACCCAGCCTGCTTCTGCTGCCACTCAGCTCCTTCACAAACCCTGACCTCCACCACAGCCAAGGGAGAGGAAGCTGTGCTACTGGACAGCCTTTTTTGGCCACACAAATATGACAGGAGACATTTCAGGCTCTAACTACCTTGCTAAATAGCATGTAACGGGTAGAAAGAGTTCAACTCACTTTTCAGTCTGCTTTCAGTGCAGATTAACTCACAAATTCTCTCTGAGCATCCCAGCATGTCCCAAACTTTACTGCAGGCAGAGTGAGTTCAGCATTTGCTTGATGTGGTTTTCCAGAAGGGATGAAAAAAATACATTTAAGGATTCTATTCAAAAAGGGGTCAACAGTACAACAAAATAGGTCATGTCATGTTAATTGGGAAATCATAAATTTGGGGCTGTCCCCATCCTGGTAACACAGCAAGGATCTTTGTTCCAAGCACGAGGCAAAGGCCAGCACCCTTAGCCAAAATAACTTTTCAAGCAAACTCACATTGAATAAATCTTTCACACCGAAGGGAACATTTTTCAGTACTCTGTTTTTTAACACCATTAACTTTAACTGTCAAGCCTGACAAGTATGGAAAACTGTTTTCTTACGAAAGTTAACACAAAAAACATTTTCCACTAAAAGGACTTTTATTCACTACACATTAATTCTCCATTTTACCATTAAACTCTAATTGCTATTTTTCTCCATTCCAAATTTCTTTTCCTCTCCAAGATCTGGACTTTAAAGAATCCAAGCAGCCAGACATCAGCACTTGTTTATAGAAGTTCTGTGACACGGCTGTGCTGTAATGAAGTAATTATATTAAAAAGAAAGATCTGGGAATAACCACGACCCGTTAATCACATTCATTCACATGCAGCTATTCTTTTTTTTCCCTACTGTTTCCAAGTGTCTAGGTGAATTCTTGAAAATATTTAGGAGATTAAAAACATTTGGTCACTTTCAGAGCTGAATCAGAACGTGGATTAACAGCCACATGGGTTGTAAATTCCATTAGAGGAGCAGTGGGGTGTGGACACAAGTCTTCCTCACTTCTGAACATTGCATTTAGTCCTGGGCATCTCCTCAGTCAGCGGAAAGCATCAGCACCTCCTGGGGAGGGTGTGGAGCTCTCTTTTCTCTGTGGATCCAAAAAGGGGAAGGAATCAATCAGAAGCTGAATTAGTTAATCTGTATCCACAATGCTTTAGTAAGTAACAAGGTTTTCAGAAAATTCCATCAGGTTCATTGCTTATCTTCTTAAAATCTTAATCTAAACTGGTAAGGAACAAATAAAACTCCTGAATTTCGTCTAGATCAGCCTGGCTTTGTGAGCCCTCCCTTGTGCTGGACACAGCTAAGCTGGAGCACATCTTGTGTCAGAGGGCCTTGTAGAAATCAATGGTAAAACCACTGAATTTTGACTTCTGATCCCTTGGATAACACAGGTCACAAGATTTCCCAGAACTGATTCCTTCTAAAACCAGAGCAGAAATACCAGGACAAGAAAAACCATGTAAAAACTTCCAACGAAGCAGAGAGCTCCATATTTCTCACTGTGCTGTTGTGAGTGGTTAATTGCTGTCACTGCTGAGTGTGGTTTATGTCTAGTCCAAGTTCCTCTACCTTTGGTTTCTCTCCACTGGGGTTTATTGCCTTTATTTGCTGGACTGAACTCAGCTTTTTCACTGTATTTATGTTTCTGTCCATCAGAGTGATCAAAACTCTCTGTGGGATGATGCAAAGTGTCTCCTCTGGTCTCCAGAGGGTGGATGTGCCTTCTGACCATTTAACAAGTTCTTGTTCTCCATTCTCTCCAACTCTTGATGACAACATTTTCCGTTGAACTGCCAAAGTCACAACTGGAAAATTCAGGAGAAGTCCCTTCCTCCTTGTCTCAAATATTCCTGGGTTTATACCCCCAAAAATGACATTTTTCTTCTCTGTCACACTCTCACACAGGGGTGTGTGCTTGCTGATGGTCCCACAGCTCCACACGTCTTTTTCAGTGTCAACAGCTCCCTGGACATGGCTCAGCTCTACCTGGGTCCTACTAAAACATGTTCCTTGTTTTAATTTAGGTTCTAATGGGACCTGAATCATTCTTGGTGATCTTTTATTTCAGTGATCGTCACATTCTGAGCTCACCACAGAGGTAGATCTGTGATAACCCCCAGGACTCCATTAGAAGCATGTCCATTCACTGATGAATTTCCATTTAAAACTGGAGAGTGCAGCAGTTTCTTATCTATTCCACTGGTGCCTAATTGGTTTTCCATCATCCCAGACTCGTGTAAGAAATTATTTGTAGCCAAAGGCAATTCTTGCAAGGGACCACTGGGTGTTCCAGGTTGGAAAGGGCCTGAGGAGGTCACCTAGTCCAACCTGACATCAGATCAGGGTCCTCAGGCCTTCCCACAAGTTTATCATATCAATACTATTACATTTATCAACACAATTTGTAATCTTCCCTGAAAAAAAGAAAAACTAATTAGACAAGAACTATATTCTATAAGCCCCTGTTGATTGACATTACTTGCATTAATCCCTTTAATTCTTTACTAATTACATGCCCTATCAGCAATTCCATTATTTTGTCCGGGATTAATGTCAGGCAGAAAAATCTGTAGTTCTGTGAGCCACCTTGTTTATCCCTTAAAAAATAATGGCGCACAGCTAAAATTCTTGCACAGAGATGTAACTTGCTGGGATTTATTATCTCTAATTAAGAGCTGCTAAACAATTCTCATTCAGTATAAAAGGTGTTTTATTGTTAAAGGACATTATCACAGTCTCTCTTTTTCCCTTGTAAGGAACAGAAATATTTATTGAACTCTTCAAAATTCTGTTCAAGATTCCTAACAACACTATCATTTTCATGTAGCACTGAGCTATTGTAAACACAGTTATTCCACTCAAGAAAGAGAGCTGAAATTCTATGGGGATTTCATTTTGAAAGCCATATGTTGGAGCCTTGTGCTGCAAATACTAAAAATGTGCTCGGAATTCCTAAAATTATACTTGAAAATATCCAGACACAAAACCAATTGCATCTAACATAGAAGAAATTCTATATTAGACCTCATTTTTGCAGATCAAGGGGAACTGATGACAGAATGTAAAAATATAGCAGGAGCTTAGGTACAAGAGACTGATTTGATTACATTTGTTATGTGCAAATAGAATAAAGTCCAAATGAGTAATGTATCTACTCGATGATTTCCAATGCCAGCTTAACAAAGCTGAAAATAATTACAAAGCAAAACAATTGAAAGAAAGAATTTGAGCAGGAATATGTGACTGATAATTGGGAACTGTTCAAGATCATTTTCCTCCCTACACAGAGGAACCACAATCCCATGGAAAAGAAAGAAGGCTGAGCTGGCAAAAAGCTTCTCTGGCTTGGAGGACAAGCAAAAGCCAAATCTTGATATAGAAAATAAATGGGAAATTCTTCTCCACAGAAAACAAGAAATGGTGATGACAATGAATAGAAGTCAGCAGTAAGACATTTCACAAAACATATAAGGGTGCATGGGTTGAAGGAAATAAAAATGAAGGGACAAAAGAGGAAATGAAAGGTTTGTCTTCTGTGTGCAGGTCACAGATTCAGATCAGTAAAAATATTCTCCATGAATGAGGGTCAAAGTCAGTGCTCCCCTGGGAGTCAGGGCACCCCAGAGCAGACACAGAAATATTCCCTGAGGTGCCCTGGGTTTCCACAGAGCCTGAGGGAAAAGGAGGTGCCTGGAGCACTCCTGGCCTGGCTTGTTTCCTAACCTGTGTGCCATGGTTAATGATGCACATCATGATTCAGCTTTCACAGCATCCTAGTTAACTCTGGAGAAGGTAAGGACTGTGTGGCACTGAGGTAAAATTAACCCTGGAGGTGAGCAGAATCCCCAAAACAACAAGCATGGGAGAAGGGCGTTCCTGGAACCAGGGGGAAATGTGTGACCGTGTTCACAGGGGTTCTTGAATGGGGGAAGAGATGAGGATCTGACTCCATGTTTCAGAAGGCTTGATTTATTATTTTATGATATATATTACATTACAACTATACTAAAAGAATAGAAGAAAGGATTTCATCAGAAGGCTAGCTAAGAATAGAATAGGAAGGAATGATAACAAAGGTTTGTGGGTCAGGCTCTCTGTCCGAGCCACCTGGGCTGTGATTGGCCATTAATTAGAAACATCCAGGATGGGCCAATCACAGATCCACCTGTTGCATTCACAGCAGCTGATAATCATTGTTTACATTTTGTTCCTGAGGCCTCTCAACTTCTCAGGAGGAAAAATCCTAAGGAAAGGATTTTTCATAAAAGATGTCTGCGACAGAAGTGGGGGTGGATAGGTGGCTCCCCAAGCTGCAGCTGCTCTGCAGCACTTCTGACCTCAGGGCCAGCTCCAGTTACCACGGAGAACCCCCTGGGATGGGACAGAGCCATTCTGGAGAGCCCAAAGGGAAGGTTCAAGCTCTTCAGCATCTCAGCCAAAATCCTCATAGATGAAAAGATTGCATTAAACTCCTCAAATTGCTGCCTTAGAAAGTCCTTCTTGCCTTTTCCAAGAAGCAGGGAGGGAATTTAGGTCCACATGAAGTTTAAATGCAGGGCTTGGAACCAAGGGACTTGTTTGGGTTTAGATTCACAGATTCTTATCTCTTCAGATGTGGTAGCCTGAGCTCCTGCATCATCCAGGTCGTGGCAATTACATTTTAAAAAAATCTTTATTGAGCCCCTTAACTTCTGTTTGAGCTATGGAGTATTTGAAGAAATACTCCATACTGCATTCTTGATTTGAAGAGATGAAACCATGGAGAATCCATTACATAATAAATCCTGCTAAACCATTCCAGAGTTTAATTACTCTCACTGTTAAAAATTTGTACCTTATTTCCAATTTTGATTTTTCTGGCTTCAGTTTCCAGCCATTGGGCCTTGTCATGCCTTTGAGAGCTCAATTAAACAATGCTAAAGTATCAGATACCATTTCCATCTGTCAGTGCTTAAACACAGAAACCTCAGTAGCTGATTGTCATGAGATTTTTGGCAGGATCTGAACTACCAGCAGTAACTTATCTGCCTGTCTTCAGAACTGACTTGAAAGCCAAGTAAAAATGGTGAATGAAATTGCTTTTTCATAATTAGTGATTCTTGAGAAAGCTGGGAAATACATAGATCTGATTAGAACATCTTGAATGAATCTTGATTTTTTTCAGAATTCACTCTTTTCTTCGCTGAAATGTTTCACTGGGAGAGCTCGGCTCCAAAGGATGGCATTGAAGGCTTCACTGCACCCTGGGAGCTGAGTGTGCCATGGAGCCCAAACCCCTGGGGCACTGACACGGAATGAGAGAGAGCCAGACGTGTGGTGGGGCTGAAAAGCTGTAACTGGACAATTAACCCAATATGCAAATGGAGCAGAACTGATCAAAGTGAGAGACCTCGTGTCCATTTTGGGACCATTTTGGTTCATCTTGGGTGCAGCCCTGGCTGGGCTCTTGTGCTGCCCAAGGTGGATCCATGGAGGAGATCCTTTTAATAAATCTATGCTTTATTCTGTAACTGTTCTAGGTCAGCCTAGGCATCACCACCACAGCTCCTGCAAGTGAGATGTTTGTTTTTTGCTCCTCCAAAATGCTCCTCAGAGACAGCTCTTGGGTTGAACTTCCTGCAGAATGGAACTTCCCTGCTGGAGGCAAAGGGAGCATACTCTGCCACTGAATTAATCTGCCACATGATTTTGGGGCTTCTGCTGCTCACAGTGACCCCAAGATGTATTACGAAGTCTCTTTTCCCAGCCTGGCAGTCGAAGAAGGAGTCAGAACTCTTCTATTCTCATTCTCAAGGTTGTTTATTGTTTCTTATCTATAAAATTCTTTCTCTGGCCTGCCAAGGTCCGTTCAGCAGGTCAAACAGAGACACTCTGACCACCCTCAGGGCAATGTTGTCTTTTTATACTAAAAACTACGTGTACATTATCTACCATAACTTCCCAATACCTATCACCTATGTTAGACAATGAGCTTCTACTCTAATCCAAAAGTGCCACCATCACAGCAGAAGATGGAGGCCAAGAAGAAGAAGGAGAAAGGCTGGACACGCCCAGATTCCTCTATCTTGCCTCCTGAACCCCCATTCTAAAAACCCCAAAAATCCATTTTTCACCCCGTGACAAACTAATTATTATTCTACTTAGACTTTTGTGGCTTGCAGATCCTCAAGTAAGGTTGGTCATTTTTTTCCGTGGGTCATAATCAAAACCACAGGTGTCTTGGGCTCTGTGCCAGGGTCTCTGAGCCCCCTGGCAGGGGTCCTGGCAATCCAGGACAGCCAGAGGGATGTTCTGGTTTCTGACAATAGGACAGACAGAGCACTTGAATACACCCAGAGCCCGGGGAATTTGGCTCTCTATCACCAGGGGTGTTTCTTCTATGCAAGCAGCCTCCAGCGTGAAAAAAGGAACCAAGTTTACATGCCAGACAAATACATATTTGCCAGCCTGCCAGCAAATTATTACTTCAACCTGAGCTATTACCTTCCCCACTGCTTTTCTTATTGAGCTGAAAGCAGAAGGTACAATCACAAAGAACAGGACTCTCAGGTGAGACTGTATGTGTGAACTTGGATAAATACTGCGGCAAATACTCCAGGTGTGTTCAATTCAGCTACAGACACTTTTTGTCATGGTAAATGTTCAGAAAATGAAAACAGGTTACAAAGGTCTATTCTCTGCTACAAAACACTAAATGCTCACCTGGGGGAAACTGATTCCTGTGCCTGACATTTGCTTCTATAAGGCCAGATCCAAAATGCTGCAGGGAAGAGGCTCAGGCAGGAGTCAGAGGCATTTTTGGAGGTTGATAACTCATTAAAAATCCACTGCAAAACCAGAGACATATCTAGAAATGGAAAAGACCTCACAAGTCCCCTCACCTTTCCTCTGGCCAGCACAGGACTGATCCCAAATCTTCATGTGTCCTCAGAAGGGAACCCCACAAAAGGCACTTTTGTGACCCAAATTGGGTCCAGCCCACCTTTGCGAAGGAAACTTCTGCAAGCTGGAACCTCTCTCAGAGTCAGATTTTCCAAAAAAAAAACCAAAATCAGACAGAAAATCAGACAGCAGGAGGTCAGGCTCTTCTCCCACACTCTTCAGGTCATCTGTCCCACAGATTCCTGTTACTATTCTTGACCCTGTAACTTTGGCCAACTTAAACTTTCTATTATCAGGAGGAAATAGTGATAGTTTTTTATTATATCTACCTGTCTTAGATTTATTGTACCCAGAAGGATGACTGTGTTTTCTATTAAGAAGTATCTTTATTTTACCATAGCACTAAAAGAGAGAAGTATGCAGGTCATGAAACCTGTTCAGCCCAACCATCTGACACTTAATATTTTTCTTTACTAAAAAAAAAAAAATTGCAGGAGTTACTAAGGCCCTAAATTAGCAAAACTCCCAAGTATAAATGTAGCTTAAAAATACATGCTTAATTTCCATTTAGATCATGGGAAATTACAGCCCAATCTCAGCAGGCACCTCCAGTTTTTTATATATACATTTATAGATATATAATTACAGGTTAGTGGAATAAGCACACCTCAAAACACGTGCCTGAATATGTTGCTGAATCAAATCTCCAACACCTTCCACACCAACCCTGCAGCAAAACATGATTGGAAACACCATTAGCAGCGAGCACGTCCCAGTAAAATGCAATTTTAATGCTAGGAAACATCCTGTGTTATCAATAAAATGCAATTTTAATGCTAAGAAACATCTTGTGTTATCCAACCCAACCAAAGCACCAGTGGTTGCTGCATGACAAGACCTGCATTTGATCTTGCCTTTACACAGAAAGCAGCAACACCAGCTCATAAACAAGTTAGGAAACACATTTAACCAACAACCCACAACTTACTTGCAGCGAGCTTACCGATGTCAGCACACAGGATAAAATTAGCCCGTTGGAGTCTGTGATTTTGGCATGATTAGCTGCTAATTACCCTCTGTAAGCTGAGAGGGGTGGGCTGAGCAGCTCGCCGGGGGCTGCTGGCTGCCTGTCTTCCCACAAAATTTGCTCACAAGGCATCTAAAAATAACTTTATAGACAAATCTTATAGCTCTGGAGGGAGAGGCAGGGCAAAACAAAAGAGTGTAGACAGCTTAACCTCTTCATGCCTGTGAAAAATGCATATTTTATGATTGGCTTTTTGCAAATATTAAAATGAATATTATATGTGTTGCGTTAGAAAGTAATGCTGTATTAATTCTCTTAAGTATAAGGGAAATATAGTTTTAGGTTATAAAAATTGTTAAAATAGAAACTATGCTATGTAGGATACTTTTTTTAAAGAAAGGACTCTTGGCAAGATAGCAGCCACAGGACACCTGAGTCTTTCAGAGAAAAAGAATTTATTGTTCCATTATCAGGAGAAATGAACTTCTTCCTGCCTCAAAGGCACTGTTAGGATTTGGAGGAAGAAGTTGAGGATGACCAGACAGAATCCTGTGTTTGAATGGAATTTATGCATCATGTATGAAGTGTATGAATATGCAACAGGCTGTTGTTTTTAAGGGTTAATCATCTGTTAACGTGTGTCCTTTTTCAGGCTTATGCTGCCCAGAAAGAGGTACCCAGACATCCACAATTCTTTGTTTCTATTGTCTCATATTGTCCTAATTCAAATTGTCCAAATTATTATTACTCTAATTGTATTACTATTTTTATAACCATTTTATTACTATTAAACTTTTAAAATTTTTAAAAACAAGTGATTGGCGTTTTTCACAATGCCCAAATATCCACCCGTGTAAGCAACACCCACCTTAGAATGGAATCCTTTGGCAGCTTCGCATCAAGGACCCAAGGTGTAAACCCTGCTGGTTTTTCTCATTTCCTCCAAATTCAGTTTCCAATATCCTCACATCTGTCCCTACGGTATCTCACACATGCTCATTGCCTCTGTTCCACCAGCTGGATGCTCTCAACCCCACGTGGAGCCTTAGGGCTCTGCTACAACATACCTGTGAGCTGAGGATGCCCAGGGTGACAGGGTGAGGTGACAGAGGTGACATGGTGTCCTGTGCTGGTGGCAGCACTCAGAAAATACCAGCAGAGCTTTCTTTCCCCTTTCCAGCCTTCCCCGCCCTTCTACTCCCCCAGCATCAGCTGCTGATTTCCACCCAATTCTTATTTTATGCACATCCATCCCAATTCTTTTCAAAGGCTGGGAGTTATCTCCATCCTGGAGTACAGGGGGGAAAATATGATGATGTTTATTGTCACGGGCATATGACAAGCATGTGATCATTTTCACTGGCTCTCCTGATGGAGCAAATCTATCAGAAGGCTGAAATAAGCTAAGTGGATGAAACACAAGCAGAATTTTATCCACTAAGCAATTCTATTAGGTTACAGACCAAAGGAGGTTATTGATTCAAAGAGCACAGTGTGAGGGACTAAATACTTATGAGCATCAAAGCCCCACTGCAGTCAATTACTGCTCACAGTCAGTGCCTGGAGCTCCACATTAGGAAAGGATGTGTTGTTCCAACAGCAGTGATTTGCTGGAAAATGTGCTGGTAGGGCTAAATATGATAGAGCAAATATAAGGACTACAGACAAATGATTATGCAGGGGATGTTTAAGCTGCTCGACAAACTAATTGTGCTGCTGGTGAAAAGCAAGACACAAAAAAAGCACAGAAACTCAAATACAGGCTGCACACAGCACTGGCCTTTATACAGGTCAAACTCCCACTTTTTAACACAAAATTCATGAGAGGCCAAGCTTAAATTGGTTTAGAGACAGACTGTCTAACATGACCACTTGTTGGTCATGTTTTTCATTGCGAGTTCATCACCACATTCAGTCTGATTAATTTTTATGTCAGTCTAACAGCTGTTAGGGTTGGAGTCTCCCTGACACAGCAGGTGGGTGACATCCACAAACAACACACAGGTAAAAGCAGAGTTACAAGGGGCAAAATACTGTCAGCTTCCAAAAAATAAAGCAACCCCAGAGAAGCAGTGTGAGAGGCAAAAGCTGGAGCTAAACCTCAACAAGGATCCTAAACTTTAAGAATTCCTTCCTACTGCCATGCAGACAAGATGTATTTCTTTAAAGGTTTCATTTTTTGGAGATTGTTGAAAAGGAAATGAAGAATTTGTACATCTTGTTCCCTTCCTCTGTCTTTTGAGCCAGAATGAAGACATGAGCCAGGCCTATTATGTATTAAACCAAAAAAACACACTTGCAAATCTCCTGATGTTTGCCCATCATTATGTTTCCACTCCTAAGGCTAAGCTCCAAAAGAACCTCAGTTCTGCTGAGGGAAATGCACAATATTGCTGGCAGAATTGAAGGACCACTTCTCTTTTTCCTCAATAATCCCCCCTTCTCAGTATAGCTCCTCTGTGGATAGATTAAATTATTTTTTAAAGCTAGTTTTTCTTCCAATAGCGTCACCAGTGCTTTCCACTAGAAGCAAACACACATAAATAGGAATTCCATGAGTTCAAGCTGATTTAACAAATCCCCCTGTTCTCCAGCCCCATTATTCCTCAGCCAGGCTGGCTAACATCAGCTTCCAGGAGTCACAAGAAGTTGCCCCCTCCCCACAGCGTGGGACCCACCAGGAGCTTTGTTTTCAAAGTGTGTGGTTTGTATTCCTTTTTAATCCTCAAATGCTAAAAATGAGTTGAGGAGCTAGGACAGCTGCTGGAGGCTGTGGTGAGGTGGTAATTTAGAAGGGTTTATGAAGCCAGGCACCCTGCCTTCTACAGAAAACATTGTGTTCCACAGAGACATTTTAAAATAATAGGCTAGGAGAAGATGCAGCTCTAATATTTTCTCATGTAAATTGCTTTCCTTCACCCTTTTTTCGTTCTGTTGGCTGATGCCAAGGATTAAAAGTGTCAGCCTGTGGAAATCATGCAGACAAACCCTCAATGAACCATTTTCACCCAACCTGCAGACCCTCAGGCCTTAGTCTGTGAGCTGAGAGACAGAAACCAGTGAGTGCTCTGTCACCTGAGCTGTTTGAAACACAAAATGCCACAAAAAAAAAAGAGCTTCTGTGATTGATATGGGATTGATATTGGGATTATTGGCATTCAGTTCTTTCCCAGGCAGCTGGTTTGGAGCAGGGGTGAGGCTGCTGTGGGTGGGCACTCAGAGTCACACAAAGCCAGCCTGTGTCCTCCTGGACACTTTCCTGCCCACTTCCAGGCTGTGGGAACGCATTTCCATCTCCAGAGAGGTGAGCAGGGACACAATTCATGCTGTCACATCTTGCCTGGCTGGACATGACACAAATCTGCCCCAGGAGCCTGATCAGGAGTCAATTTTCTGTGCAAACATCCTGCTGGAAAAGGAAAACCCCTGGTGCACACAGTGGAGCTGCACTTTCACCTCCAGCTCCCCCAGCCCTGCAGAGCTCCCTCCTTTCACCCTGCTGCCCAGCAGAATTCCAGAATTCCATTTCTGTGCTGTGCCCAAGAGAAGGAGAGGACAAGAATTCCAGCACACACCATTTCTGTGCCATGGCCAAGAGAAGAAGAGGACAAGAAGAGGACAATTCTGCCCAGCAGAGTTCCATCCTGAATTTCATTCTGAATTCCATTCTGAATTCCCAGCAGACACCATTTCTGTGCCATGGCCAAGAGGAGGAGAGGACAAGGCACCATCACCTTGCTGCTCTCTTGCTTGCAGGTTTTGTAGTGGACATCACCTACCAATTCTCTGAAATAAAAGAAAAAAAAATAATAAAGGTTAAAAGATTGTAAAGGCTGTGGTTTCGTGGGGTACAAAGCCCATCAGGTCACAAGTTTTTTGAAACCACCCTTTTTCTGCCCAGTGGAGGGGTGTGGGTGATGAACCACAGACACAGCAAATTAGAAAAATAACACATTTTGTTGGCAGCAAAAATCTGAATGCTTGATCAGAACCAGCCCAGGTTTAGCTGAAGGGTTGCCATGATCTAGGCAGGATTCCCTTCAAGAAGTTCTAGATTTGGAGCAAAGCTATCCTGCATGGGCTGGATGCTTTTACCACCAACAATATAAAAAAATATCCTGAGGTCTGAGTAAGACCCACCAAGGATTTGCTGATGTCCAGGACACCACAGGCTGCCCATGGAGCCCATGTCCACACCTGGGCAGACACTGAAACTCAATTTGTCACAGCCACTGCTGTTACTATCAGGAAGGCCGCTCTCCCCAAGAACCTCCAAGGTTCAAGGTTAATTTTGCATCATAAATATCTTGTTCACACATTCAGAACAGATCAAATTAAATAGCAACTGAATATTTAAGGAACTGAATAAAAATTCTTCCCATAGGAGAGGGGTTATCAGGATAAAGGAGACAACTTGTACAGCCCTTCATTAACCTCTAATGTGGTTCTGGGTCCCAGCTGGTTTGATATCACCCCTTTCCATGTGTTTCCTGCAGCAGCCTGACTGAGCACAATGTGCATGACACATCCAAAGCATTCCTCACCCACGTGGCATTTCAGGAGGCTGCAGAGTCCCGAGCCAATTGTCCTCCTGCTGGCAATTTCACAGCGTCTAGACTTCATTTTCTCCACTATTTCACTCATTCATCAATACCCAAAGTCCTTCTTCCCTCAAAACAAGTGTTTCACTTTATTTAAAAAGACAAAATCAGCCTGCTGATGGTTTGGTACCAATTCCACAGAACGATCCACAACGTGTACAACTTTATATTTCCATTAATCAATACTTACACATAGATGAAATGAAGGAGCAGCTGTCTGGGCACATATGTTTAGCATCAGTTCATGACTATAAGCTAAATATACCTCCCATGGCTCCCAAAACCTCAAACAAAGAGCTGCTGTTCTCTTGAGATGCACAGCCAGGGTCAGGTAAAGGTTATGAGTTATCCCTATCTCAAGGTTACTTACACAGAACATAAACTCCAGGATCAAGTTGCAGAGTCAGCAGCAATTGCTCACTCAAAGTCAATCACCTTCAGCAGAGACCAAGCAAAAGCAGAGGCCGTTGGGTCTGCCCAGCTTCCAGGAGTGAACTTGGCTGTTATCAGCTTTCCTCCTCCAGGGAGCCTCCGTGGATGTCAGGGCTCAGCCCTGTGCAGCAGACTCCAAACAGCATCACTGCTATAACATATCCTGGCACGTTTTGGGGTGGGTTCAAATTCAGCAGAGCAGGAGAAGAGAGGTGAGGTGGGGATGGGAGGTGTCAGAGGGCTGCGGGAGGGTCTGACTGACCAGACAGGGAGCAAGACATTATTCCAGCCCACTGCCCAAGGGAGATGTGGGGCACAAGGAGCACAGTCCCCAAATTCCACTCTCATTTAAAAACCAGCATGCCACAAGGTGTGCTCAGCTCATCTGTTGCAATAAGGTAGAAAAATTAGATAGAAAAGCTTTATAAAATCAGGCCTGCTCTGTTAAAATCAGTGGCTGGCCTTGTCAGGCTTTGCGAGTTCCCATGTGAAAGCAATCCTGGTGTGAGCAGTTCATTAATATAACAATCTATTCCTGGGTGAAAAACAACTTAAACCTGTATAAACTGTTTTTACATCATTAGATAGAAAAATAAAAACTCTCTCTCTCACTAACAACTTTTCCTGCAAGTACACACCAAGAGTTGGAGTGAGCAATCAATACAGAATAACAACTTGTTGCTGACCAATAAAGTGATTGGTAAGAAAGCTCCTGACCAATGGGAGTCCCACATGAGGTCTCTAAAGCTGTATAAAAAGGAGTTATGTGACTAAAGAATGGGCTTTTTCCACCATGAAGAAAGTGGAGTCCTGTGTGATTTATTCCCTCATTCATCCTTCACCCCAAAGGTTTGGTAGTTTAGAGCAATGTTGTCTTTCTGAAGGACAGCCAGGAAACCCAACAGACCAAGCCGCCCGTGATTGTCACGTGCATTTAAGAAAACATATAGCCTAATAACCAGGTAGGATAAAAGGATAAAAGACATGAACCATTGCTATGCCTTGAATCTGAGCACTCAGTGAGGCAAATACTGAGATTTCCACTTGCAAGTCCGTTTTTCAAACACAGGGCCTTCCCCTTAGGAATATCCACCAAGACCTTGCTTGCTTTAAAGTCATTTCTTCTGAAGTGCAGGCTTGAATGCACTGCCCAGATTCACAGTTGGAGCATCTGATGGGCTGCTCAGTATTTTGAAGATGATAATCCATCTTAAAACTGAAGAGCCAAACTGCTCACACCCTCACAAGAGAGCAGAGCACACATTTGGAGGAAGCCCCATTCCCTCTCAGCAGCAGAAGCCTTGATGAACTCCTGGCCTGGCTCACAGGAGAATTGCAAGGCTCAGGTCTGCATTATCTGCAAAGTGCTTGGAAACTCCTCTATCAGAGCTTTAAATAAATACCAAGGATTGTTGTATTACTGGCACAGATTCCCCAGGTTGTGTGTCAGAACCCAGGACATTGCTCTGGCTGCCCTGGAGGACTCCAGACCCTGGCAGGGGGCTCAGAGACCTTGGCACAGAGTCAAAAACACCTGTGCCTTTGATTTTAACCCATGGAAACAATTCCCAACTTTGTGTGAAGAGTCACAAGCCACAGGGGTCTGAGTAGAATGTTAGTGAATTTGTCACAGGGTGAAAATGTAGAATTTTGGGGATTTAGAATGGGGGTTCAAGAGGCAAGATGGAGGAATCTGGGCATGTCCTGTCCTTCTTCTTCTTTTGTCCTCCATCTTTTGCTGGGATGGTGGCACTTCTGGATTGGTTTAGAGTAGAGACAGACTGTCTAACATAGGTGATAGGTATTGGGAAATTATTGTAAATAAAGCACACGTAGTTCTCAGTATAAAAAGCCAACACCACCCCAAGGGCAGGGACTGTGCCACAAACCAACCTGCTGGACAGATCTCAGCAGGTCAGAGAGAGAATGGAATAGATAAGAGAAAATAAACAACCTTGAGAACAAGAGCCAAGGAGTTCTGTCTTCTTCTTTGGTCTCAGGGCTGGGACAAAGAGACTTTCTGACACCTCGGGGTCACCTCGACACCAGAGACCTCGTCAGGTGTGGGTGTCCTGGACAAGACTCTGAGCAAGCTGAAGATGTCCCTGCTCATTGCAAGGGAACTGGAATGAGATGGCCTTTAAGGTCCCTTCCAACACAAACTCTTCTGTGATTCCATGACATTTTCCCTCTGCTTTCAGCCAGGCTGTGGGACTCTCCACATCTCACATTTTCTGTGTCAAAGGGAGAAACCTTTCCTCCCTTACTAGATTATTCGAATTTCTTCACTTAAACCAACACTCATCAGCTTTTCTGTGGTTGTAGGAGCTGCTCAATGACATCCCTGCTGATCCTGGCTTCCTCTCAGTGTCAGGAGCAGAGAAGGGGAGCAGCTCCTGCTGATGCAGAGCTCCATCCTGCATGGAAAACAAAAGTTTGGAGCCCAAATCCTGCACCTGCCAAAAGCTTTGTGCCCCTGGCCTGAGGAGCACAGCCCAGCCCAGGCTGGAGGAGCTTCACCTGCCCCATGTATTGCACTTCCCTTTTGTTCTGTCCCTCCTTTTTTACAGTGGTAGGTGGGAAAAACAGAAAAACAATCTCACATTGACATCAGAAGCCATCAGTCATCTGCTAAAAACAGATGAATAATAGAGCAAAAAGGAGAGAGAGAAAAGGGTCAAGGCTGGTCCTGCAGTATGAAAATTCCTGTCCTGGTGAAATATACTGTAAATTAGTCTGAGACAAGGGAATTTGGAGCCAGCAGGATCTCCAAAGCTCACTTAATATCAACTCCAGAAACATTACACTAATGGATTTTTAAATATGATTTACAGGATGCTCTATCTGGGAGCATGGAATGAATGGAGGAAAATGAAGAGCTGACCTGGCATGAGTGATGTGCTCTGGGATGTGCTCCTCTGCTGAGGAGGAAAGTTAGGTGGAAGGAAAGAGAAGCATTTTGAGGGCAGCACAGCTTGCAGGTGGGTGGCCACCCTTGCACTTGGGAAATGCCGCTCCAAGTCCCCAATCTGCAGATCAGAGCAGTGGGGATTTAGGCGCACTCTTCCCATCAGCAAACACAGTTTGAATATTTGGAAACCTGCACCCAATGGAGTTTTAATGACTTGGACCCCACACACACAGCCTAACTTCAAGGGACAAAGTCCTAAACTTCTTTTGGGGTGTGTGAGATTGAACCATAAACACTTCTGTGCAGGGATGCAGTTGTGCATGGGCTTCTGTGCTCCCTGATAAAAATTCCCTAAATACATTAAACCCCCTAAATACATTAAACAAAACCCCCCAAAATACATTAAACATCTCTATCAGAATGAATCCCAAGTGATTCAAATGGGGAAAAGATGAAGACCCCTTTGAAAATGCCTCTGCATAGACTGAATCCCTCGGAGGGATGGAGGAAAATCCCCTCCCAGCAGCACCAGGTGTTCCTTTACCAGCACTGGAAGGGAATTTTGGATGGAGAGCAAAAAAGCTAGCCAAGCCCTTACACCTGGGAAGAAGAGGAGACTGGCAAGGGTTTGGAATTAAACACTGATGGACATGGCCAGGATGCTCATTCCAGTAATGTTCACCTGCCCAGACTTCCTTTTTTTTTAATAGTTCATTTTTTTAATTAAAACATCCTTCTAGAGAGAAAATAAATACTTGCTCATCTTCATGCTCTGTTTCTAATCTGGGTCAATTAAGAGGGTAACCAAATAAAACAAACACAAATAACACCTCTGTAACAATTTCCTACAGCATCATCATGTGATTCTGACAGTGTATTTCAAATTATTAACAACTCTTAGCAGCTCTATTCATCATCATCTTCGGTGTCAAGATACTTCAAGAATCAAGTGAGCTTTTAATGAGCTCTCAGCCTGAAAGAGGAAAGAAAACATATATCCAGTGCATAGTG
This sequence comes from Camarhynchus parvulus, assembly GCF_901933205.1. Classification (NCBI taxonomy): domain Eukaryota; kingdom Metazoa; phylum Chordata; class Aves; order Passeriformes; family Thraupidae; genus Camarhynchus; species Camarhynchus parvulus. Next base: position 8,318,222 of record NC_044588.1, read on the forward strand.
CTTTAATGATCACCTAATTCCTTTTATTGTACCTCCTTTTATGATTTATGAATTAGGCAGAGAGAGCAGAGACATTTGAAAAACACTTGTGTACACAATATCCAGAATAAGACAAACATGCATTTATATAGATTGACATATATTATATGTATTTATATATATATTTCTATATGCATATATAATATATAAAGATATATATTATCTATGCATATAGAAATATATAAAATATAAAATATAGAAACATATAAAATATAATATATATATTTTATACGTTATATTATATTATATATGCATATATAATATATATGTTTTATATATAATATATATGTTATAAATATGAATATATATAACATATATTCATATATAAAAATATATATAAAATATATATTTTCTAATATATATGTCTGGATTTTATATATAACACTGGAGATTCATGCTGATGTTTGTTTTCCTTCATAAGCCCAAGATATTCTCACTGCACAAGTGGCTGTGTAATTATGGATTTGTCATATTGATTTAAACTCCTCCAGCCTTTGTGTTTTACACCAACACAAAGAAAACAGCTCAGAAAGGTGGTTCTTTGGCTCTGGGGGTATTAATGAGCTGTTCCTCACGGGCTCTGCCTCTCTCCCTCCCTGACCCCAGCTCACACCCCCCAGTGAAATGATTTCCATCTGTTGGCAGCGCAGGGGACAAGAGGCACTGGATGTTTCACAAATGCAGCTGACCCCTCTGACCCTCTCGGTGTAAGCACTTAAAACTTGCTCTCACTTTTTATTTCCCCCGCAGTCATATCCCATGAATAAAGGGAACAATTTCCTTTCTGAGGCAATGGTATCACCCTGAGTTCGGTGGATATTCCCTGCAGATGCCTGTGGCAGGGTTTAAGGAGTGATTGGTGATTTCTCAGTGTCCTCCTGGAGACCCTGCAAAGAGCCTGGAGCTGCGGTGCAGCACCACTCTGGGCTTTGTGTAACACCAGGGCTCAGGAATCCAGCACAGGCAATAAAACAAAGAGCCTCAGCTCGGCACACATCTGAAATAAAACCTTCCCTTTGTAGAGAATAACACAGACTGAGGCTTTGTGGACATGCTGGGATACAGGAGCAGATGTGTGGTGTCACACCTTGCAGGGCAGGGAGAACCCAGGGGTGAGTGTGCTGTGGGCAGCACCTGCCCAAAAAACTGATCCCTTGGCCAGAAAACCTGCTCTTGTGAGCTCATGACTTGGGAAGAGCAAAAGCAGGGGGATGGACACCTCCAACATATCTCTGGAGAGACTTTCCCCAACAAACTGTGGTTCCCAAAACTGAAAAGCTGATCCCTTGGCCAGGAAATCTATCCCTGAGTACCCATGAACTGGGGAGAGCAAAAGCAGGGCAATGGACACCCCCAGGATGTCTTTAGAGAGACCTTCCCCAACAAAATGTGGCTCCCAAAATTGAAAAGCTGATCCCTTGGCCAGGAAACCTTCCCTTGTGTCCCCATGACCTGGGGGAAGTGGAATTTTGCAAAAGGGGCAATGGGCACCCCCAAGATGCCTCTGGAGAGACCTTTCCCAACAAAATGTGGCTCCCAAAACCTGAAAGCTTGGCCAGGAAATCTGCCCCTGAGTCCCCATGACTTGAGGAGAACAAAAACAGGGGGATGAACACCCCCAAGATGTCTCTGGAATCCCTCCAGGGTAGATTGTGATTCTCCCACAGGCTGGATTCTCCCCAAGTGGTGTCTGATGTCAGCTTGCAGATGATGAATTAAATTGGCTCTCTCATCCCAAACATAAATTTGGGATCCAACAAATTGAAGCCAATTTTCACATTATTATATATATAAAAAATGTAAAATATATAACATATATAATTATATATATTTATAGAATTGTTTATATTACAATATATAATATAATAAAATAATATAAAATTAAATATAATAACATAAAAGAGTATATTATGTTATAATTACATTATATATACAATTTACATTATTATATAGGCTACATTTCTGTCATGTTTTTCCAATGACCTGGAAGTAACAGCAAATGCCCTCTCATCTTTACCTTCCAAATGCCAGCTCCAGCAGAACAGTCTAGAATGGTTTGCTCCTTTCCCACCAGGCACTGTAATTCCTCCAAAATTCAGTCCAGCACCTTCACAAGTGCAGTTACACTCGTCTTATCAGGAATAACCTGCCCAGCAATAAAATTTGTTATAGCTTCAAGCCTAAAGGAACACTTTGAAGTGCTTTATGTGGGTCATTTTTATCTGTGCCCTGCTCTGGTACCTGGCAATAAGGGAGACATTTCCCACTGCTTCCATCCCTTCTGTTTTACCTGGTGTTTTTTCACAGCTCTCTCTCCAAATATTCTCTGAAAGCAATAAAATATAAATAAAATTCTGGACTTTGCTGATTGTGCAGGAATCAAACACCACCTGAAACACCCCTGAAGTAATGGGTGCATTTAGAAAACCCACCCCAAAATGGAGCGCTCTGAGGCAGACACAGCTGGATGGAGTTTGGACATGATCCCTTAGAAAGCAGCAAGGAAAATCAGTAGGACTGTTCAAAGTGATCAGTTATCCTGGCACTGCTCTCACATGAAAATTCTGAGATATATTGATGCCCGATAAGCAGCATCTTCACTGCAAATATTCTCTGAAAGCAGTAAAATATAAATAAAATTCTGGACTTTGCTGATTGTTCAGGAACACCCCTGAAGTAATGGGTACACCTAGAAAACCCACCCCAAATGGAGCTTTTTGAGGCAGACACAGCTGGATGGAGTTTGGACATGATCCCTTGGAAAGCAGCAAGGAAAATCAGTAGGACTGTTCAAAGTGATCAGTTATCCTGGCACTGCTCTCACGTGAAAAATCTGAAAGATATATTGGTGCCTGGTAATCAGCCAATTCAATGAAATTCTGTTCAAGAGAAGAGGCACACAAAGTATTGTAACTACCACAGCAACCCTCTGATGGTCAAGCATAATTCAAGGCATGTGAAGTAAATGATAGAAGCAAAATTAATGCCACCATCAGCTGGTTCCTGAGATGAAAAAGACACACATGGGGAAATTAAAACCATCCTTCACATCACTGACAAACCAGAGTTTCAGCAGCCACTGGTTGTGTTTTTTACAGGCTGCTCAAAACATCCAATACATCCCTCTGTGTCATTAGACAAAGGAACTCCAGAGCACCTCACCAAATTCAGCGTGATTTTATCAGAAACAGAACCAGCAAGAGCAGCAGTGACCAGGAGGGTTTGTGCTGGGTAGAAGTGACACAAACATTCTGCCACCTCCGCAGCCTGTACAGCAAATTTATCCTACAGCAAGCCTGGATAAAGTGGAAGCAGCTGGTGATTGCCCTGGCAGACACCTATTAACCTACATCACACACAGCAATGACAGCCATAGCTCACTGCTGAAGCCCTCAGGAATACCAGTGTCCAAAAAAAAGAGAGAAAAGAAAAGGTTATTGATGAGGATGGGCTGCCCTCAGGCATGGTGAAAACAGGTGTGTGTGCATGTGGGTGCAAGCTGTCAATACATTAAAGGAACTGATGACTTTGATTATATGAGACCACAGAGGCAGTTCCCAAAAAATCCAGAGCTCATTAGGAACAGCTTCCATAGCTGTGGCCTCCCTCCTGAAAATGTGAAATAACTGCAGTCTCAAAATATTTAAGGGTTTGATGAAAAGTTTAATTTTTCCCTTAGCAATTTATGGATATGAATCATGGGGAAAGAATGCTGCTGACAGGGGGAAAAAACTGAAGCTTTAGTGATGTGGTCCTGACATATCTTTTAGATTGAAAAGAAGATGAATGCTGATGCTAGAAATATTACTGGAGAACAAGCAGACTCTGCTGTCAGAAATCAATAGATTCAGACTTATGTACTTTGGTCACATCAGACACTGAGATGAAAATAAACCTCAAGAAAGTAATTAGAGGGGGGAAAGCAGAGCATGACTGCAGAAGAAAATGAGCAGTGGGAAGATGGAGGGGACAGCACTGCGAGGGGTGCTCACACATGGAAAAAAGGACTGGGCTCAGGTCCCAGAGCAGCAATGGGACAAGCAGGGAAAGAGCCAGGGTAGGAAGGCAGAGCAGAGCGAGCCAGCAAGGTGAGAAAAGGAAAGGTTGCAATACAATCTGTGTCCACTTAAAACAAGATTTTTGGGCTTTATCCCATGTAAATATTTTATTTAACCCTTTCCAGAGGACCATCATAACCCTTTCCATAACTTCACAAGGAAGGCGGAGGGGAAAATGAAAAGGTTTTAATTTTGTATGAGTGGCTCTTTCCCATAGCCCTCCTACCCCACCACCACCACCCACAAAAGGTGACCACCAGCACAAGGTCTGTGTGCTGCAGAACTGATCAGACTGTGGGGGATGTCCAGATTGGCCTTCAAAGAAATTCTTCAAGAGTCTCTACCCCATGCACAGGCAGGGAGCAACAACACAGAGCTGGACCCCTGAGCTTTTCACTCTAAAAGGAAAGGAAAAAGCCAGGACAAGGCTTCATCTTGCTAGAGAGAGCAGGATTTGTGTCTGTGTGTCTGCATGCCTCTGTGTGGGCACAGAGACACCTGAGATGCACGACTTGGAGTGACACGTGGCACCCAAAGCTGTCACCGAGGCAAGCCAGCTCCTCCTGATGCTGGGAAGGATGAAAGTTTGAGAAGAAAGTCTCACAGATATGGATGCTTAGCAGAAAGATTTTTGAATGTAGAAGCTGAAGAAAGAATAGAGATGGAAGCAAGTTTTGATATAGAAGAAAAGAATTGCTGAGCCAGTCTCACTGGGTAACCAAGGAGGCAAAGGGTGTGTTAGTTAGAAGGGGTTTTTATGGCTTAGAGCAAAGGATAAACCCACCTCAAACAAGAAGATGTTTTTACCAAGCAGAAAGACAGCACAGGCAAACAAGGCAGCAAATGTTGCAAGTAGAAAAAAGGGCTCAGAATTTTCCACTGCAAGAAAACTGAAAAACAACTTTGAGCTTAAACTGTAATGTACTAACTTTTAGTGATTGGAGAATGGTAACATGAATATGGTAATTACAGTAGTTATGATAGGCTATAGGTAAAAGTTAAGGTATAGATTGGTTCTGCTGTATGAAGATGCTCAGCAAAGAAAAGTATCTAAATGCAATGTAACCAAAACCAAAGGGTCTCTAGGGCTGCCTGCAGCTGGAGCTGACAGCTGTGTGCACAGCTCTGTCACCCACGACCCTGGACTGCTGTGACATCTTGGGTACAATAAACTGCATTTTGGAGTGCAGCCTGGAGTCCCACATCTCTCATTTTGGCTCTTACATCCTGCCTTTCCTCCCCTGCCTTCCCAGTGCCACTGCTGGTCTCTTCACCTTCCTTTGAACCCAGCTCTGTTTTTTTCCCAGCTCAGGAGCCTCCCCATCCTGCCTGGCTGTGGGGATGGAGCAGAGCACACTGCTGTGAGGCGTGTGCTCTGTGCATGCATCCTCCAATCCCACACTCTCAGCCTTGCAAATTGCTTCTTGTTTGCCTTTATCGTGGAAAGGATTTGGATTCTTGTCAAAATATTTTGGTGCTTCAGAGCTTCCCAACAGAGGGTGGGTTTTAGGCAAGTGGGTACTTGATGCTTCCCACAAAGCTGGTCCTAGCAGGGCTCTGGGAGCAGCAGAGATCTGGAAATGAACTTTGGGTTCATGGTCTCCCTTTCCAAGCAGCAACTCCTGAAAGCTGGAGTTCCTCAGCTGGATTAGGCTCCCCTCTCTGCCACCTGTGCTGTTGACCACGCTTTTAAATCACAATTTCAAGAGCCTGCGTCAGAGATTTCATCTCTGAAAATCCATGAGGAGCTGCTGCCTGTTGTGCAGGGGTGCTTTGGGACAGCCCCAGTGCAATCCCCGTGCCCTGCAGTGTGCCTGATTTCTTCTGGCCACAGTGTATGCAAATAACACCAGCTCCTTACATCAAGACAATAATTCAAGGTAAGACTGAGCCAAGTCCCAAGCCAGCAGGCCGGGGAGGGGATGCCCATTTCCACAGGGCCTTTGATCTTTGCTGCTTGACCTTGCTTTTGGCAACACTGGGAGGTCAGGGAAATTGTTTGGGGAGCCCCAGAGGCTATTGATTTCCTCATCAGGGGCAGGCCATGGGCATTGTCATGGTAATATCAGAGCCCTGAAGGCTTGTGAGGTGTTCCAGCCCTGTGAGATGTGCACAGGCAAGGGCACGCCTGGCTCCTTTGATTGTTGGCTTCTTTGGAGGCCAACAATCTGCCAATCAGTTCCACCCCATGAAAACTAAGGTGAATGTGAGGAGACCTCACCACCTGTATTATAATCTGCAGCTGTATTGAAATTTTCCTGGCAGAGCTGAAATTTTAATGTTTAATTTGCTTGAACTAATGTGACACAAAATTCCCATCTAGGCTGAAAACTCTAATGAACCTTTGGGTGGACGAAGAGACCTCCAAACTTTGATCCTTTTCATCACTGTATTTTAAAACAAGCAGCTCCTTAAGAAGGTTAAGGAAGCAATAATAAAGACTTTTCAGTGTGCACACATGATCATTCCATACTGATGCACTTCAGCTTTAATAATATTGTATTAAATTTTATTGTAACCTCGCTGACATTTACTGCAAGGGAAAGTGCATAAGCTTAACAGCCTTATAAAATACAGCCCAGTAATGTACCTATAAAGCATAATATTTCTATACAAATGATGAGCTATTGCAATTGCATCCAATTTAGTGGCTCATTATTAACGAGAGCAATCACCTTCTCAGTCACATGCTCTGAAGCACAGCCTGGTGTGTCGGTGCCATTTCACATTTTACAAGGCAGCTGCTCCAATTTCACCCAGCAGCACAATGATCTGACAGTGGAAATTCTCCTCTTGTTATGAATCAGCTGCAAAATGCACCTGATGATGAAGAGGTGAGTCCTCGTGCACACCACCATGACAAGAGTTTATTCAAAGGAGGGAAACTGCTTTGCACTGCCTGAGATCAGGGTCATTCAAGCTGATGTGACTCCCTCCACTGCCAAAAAAAAGCCTTTCACTAAAAACCTCTTCTGGTAGCAAATATTGGTGGAATTTAAATTAGACTTTGGGGACATTTAGCAGCTCCTGTCACAAAAGCATATCTGAAAGTCCCTGTATCTACAACCACTTGTTCCTACAAGCCCTTAAAACTCCCCAGTGGGCTCTCTGTGCCTGTTCCTTTCCTAACAGAAGTTCCTAGGCATTCCCAGACAATTCTGATGGGCCAAGGACCTGCTGGGATCCAGAGACCTGGCAAAAAAAACAGCTTAACTGTCCTTATAATGCTAAAAGAAGTCTTCTAAGCAAGTCCTCTGGATGTTTCCCAAAGACACCAAGGACAAGGTGATGCTTGAAGTCAGAAAAGTTGATCTTAGTAAAGAAAAGATGGACAAGGGTACAAATTTCAGCACAAGCAACAGGCTCAGTTAATCAGCATAAACACCTCCAATAAGCACAATTTGTCTTTTCTTCAACAACCCTTTCAAAGCTGAGCAAGACTTGATGCTTTCGCTGTCAAAGCTGCAGATTTGCACCATTCAAAGACCAAATCCTGAAGGGGACAACTTTAAAATGGGCAGAAGGGAAATTCATCCACACCTGATACACCCACAAGCTCCACGACTGTGGATTCCACATCTCCTTCAGCTGCACTGAGACAAAGCCCAACAAAAAGATGTTGGGACAAGACCCTACAAGGTGTGAGGGGTGCCCCTGGCATGACCCAAGTTCAGAATGTCTGAGGATCTCTATCAGACAGGAAAATCCCAGTGCAGTGAAGTCCTGACGAGCAGCTGGGGATTTTCTGAGCTGTCAAGGTGACACAGCCTCAAAGCCATCAGCTGCTGCTCAGCAGGATGAGACAAACACAGCTGGTACCTGGGAGAGATTAATTCAAGGAGTCATCTTGGCTGGAAGACAGGCAAAGATTTGGAGACAGTGTGGATGTGGTGTAAAGAAAATAAGTAGTTCATTTTCTTGGAGCATTAAGCTGTAATGGCTGTCAAGGGGGATTACTGATATTGTTATGCCAGTGTCAGCACATGTTGTAGAGCAGCTATATTTTGAATTTTCATACTTGCTTAATTTAATGTTCAGATAATCTGGCAAATGAAAGACGAGCCTCAAAGAGTCTTTTTCCCCCCACTCTCTCTTTAAAAAAAATCATTCTATTAAGAATGTTAAATTCTTGGGAGCAAGAGCTAACGTACATGGAGGGCATATACTAATCTCATTTATGCTGAGATTTGCTTTCTGTTAAGCAACAGAAAAACAGCTAATCAAGCATAATTCAATAATACATCATCTGCAGATGCAAAGCCTCAGAAGATTGGTATGGAGCTTTGCCCATTTACATGAGCTGATGATCTAGGCCAGGTGCAATTAATTGCACGTGGGGTGTGGGTGCACACCTCAAAACCTCCTCTGGTGGCTCCTCCTCGGCTTTGGGTTCACTGGAATGTGGGAGAGCTGCCAGCACATGACTGAATAGGAGCTGTGCTTCTCTCCATGAGCTCTGTGGCAGCCAAGAGAGCCCAGCTCCAGTGTCCCCAGTGCCACCAGAGGCACACATCAGGTGGGTTCTGCGATCACTGGTGACACTGGCCTGTCCTCTGCATCACACCACAGTGTCACCATGATATTTTCTGAAAAATCCCTTCACCAGGATTTCTTCCCCTGGCAAGATGAGAAGCCTCAGCTTCTCCACGTTTCGCTGCTCTGGAATATCTGGAGATTGTTTATCCAAACATGTGAATTGTTTTTAATTAATGACCAATCACCATCAGCTGTGTTGGACTCTGAGGAGCCAGTCATGAGCTTTAATTATCATTCTTTTCTAGCCTTCTGATGTATCTTTTCTCTTTCTTTAGTGTAGTTTTAGTATAGCATAATATATATTATATTATATTATATTATATTATATTATATTATATTATATTATATTATATTATATTATATTATATTATATTATTATATTATATTATATTATATTAATAGATAATATATAATATGATCTATAATATGATATAATATATAATATAATTAATATAATATAATGTAATGAAGTAATAAATCAGCCTTCTGAGAACATGGAGTCAATTCCTCATCTCTCACCTCGTCCTGGGGACCCTCACAACACCACCCCACAGAGCATTTCCAGACATCCTCAGAACTTTCTGCTCCTTGCAGAAAACCACAAAGACCAAGCAGAGCCTGCTCAGCCTCTGCTGGGTGGGTCAGTGTGCATTTCCCCCCTTTCATGCTTGCAGCCACCACCCAGCAGGAGCTCAGGAGAGGTGACCCCTTGTGTCAACACAGAGAATTTTTTGTTTTGTTTTCTGGATAATTTTGATGCTCCTTTTCTTTGTTTCATTCGCATTCAACCAAAAATGACAAGTGTTTAAAATTGCCTACCTAAGAGAGAAGAGTTGTAGCCCAGGGAGAGCTGGAGACAGAGTCCTGGAGCCCTGGGCTCAGAGACACTGATCCAAGAGCTGACACAGAGGTCCCTTCAAACCTCTGAAATCAAAAACATCCTCACTAAACAGTCTGTTTGGCCAGCTGGCAAATTCTAATCTCTAAATACTTTTTCTGCAGTGTGACTTTTATGCAACTTCACAGATCACCATGCCACACAATAGGGCAAAAGCCTCATATTTCAGAATAATTTACAGGAGTCCAGGTTACACCTTTTGCCAGTAGCAACTAGTATCTGATATATAAAGAAAAAGCATTTTGGGAGGTTTTGGAATGTAAAACCTGGCAATACTAATAAAGAGTAGCAGAGAGAGTGCTGTGCATGAGGGCCATAGGCAGACAAACCAATAGAAACCCACACAAACAGCAGAGAGGCCAAGAAATATTTCTCTTTGTTCCCCATCCCCTGTTTTGTTGTTAAGGCTCTGTGCTAATTTCCATGGAATTGCTACAGCACATTTGTAAACACACATGAAAGGCAGCCAGCTCTGCAGCCACTGCTGCCTTGCACTATTAAGTGCAATATTTAGCTCAGCCAGATGCCACCAGGAGCTAGCCAAGGCCATAAAACAAGCTTGATCACATCTTTTGGAAAATGAGGCTGTGGAGCCATTCTGGGAGAGTTTACATGTATGTTTGTGGATTTGTCTCCTTCCATCTGGCAAATTCCCTCCCCAGGCAGCGAGATGGAGCCCAAGGGAGGAAATGTTTGTGTTCAGTCACCTCTCAGCAACACCCACTGAAAGAGGATTGTCATGACAATCCCATTGTCTCCATTCTCTTCTCTGGATGCACTTCAACCGCTCAGTGCCTTTTTCAGTTTTCTCCCCTTGATCCTCAAAAAGGATAAACTTTGTCCCTCAAAAAGGACAGGGCAGAGCAAAAGGAAAACACCCCACACCATAGCTGGGTACCCAGATGAGTGGCCAGGGCACAGGACCTCCTTGTCCCACTGATGCCTTAAGATTTAACTTTTCTGTTTTTCAGATCCTGTACTGCATTAGTGCATAACTCTGAGCTCCATATAGAGTGTTAGTTAATTCTCTTCTCATTTTGGTCAGACAAAACAATCCTTCCAGGCCTGAGACCCAAAGACACCCTACACCCTGAGGCCCCAAAAAGTACAAACAAAAGTGAACTGGGGAGAAGCAAACTGAGGGAATGTGACTTCATTACCTGAAGCTGTAATTGGAGAATTAACCCCTGATATGCAAATAGACGAAACTTATATCTGTCTCAAAAACTGGTGACTATTTTGGGTATAGCCCCTTAGGGAGGCTTTGTCTGCCCTTAACATACCTGAAGGCCTTTTTCATTAAATAAATTAAAATAATTAAATTTTATTCTTTTAAATTTGTCTGGCCTCTGGGTAAATCTTAAAAAGGCATCACCAGGACGAGCAGGTCCCTGTCCCATGGCCAGTGGGTCCTTGTCCCACTAATGCCTTAAGATTTAACTTTTCTATTTTTCAGATCCTGTACTGCATTAGTGCATAACTCTGAGCTCCATATAGAGTGTTAGTTAACTCTCTTCTCGTTTTGGTCAGACAAAACAATCCTTCCAGGCCTGAGAACCAAGGAGACCCTGAGGCCCCAAAAAGTACAAACAAAAGTGAACTGGGGAGAAGCAAACTGGGGGAATGTGACTTCATTACCTGAAGCTGTAATTGGAGAATTAACCCCTGATATGCAAATAGACCAAACTTATATTTCTCTGAAAAACTAGTGACCATTTTGAGTGTAGCCCCTTGGGGAGGCTTCATGTACCTGAAGGCCTTCAAATAAATTAAAATAATTAAATTTTATTATTTTAAATTTGTTTGGCCTCTGTCTCTAGGTAAGGCTGAAAAAGGCATCACCAGGACCAGCAGGTCCCTGTCCCATGGCCAGGGGCCAGCCCTTTGCACTCCTATTTCACTCTAAAATAACCAGAGATTGGTTGCTAAGCTCAAAGTTTACCCACAAGGTTGGAAGCCCGAGGTGCTTGGCCCTGCCCAGAGCCAGAACACATGTTTGTGGGATATACAAAGTGCTTGAAATAGAGGCCACAGAGGACCCATTAGAAATTCAATATTAGCTTTGTAAAATTGCTAATAATTAGCTACAGCTCTTTTCTCCATCACAGCAGCTGGTGACATGAAAGTGATTAAGTTTCTAATGAATAGATTAGGGTTACTGAATATATTAAATAACAAGGTTTTTAATCAACTGTTTATTGATTCCAGCAAGACAGTTCTGACGGCAAAAAAACCACTGAGTAGCAGTGGAATTTATTTATGGGCCAGTGTTCTACATCAGAAATAATTAAAAATAGATTATTTTTCACCAAATCTAGAGCTTTTTTCTCTTTGAGGCAGGTCAATATGGATTAAATTAACTGCAAATAATAAATTAAGGGAGAACTGAAAGCTAAATTCAGAGCAGAGAGGTGCTCGCAGCTTGGCAGTCAATCTTTGTTTGCAGTTGCTGGGGCAGAACCAGCCACATATTTATTGTCTGGTTTCAGCCAGGAGAGACAAAAAAGGCTGGACTTCTTGGGCAAAGGGTTTCTGAGACATTACCCCTGTTGTCCAGTCTCATGGGAAGGAGCCACAAGGATCCCATCCCAAAAGCCATCAGGGGACAGAACGGTGTTAAATAACCAGAGAACAAACATTTATTTGCTTACTCAGTTCAATGGGTGCCACTGGGAGCCAAGTGAGCTCCCCTAAGAAATTCTCAGGGAGCCAAGCAACAGTCTGGGGCCCCGAGCCTTCTTTATGGATTAAAACAGCAATCCCACCTTGTAGCCTGGTGTTTGGGATGTAGCCAACAAATCCTGGTGGAAAAAAACCCAACTTTTCAGCATCCCCAGTCAGTGTCAAGGGTTGTGTGAAGCAAAGGATCATCTGGGGCATCACTGGGAACCTGCCAGAGACATCCCAGGTCCCAGCCCTTGGAAACAAAGCTCAGGAGCAATTTCTCTCTGCTCATGTTTCCCTCTGCTCATCAGAGACCTTCCCAGGGCAGCTCGCTGATCTCCAAGGCCAGCCAGGAGACAAGCAGCACATTCCACATTCTCTGTGAGCCATTTCCATTCCTGCTTCTGTCAGGTTCAGAGGACCATGGCTGCATCCCTCCATGCAGCGGAATCCAGGATGTCCTGCAGTTTAAAATACTCACAGTGGAAACTGTAGGAAAAAGAAGAAATCTTTAGGAGCTCAAATTTTTCCACAGCTCCAAAGCACAGAAAAACTTTCTGCCAGTAAATATAGCTACCTTGGGGTCTATTATTTTATTAAGGGATATTTGAAGTGCTCCATGACATAAGCAAATCCATAATGTATATATATATATATATACAGTGCACATGGAGCCATTTATAGAGCAAATCTTTCTAGCTCTGGTAGTTTATAAGGTAGAAGACCTTTAGTCTGGCATTGAACCAAAGCCAAAAGCTCCATGTGCTCTTTAAACCAGCATAACACAGAGAAGATGTTGGGTTTTTTTCAGCCTCAGCGGAAGCAGGATTTCATGGAAGGTTTTGCTCTCAAAGTGGCATCTGTCTGAAGGGTTTGGATTAGTGTGAGCAGTACCTGTAAAAATGTCCAGAGGGGCTCTGGAGGTCATCAAAGGGCCATGATAAATCAGATTACTGTGTTTGTCTGTGGGGAGCTATGGAGTTACCACTGCTGCACAGGGATGTGGGTTGGATTTGGGGACAGAGAATGGGAAAACAGGATGGATCCTCATGGTCTTCACAAGGAGCACAGCCATGCCATGGCAGGGCTGCAATCCCCTCTTCCTGCTGTCCTCACTGTCTGCTAAGTCATCTTTCCCTCAAGAAAATTATCATCCACATGGCTTCCCTACCAGCTCTCCTTGGACTAATCTCACAGTTTTTAAAACCAATGAGATGTGATTTGCAATATTAATATTGATGCTGATACCAACACTGCAATTACACATTTGTACCACGTAATTGATGCCTTGAAAGGCTGACCTAGACCAGAGGCTGGAAAGAGTTAATGAATAAAGCAGGGATTTATTAAAAGGATCTCCTCCATGGATCCACCTTGGGCAGCACAAGAGCCCAGCCAGGGCTGCACCCAAGATGAACCAAAATAGTCCCAAAATGCACGACCGGGCACGGGGTCTCTCACTTTGATCAGTTCTGCTCCATTTGCATCTTGCAGTTCGTTGTCCCATTCCAGCTTTAGCCCATCCAGTCCCATCCTTGTTTTTCTCTCTCCAGCCCACAGTGTTTGTGCTCTTGGGCCTGAGATTTGGATCATTTGTCCTTGGTCCCCAGCTGGAGAAGGAATTGTTTTGTCTCCCTGCTCTGTGCGGAGAGCTTACCATCCCCTGATATGAAGCTCAGACCCACACACTAAAGCAGCACAGAATCTGAAAAATAGAAAAGCTAAACCTGAGGCATCAGTATCATCAGACACAAAGATCATCTACATCCCAAAGTTCTAATGCAATTCCATCAAATTTTCCCTTTATTTTCCTTTATTTTTTTCCATTCTGCTGTCAGTCTCTCAGCTCTTAAATACAGGAACTGTGGCCCTTTGGAGGAAGGCAGACATTCTGGAGCATGGTTTGCCAGCAGGGATTCCCTGAGGGATCCAGGGACATCCCTGGCTCATGCCCCAGTCTCAGGTACACCCTGGACAGGGGAAGCTGGACAGGGTGATCAGAGCCTATCTTCCACACCACAACCAAAGAGCACCCAGAGCTGATCTGCAGTCAACACCCAGGTGTGGGGAGCAGAGAAACTTCATCAGAAAAGAGAACAAACCCCAGAGGAGGAGGCAGCATCTCCTCTGTGTACCAGGAGTGCTGCAGGAAGCAAGTCCCAGCAGGCACCAGCAGCATTGTGAGGTAAATGAAGGTGCCTTCAAGACATCCTTTTCCATCCCAGCATCAGCCTGGTTTTTCTCTCTAAATCATAAAGCTGCTTCTAAGCAGCTATCTGGGAGAGCCCTCTTTCCCAGAGGTGGCTGGAAAATCAGCAGGAAGGTCTGGAAACTCTGACACATCCAAGTCTGGAAAGAATCCTCAGCATGTTCCACCAGGACCCAGCCATGCTGGCACCTGAGTGCACCTTTCTGTTCAGTCCTTGGGCTGGATGGGGGCCCAGGGGCTGGGTCTGTAGGAGATGTGGGGCACACGAGCCATGAAATCAGTCTCTGAGGTTCTGGGGTCACTCCTAGAAGCCTTTAAGCCTGGAGCTGAGCTTGGTGGGACCAGGTCAGGTGTCAAAGGTGCACCACAGGAACCATCATGAAACCCCTCTCTGGTATTTTACCCCCTTTTCCTTCCTTTCACCACTTCCATCTGATGAGTTCCTGGAAAGTTCAAGGTCAAAAATGAAGAAAGCAGTAAATACTTCCAGGGAGACCCAGCAGGGCAGAAAGACACTGAGAATAAATCCATCCTGGTGCAGCATCTGGTGCAGCATTCCCTCAAATACACTCCTTGAGGGGATTACCCTGTCACCTTCAAGCTCAAATTACAATTTATTAAGAAACTACGGGAAAATATCACATCAAAGCTCTTCAGAGAAGGCAAGCATCACTGGGCTGCCTCAGGAAAATCTCCTGCTCAGCCTTTTCCTCCCCACTGTGCAGCATCAGAAAGGTGCCAGGCATCCATCCACAGGCACATCCCACCACCAATGCACCTGGGTGCCCATCCTTGCTCCAGGCTGCCCTCATTGCACCTCATCTGCATGAATCCCTGAGAGCCCCTGGCAATCTGAGCTTTGTCAGCATTTCCCATCTCACATTTCCTACTGGAAATCCCTCCAGCAGAGGAGATGCTGTAATGGGTCCTGCTTGGCAAGCTAGTTAAACCCACATGTAATTGTCAGAGAGGTACTGACACATCAGGGCTCTGAGAGGTGCATTTGGCCTTTTTGCAGTTTATTTCTGCTGCAGGGAGGGCAAGCAGGCAGCATTTAACACCCCTGCAGCTGTGTCACCTTCCCTTCTACCTGCCTGGAAAGCTGCTTTAACATGGCACAAGGAACCCACTTAGCCCTTGTCCCTTATTCCCACCTGCTGCTGAAGTTGGGACCATCCTAAATTCTTTTATAATCTGCAAAATCTGTCACTTCTCCCTTCATTTTGGGAACTCCAGGAATGACCATTCTCCAGCAAACTCCATTCTCCAGAAAACTGGGCATTTATTATATGGATGATGGATGGATGGATGGATGGATGGATGGATGGATGGATGGATGGATGGATGATGGATGAGGGATGGATGGATGGATGGATGGATGGATGGATGATGATGTTGAAGATGTTGTGGGGGGGTGAGAGGTGGTGGATGGATGGATGGATGGATGGATGGATGGATGGATGGATGGATGGATGGATGGATGGATGGATGGATGGATGGATGGATGGATGGGGATGGATGGATGGATGGTAGATGGATGGATGGATGGATGGATGGATGGATGGATGGATGGATGGATGGATGGATGAGCTGCTAAGCTGTTGGTCCTGTAGCAAATACCTCAGAGTAGCTAAAATCAGCAACAATTCAACAATTTTTCACTGACATCTAATGTGTTGCAAAGCAAGGAGGAAAAATAAATAAATAACCAACAACAGGTCAAGCCCAGAGAAGGATGTGGCTTCATCTCCCACCCTACCTTAGTGTACAGAACCTTTGATGAGAGCAGTCCAGTAAAGGTTTTTGGAAATCCAAGTAGATTCTGAAGTTTTATTTGCCAAAAATACAAATTCTGTGCAGTCAGCTAAAGCACATTTTCCACAGGTTGAGCAGGAATGTCCCTTGGTGGAGGGAGAGCCAAACCCACCACATGGATCTCCACATCCAAGGCCCATGGTTCAGGCCAAGGTGTGGCTTTAAAGGAGATCCTCTGACTTTCTGTAGAAGCTTCTCAAAGTGTGAACACACATCCAGACAACCACAGCACATTTGGGATGGGATGATCATCTGGAAATCATTACAGAGCACAGAGCTGCCCATGGGATTTCCTGCCCTTCCTGCCTGATGTGGGAACAGCCTGTTCCTCATCTGGGGCTGCCCCTGCTCCTGCACACATCCCTGCAGGCAGGAGAGGCACAGCAAGTGTCTCCATACTGTGAGCTGCCTGCTCCTCCTGCCCTTTTGGATCATTCCTTTGTCCCTTTTGGATCATTTGTTTGTCCTTTTGGAATCATTCCTTTGTCCCTTTTGGATCATTCCCTTGTCCCTTTTGGGATCATTCCTTTGTCCCTTTGGAATCATCCATTTGTCCCCTTTTGGATCATTCCTTTGTCCCTTTTGGATCATTCCTTTGTCCCCTTTTGGATCATTCTTTTGTCCCTTTTGGAATCATTCCTTTGTCCCTTTTGGGATCATTCCTTTGTCCCTTTTGGAATTATTCCTTTGTCACTTTGGAATCATTCCTTTGTCCTCTTTTGGATCATTCCTTTGTCCCTTTTGGATCATTCCTTTGTCTCTTTTGGGATCATTCCTTTGTCCCAAGCTCCCAGCACAGCCATTCCCCCCGGCATTCTGTGAGCAGTGTCCCTCCTGCAGAACAGGGAGATGCCCCACGCTGGAGCACACAGAGCCCAAAGGGACTGGGGCGCTTTCCAAGGCCTAAAACCAAATGGAATAGAGAGGTTTGGCTTTCCAGGTCTCTCTTTTTTTTTTTTTTACATATTTTGCTAAGCACAGAACAGCACAGGAATAGCACAGAATATAAACTTCTTTCCTTTTTCAATTAATTTCACAAACTAAACAGGATCCATAGCCTTCCTGAGCTACCTCAGGGACTCCCTGGAGTGTCTCATATGTTCATATTTCAGCCTCCTTTCTGTCTGCATTTTAAGCATTCCTCCTCCCAAAATTCTGAGCTCCCTCTTGTCTCTCTTCCCTGCTTTTAGAGAGATTTTGCAGGCATTAAGAGGCTTCAGATGAAACACAAAAGCCAAATACTCTATTGCTGTATAATTTTTGCAGTCACTTCCACTACTGAAAAGCAAAATATAATGTCAGTAAGGGCATTTCTGATTTATACACACTTTCTGATAACTAATGGAGATCAAAAATTGCTATTCAGCTGCATATTCTGAGTGATTCTCCTGATTTGATCACACATTGAAGGTGGAGAAGCAGCAGGTCATGTTCTAACAGCTTTGATAATTATCAGATGACCTCCCAGTCCTACGCTGCAGAAGGGAAATGTGACAAAGCAGGAACATCTGGACAGAGCCAGAGCAGTTTGTGCATAATTACTGAACAAGTTTATTTACCATCCAATTGTTTCCAAACAGTTTAATGCTCTTAATGCCATGTCAAGAGCACAGACAGAGCACTCTATATATTTAATAACTGACTTAAAACCCCACTGTCAGGAGTCACCCAATGGCAGGAGAAGCAACGCTACTCTCTGAGCTTCCAGCCAAGCAGAAAACACCTCCAGAGAACTTTCTGCAATGAGTAAGGAGCTGGAAAATGGAGACCAGAAAACTGAGGGCCAATGAAAGACAGAGAAATTACATTTTTTAAGAACTCATCTGTTGGGGAAGATGAAACAGAAAAGCCTTGTAAATATGATTGCCTGGCAAAAGGTTTTGAGAATATGGAAACTATAAGTGAGATTGAAATGAAAGCAAGCTTTGAGATCCCTCAGTTACTGAACAACTGGAAAACAATGGTGGGGCTGGACTGAAGGTAATCCCCTTTTGATGGAACAACACCCTCTGCTTGCAGACAGGTCCAAGGGTCAGAGCAGACCCTGCTAGCTTGGCAGAAGGGGCCCAAAGAGGAGTTTTTAGGGTTTCAAACTACTCCAAAGAGGAGTTTTTAGAGTTTCCAAAGAGTAGTTTTTAGGTTTAGCAGAACGGGTCGAAAGAGGAGTTTTTAAGGTTTTTTGGGGTAACACAGTGTGGTAATGTAATGATTCTTAGAGGCTGTATGTAAATGCTATAGGATTTGTATCTTGTATTAGATTGGTTAGTGAGAATCAGAATATTCAACACAGAAGAAGATTTATTGTATTGTAACAGGAACCTCGACCTCTTACCCTCTTACTCTCTTATCCTCTTTTACTCTCTCTCTCTCATCCTCTCTCCCCCTCTCTTCTCTCAGTCCTGCTCCAAGCTGTGGCTGGCAGCTCCCAGCAGGGCCCTGCACCCAGGCCCTTTGCAACAAACCACAAGTTCCAGACCTGGCTTCAGAGATCTCTTGTCTCCGTCCATCCTGACCATCCTACCCATGTCACTCCTACACTCATCATTATTCACTAAACTCCTGAGTGGGTTTTGCTGAAGGAGGGTTTGGCTCATGCCATAAACAGTGGTGGAAGTGGCTGCTCAGCCCCACACACTGAGCAGTTGTAGCTGGATGGAGGCCTGGATGGGAGTTTATAAAAATGGAGAGTGACTTTTGACATGGGCAGAGAGGACAGGGTTTTAAATAGGACATAGTTTTAAGCTAAAAGAGGGGAGACTCAGACTAGAAGAAATTCTAGAAGGAATTCTTCAGTCTGTGCCCTGGCACAGGGTGCCCAGAGCAGCTGTGGCTGCCCCTGAATCCCTGGCAGTGCCCAAGGCCAGGCTGGACAGGGATTGGAGCAACCTGGGAAAGTGGAAGTTGTACCTGCCATGGCAGGCGGGGAAATGAGGTGAGCTTTAGAGTCCCTTCCAACCCAAACCATTCTGTGATTCTGCAGGGGATGGATGGATGGATGGATGGATGGATGGATGGATGGATGGATGGATGGATGGATGGATGGATGGATGGATGGATGATGGATGGATGGATGGATGGATGGATGGATGGACAGATGGACAGATGGATGGATGATGGATGATGGATGGATGGATGGGCAGATGGATGGATGGATGGATGGACAGATGGACAGATGGATGGATGATGGATGATGGATGGATGGATGGGCAGATGGATGGATGGATGGATGGATGATAGATGATGGATGGATGGATGGATGGATGGATGGATGATGGATGATGGATGGATGGATGGTGGATGGATGATGGATGGATGATGGATGGATGGATGATGGATGGATGGATGGATGGATGGATGGATGGATGGATGGATGGATGATGGATGGATGGATGATGGATGGATGGATGGATGGATGGATGGATGGATGGATGGATGGATGGATGGATAGATGGATGGATGGGCAGATGGATGGATGGATGGATGGATGATGGATGATGGATAGATAGATGGATGGATGGGCAGATGGATGGATGGATGGATGGATGGATGGATGGATGGATGGATGGATGGATGATGGATGGATAGATGGATGGATGGGCAGATGGATGGATGGATGGATGGATGGATGGATGGATGGATGGATGGTGGATGGATGGATGGATGGATGGATGGATGGATGATGGATGGATGGATGTATGATGGATGGATGGTGGATGGATGGATGGATGGATGGATGGATGGATGGATGGATGGATGGATGGATGGATGGATGGATGGATGGATGGATGAGCTGCTAAGCTGTTGATTCTGTAGCAAATACCTCACACCAGCTAAAATCAGCAACAATTCAACAATTTTTCACTGACAGCTAATGTGTTGCAAAGCAAGGAGGAAAAAAAATAAATAACCAACAACAACCAGCCACATTTTATTGCCGCTTGAATGTCAGCTGGCACACTCTGCCTTGGGAAACTGTTCCCTAATTATACAGCCAGCCTTCCAAACACACTCCTCAGCTCTCCCACATGTGGCATTTACAGTTGCAGTAATAACACAGCAGCCAGCCAAGAAGCAGAGCCTGAGCACACCTCTGACCTGCAAGTGACCCTCTAATTAGTGGGTGCACGGGGTTAACGAAGGGAGCACTTCTTCCTGGAAGGAGTGTTAGCAGCCTGAACCCCAGCCCCAGTAAACTGGGAAATCTATGCCAGCAGGTGTTTACACATTCATTAATGGCCTTGGCAAAACAAAACACAGCAGAAAAGCCCTGTACTGGGCATATTTTCCTCGGAGTAAAATGAGAGGGGTTTTTTTCCCCTGCTCACAACAATTCCTGCAGAGGCAGAAGGGTAACAATGGAATGAGGTGTGGTGGTGTTTGTGGGTCCCCAGGATGAGGGAAGAGATGAGAATCTTGACTCCATGTTTCAGAAGGCTGATTAATTATTTTATGATATATATTATATTAAAAGAAAATTATATACTAAAACTACAGTAAAAAAACAAAAAAGAGACATCAGAAAGCAAGTAAAGAAAGAAATGAATAATAAAATCGTGTGACTGCTCACAGCCTCGACACGGCTGGCTGTCATTGGTCATCAAGTAAAAACAATTCACGTGCTGGGTAAGCAATTCTCCCAGTCACGTTCTAAAGTAACAAAACATGGAGAAGCTGAAGCTTCACAGCTTCTCAGAAGAAAAGATCCTAGTGAAAGGATTTTTTGGAAAATATGTCTGTGGCAATGAGGTGTTGTGTTTGGGAGCTGCAGGCAATCCATTCCTCAGTTGGCCCTGGATACTTTGCCAGGGTTTGCCTACCATCACTACCAAGTCACAAATCCCTGTTTTTATTCCCTTTGTTGGCAGTAAAATGGTTCTGGATGCTTGAGATTTCAAGTGGATTAGCACTTCCAGAGAGCTGGAAGCATTTTGACTTGGATTAGGAGGGCACATCTGGCCCAACACAAGGGGCAGAGAGTTGGTCTGCACTGGGGCAGGCAGAGCAGTGCTTCTGGAGCATCCCCCAGACCCAGGAGGCTGCAATTCCACCCTCACTCTTCCTCTCCTCCCAGAGGCAGAATTATGTCCCAATAATCCAAAAAATCAGCACATCTGATTTCTCCCCAGTGCTGGATGGGTAGAGACAGCTCAGCCCCAGACAAAGAGCTGTAACTCAAACCACCAAACCAGAATCTTCAGTGTAAATGGGCTGAGATTTTCCAACTTGCTCCTATCAGGGAAAGGCTGCTGCTGTCTCCAGTCAGATTTATCAAAGCAGCTCCCAGCCCTGTACTTGTAGCAAATCAATAGCAGGGTTATTACTACAAACTGCTGATCCCGGTTTCCATCAAACAATGACATGGGCATGTCCCAAAATGTGCTCAATCCTCAGTTAAACCTCCTAAGGCATGATCTAGAGCTGACAGGAAATATAACAGGTGAAAATTGCAGGGAAACTGATGGGAGTGGAGGCATCCTAGCACTGGGCAATCACACATGGGGGAGAGATAGACCATGAGCAGCTTGTTATTAGCAAAGTGGAGTTTGTTATGTACAAAAAACCAAGAAAAACAAGAAACAGCTATTTTGGTCAAAAGAGTAATTTTGGTGGGAAAGTAATTTTTTTCGCAGAACACCAGAAATCTGGAAGCCATTCTTGAATTTTCGTTTTAAAGAAGAATAAGGTAAATACTTCCAGCCTCGATCATCACAACCCCAGTGGGCTCTGAGGATCTCTCATTTGAGAAAGGGAGTATCAGCTCTGTTGACAAAAGTGATCATCTAAAGTCCTGTTAATATTTTCCCTACAGACATGAGACATTTCTTGAGCAGCCCATCCCTCCCAGAGCTGCTTCGGTGCTGCTGGAGCAGCACAGCCCAGCAAGGGAGCAGCGCCAGGTGTCCTGGCTAAAACCTGCATCCTCCATCCCTCCTCACAGAGCAGCCAGGGAGGAGGATTTTACACTTGAGAATCCTCTCTTCTTTAGGAGACAGAAAAAGAAAAATCTGATTTTCCTGGCAAATCCATGAGCTCTATCTGAGAAGTCAACCTCTCTGTTGCTGCTAATGAAAGGAAAGAGTTCCTGAATTTCTCCTGTGTTGTTTTGTTTTTCTAAGTTTTTCTAAGTTTTCTGATGTTTACATTTTTGTAATGGAGTTTCTCACACACTTTTTATGTAAATAATAATTGTTTTGCATTCTTTTTTAGAAGAAGAAAAATTTGATAGACTGTTAGTTTGACTAGTGTAGCTAGAGAAGTGGTAATTTTATTTTGTCATCCATAATCACTTTTAAAAGTCTATAAATATTAGAGTTCAAAAATAAACTATTCTCTTTTTAACTTAGAGGTTTCAGAGTGTGTGTGTTCATTTTATGTCCTATTGCGACACTCCTGCAAAAACCTCAAAAATATCTACAACATATTGATAACATCATTATGTGAGGAAAAAACAACAGAAAAATATTTGAGAAAAGAGAGAAAATCATCCAAATTCTCCTAGGAACCAACTTCACCATCAAAAAGAACAAAGTCAGAGTGGTTTGGAAGGAGGGGTGACAGCCAGCAAAGATAACCCAGTGCAGTTTGCCACTCTCCTGATCCCAAACAAGAATAAAGCAGCTGAGTGGTTTTTCCTGGTCAGAGATAATACACCTAAAACCAACTACTCCAAGAGTAAAAACACATCCCTACCATCTGCCATAAACTAATCCTCACTACACTAAAAAAAAAAAATAAAACGCAAAAATATCTACAATATATTGATAACATCATTGTGTGAGAAAAAACAATGTCAAAAGTGTTTGAGAAAAGAGAGAAAATCATCCAAATTCTCCGAAAAACCAACTTCACCATCAAAAAGAACAAAGTCAAAGAACCTACTCAAAAAATCCAGTTTCTAAGAGTGAAGTAGCAAAATAAACAGCATCAAATTGCCGCCAATATCATCAACAAAATCTCAACAATGTCTCCAGTTTGCAGTTTGCCACTCTCCTGATCCCAAACAAGAATAAAGCAGCTGAGTGGTTTTCCCTGGAGAGGTTGGAGTTCAGTTCCAGTGACTGTGGTTTATTGACTCCACTCCAGCCCAGCAGGCACAGAGCAGCCTCTAGAGGGGAAAAAAAAACAAAGAGCTTTCCCCTGTTGGAAGATGAGGGGATTTTGGTCTAATCGCTAAACAAACCCATTTAATGCCATTAAAGGCTCTCTGGCATTACTGACAGGGCTCATTCTCATGCTGCTGCATGCAGAGCACAGGCTGGATTTGTTGCATTGCATTCACTGCCTGTCCCCAGTGGTAAAAGCAGCTCTTGTGTCACTGTGCACTAGAAATAGGAGCAAAGTGGGAAGTTAACTTCAGGGAAATGGATAATTTTAAAGATTTTATGGCCCAATAGCTCTAATTAATTTCAAGGAACCAGTGCAAATCTCAAAACAAACTAGTTCTCTCTTCTTTCCCTTCTTGTTCTTTCTCTCCTTTATCCCAGTTTGCCTCTGCTCTTCTTCCCAACAATTAGTCCAGCTCAGAAAGGAGCATCTCTTCTCTCGCAGGGCAATAGGGAAGGGAGGCACAAGGAAAAAGATGACAGCTGAACAAGATATCTCCCAGCTCCTGACACTTCAGTACAAAATATTTTCTTCTTGCCATCTTAAAACTGAAGGCTCACACACAAAAAAGCCCAAAAGCTCTATGAAGTTGCCCAAGCCAACATCAACTGAATTGAGCAGATGTCAATATATTTTTTCCCTAATGACACTAAAGTAGTTTGTTTCTTCTTTCTATTTTTATTTTTAAGAAAGAGAAATATTAACCTGTATTTTGTTTTATTAAAAATTAGTAATAATGCCAAAGCAACACAGCATTTATATGAAAAGAAAAGTCACTGCTGAAGCTGGGAGTATTTCATTCTGTAACACAATAAAAGTCTCATTACCCTTTAAAATGATCCCTTTCTCATTAAGGGCTATTTCAAAAACTGGATTTCAAGACTTATATTTCCCAGACACTCCTGACCAGCTCTTCTCTGAGCTGCATGGATAGGGATGATTCTGTGGTTAGGAATTCAGATCCCTGACATGATGGGTTGGACAGGGGTGGCCCAGCTCCAGCTTGCACTCAGAGCCTGCTCCCACTTGACTCCTGCTCATGGCCCGAGGGCACAACGAGCTCTGCAGATGCTCATCCTCTGCCCATCACTGTGGCGGGTCCTCTGCAGGCTCCAGGTGAACCTGTGATATTCACAGTGATAAATACCTGCAGAAAACTGATTTTGGAAAAGATCTGAAATGACATTTTACCAGACTTAACACAACACCTCTGCACAAAGGGCATCTCTGCCCCTGTTCACCATCTCTGAAGCACGTGGGCATGGATACACTGGGCAATTCCAGCCTTCATGGGAAGGCAAACATGAAATTTCCCCTCTAGGACAAAAAAACCACAGTGTAGCTCCCCCTCCCTGGCTCCTGAGGACTGTGCCCATCCCTCACCCTCCTCCTGCTGCAATCTTTGCTCCTCACCAAATCCTGCCCCTCTCCCCTCCCTGATTTCAACAGCACAAAGAGCAATTTGTGTATTAACAGCATAAACAGCAATTCCTCCCTGAATTGTCAGAGCACGTTCAGCCCTGTCAGGTCAGGGAGCAGTTACCAGAGCAGCTCTGCTGATGGACTGGGGGGAGAGGATGGACAAACAGCCAGGAAAAATAAGCAGTGTTGGCAGCACAGCTGAGGACACATCCCCAGCCCTACAAATACCCTCTGGTTTAGGGCACAGACACTTTCTTTAGGGAGTCTGATGGATTCTGGCTCTGTCTTCTCACCCAGGGACGTGCAGAGGTGAAGGAGATTCCAGCACCTCCCTGTCCCCAGCTCCTCCAGCCCCAGCAGCTTCAGGCACAGGAATTTCTGCAGCAAAATAAAACACACTGAGCCTGTGGCATCGCTGCAACGCTCCTGCCATTCACCTGAGCAAAGTAAAGCCACAACCCTCCCTTCAGAAGAGCAAGAAAATGCTTTTGTAGGACTGTAATGATGATGAGGAGTTCAAATCTAACCACAGATATAAAACTTTAAAACTCTCATAAACAGATTTTGAAAGGGAGCCAGAGGCACTGGTGCAAATGTGAGCAGCTCCACACAAAGCAATACCAAAGACACAAAAAAGGAGAAAGAGAGAACCAGCAAAGGGCTTTCCATTTTTGTGTGTGCAGAAATAGCTTGAAAACAGGATATTTTATAAGCAGGGAGAGATCAGGTTTATTTTCTTATTTTATTTGATTTTTTGCACCCCTGATTAATTGGTAAGCACAGCCAGAGCACAGACACATGCCAAATGCAGATGTGTCAGGTTCTTCAGGTGGCCCCGAGCCAGGTAAACATTTGACCACAAAGCCCACCTAATTTTAGAGGGCTGAAGTCTGGAAAAGTGATTAACTACAGAAAGGCCAGTGTATTGCTTTGTACCTGGGGAATGAGGGAGCAAAGCAAAGGCTCTCAGGTCCTAATTAAGAAAATGCCTTTTCACTCCGTGGAAAGCCGTGAAATGAAGGAAGCTGGTGCTTTTCCAACAGTGCTCATAAAGCTGTCAATAAGTGAAGAAAGTGGCCTTGATGGCGTGAAAAGCCATCTCCAAGAAAAAAAGGGGGAGAAAAACCCCCTCTTTGCTGTCCAATAAGGCCTAACAAATCATCTCTGAACATATAAATGGCAAATTTAACTGCAAATTAGCGGTGTTTAGGAAATCCAGACAGCCAGCTAGAAAATATGAAAAATCAAGAGCAGGAAATTCAAATTCAGCAAATACTTTTGGGTTTTTGGTTTTTTTTTCATCCTGGGCTTCTCTATTGGTGCTCAAGACAGCAGCAGGGAGCTGTCCTTGTTTTGGAAGTAAAATGTTTCTTTTGGGAACACAATGCCAACAGTAAAGCTCCCAGGCATGGCCAAGGTGGACATGGGGGAAAGGGGAAGCTTCACTAGATGCATGAAAATGGGGGAATGTTTTGTTTCATCTTTATGTGGCTTGTTTGTTTGTCTTTAGTCAAGATGCAATTTTCTTCAGCCCAAACCAGATTTTTTAAATATATTTTAGGAGATGTTGTTCTTAAGCCATTTAGGAAGTTAACCAAACACAAGAGGACAAGAAGAAAAGCTCTTGCAAGGATAAACCCTGTTTAAAAGGCAGGAAACTGGGGATGGTCAGATGGATCAGACCCTGGATCAGTCCCCTTCCAAAGGATCCCACCCTGGGGACCTTTCTCCAGCAGGAGGAGGTTTTGAGAGGGGTTTTTTAAGGTTTTTTAGGGTTTCCTACAGATCCACGGCATGGCACAGACCTGGATTCCAGATGTAGCTCTCCCAGCTGTGGGAAAAGTCCATCCCCTTATCTTTACAGACTCCAGAGCTTGCAGAGGACTCAGATGGCTACTTCTCTTCATAAAATTAATGGTGTGCTTTTTATGGATTTCAGCTACAGCTGGGAGCCTGATTCTGCTCAGGAGGGGCTGTTAATACAATTACCAGGCTGCTTTTGCACTGTAAATTCTCTCTCTCTGTTGTTTTCTTTGCCCGGTTTAGGAGTTTCATTTAGACGTGCTGTGGAAATCAGCTCGGGTTGTTACCACAGCTGTACTGAAGGCTGTGCTGGCACTTGATTTATAAAAAACATATTTTCAAGGTTTATAATAGCAATGAAATTTTCCCCTCTTGCCAAAACTTGGCATTGACACTTCAGCAGAGCTCCAGAGGACACTTTTTTTGATAAATTTGAAGAAAATAGGCACACACCCCATGCAGTCTTCTAGTCCAGAGGTTTTAGGAAGCAGACAGGACTTGGGGGTTGTAATTGGGGTCTGGGGCCATTTCGACAGTGCCCACAGCACAGGTTACCCTGCCAAACATAGGCAAGCCCAAAAGGGACTTTAATCATTTATCCTCCATTAGGAAGTAGTACCACATGAATTTAATTGCAAGCTGATAAATCTCCTGATGTGAATACAGTAATAAATGGAAATTTTTGAGGTGTTTTTCATCTTTTTTAACTCTACTTCCTCACAGGAAAAGTAAATTTTACCAGTGTAAGTTCTAATTATCCCAACACAATTTTGAACATGCAGTTATTAAAAAAAAATCACAGTTTTGTCCAGTGTGACCATATTAAATATTAAATATAAGTCACACTTAATCAAATGAGCAAGGAAGGGGGAGAGAGGAAGCACAGCTCAATTTAAGCTTATTTATTTACCACTAGAAAAACAATCAGGAAACAATTTTCTCCTCCCAGATGAGTTTGAGATTCCCAGGCAAAATCAGATGAAAAGTTAATCTCAAGAATATTCAGGTGTTGAAAGACAGGAAGGAAAGGGGAAACTTCACTAGATGCATGAAAATGGGGGAATGTTTTATTTCATCTTTATGTGGCTTGTTTGTCTTTAGTCAAGATGCAATTTTCAGCCTAAACCAGATTTTTTAAATCTGTTTTAGGAGATGTTGTTCTTAAGCCATTTAGGAAGTTAACCAAACACAAGAGGACAAGAAGCAAAGTTCTTGCAAAGATAAACCCTGTTTAAAAGGCAGGAAACTGGGGATGGTCAGATGGATCAGACCTTGCAAGGAGCAGAGCTGACATGGAGCCCTGGAGAGATCTGTGCCATTAAAAATTCATGCTCATAAATGATCCAGAAAAGGGCATGAGCAGTGAGCTGGGAAAGTTTGCTGACAATACTAATTTTGAGAGCATCACAACGAACTCCTAAACAATTTTATGATATATTGCCAGGTAATTAAATGGCAGATGAAATCCGATGCACATAAATGTAGAGGGAGTCACCTGGGGAAATAAACAATCCAAACTTCCTGTGTGAAATGATGGGCTCCAAGTTGGCCAGAACCACACAGGAGCAGTGCCTTGGGTAGTGAGAGATAGCATTGTGGAACATCAACCCATTGGTCAGCAGCAATTTTTTTTAAAAAGCATCTTTGGATATTATTGGGAGTAAAGAGCAAAGCAGGGAATAAATCCCTTTATACCCCTGTGTAAGTCTGAGCTTCACCTGCAGCTTCATTACCATGCCCAGGTGTTGTTCCCTGGAAGAACAGAAGAAGAGACTGTGCTGTTCAACCCCTCACACCATTACTTGTGTAAGGTTTGGGTTTTCTAACCAGCTATACAGCAGGTCAAAATTTCCCAAATACTGGGAATTTCCCTGAATTTCCCTGAATTTTAAACTTCAGGACAAAGATCGGCATAACAAATCTATAATAACAACCCTGTGTCCATGATTGCACCACATTCTGCCCAGGACAGCACATGGTGGACAGAGAAGAACAGCTGGGCAGAGTTCAGAACTGCCTTGGATGGGGCCACTGCAGAGAAAGACACCAGAAAATCAGACCAGAGGGCTCTGCATGGGAAAAAGCCACAGCCATGTCTGCTCTGTCCCTCGTTCTTTCAATATTTTTTTTCCCTTACTGTGATTTTCCTTCTCATTTAGCTCAATCAATCTCTTCTCATTTCCAGGCCAAAGACAATTCCCAAGGGGTTCATTGCAGTTGTTATTTTCACGGGACAGCAGCCACGCCGAGTGCTAAATTAATTAGCCATCACCTTCCACTTCCTCTGCTTAGGGCAGATTGGAACAATTACTCCTTTTTCAAGCCCACCTTCACCCCTGCCATCACCAACCTGCTCAAAGGAGACCCAGCCAGTCTGGAAGGAAGGAAGAGTGAACCCTGCAAAGTCTTTGCCATGGTATTTTTAGGATCTAGACCTCCACATTCAGAACATGCTGCCACTGTGTGTCCATTGATTATCAGGTTTGGAGTTTAAATTAAAGCGTGAGAGCTTTTGACAGCATTGACACAATGAAGGAAGAGGTGGGTATGATCTCCCAGGTTTATGGAGGACATTCTTTCCTGTACGTGGTGGTTTAATGACATAGCTAGGAGATTTCTAGCCCTGTTCCAGTTTTTTTTATCCCTCAGAAATGAGTGAGAGAAGTGTCTGGTTGGCACAGGCAGTTCCATAATGGAAAGAAGAGGCTGGACAATGTTGGAACAGCAGCAGCACCTCTGCTCCCTCACTGGATGAACTTTCTACCTGTATCAAAACCGGGCACTTCTGAGTGAAATCTGAGCTTCAGCGTGCCCAAAGTCCTTCTCCTGGACCAGCCTGAGCTTCAGTGTGCCCAAAGATCCTTCTCCTGGACCACTCTGAGCTTCAATGTGCCCAAAGATCCTTCTCCTGGAACCAGCCTGAGATTCAGTGTGCCCAAAGATCCCTCTCTGATGCATTCTTCATTCCTGCTCTGCAGTAAGTTCCACTTTCCTGCTCTGCAGTAAGCTTAGCCCTGGGCCAAGTTCTGCTCTCATTCACATCCCATCACTCTGGTGATGCTAATTTGGGCACGCTGTTACCCACATCTGCCAGCTTTTTGGGATAAGTGTATTTCTGATCATTGCAGCTCCCCTTCTTCCACAGCCAAGAAAACGCCTCCAGCAACATCTCCACCAACTCTGGTCCATATGTTTGGGGTTTTATTTTAGCTGGTAGCTGTTAATAGAACAAGGCATAGCTTGGGCTGACAGAGACCCCACAGAGTCACCTGCAGAGTATCAGCTGGACATAACAATGAGAGTTATAACTCAATTTTAGAGAAGAAGGAAAGCTCCAGAGATGAGATGTGCAACATTGGAAACACCTATGCCACTTCCCCATCACTCCTGGCAGAAGTCCCAGGTACTGCAACCTGGATGAACTGAAGCACTGAAATGCATTTCTGTTCCAGAGGCAGCAGCAGGACATGTCCTGTTCCCGTGGGGAGAGCAGGGCAGTCTCCTACACCAATGAGGCTCTTTCTGCTCCTCATGGGGAAGGTTCAGGGTACATCTGTTGTATTTGCAGGGTTCCCAGATGAAGGAAGGAATGATGAATCTGACTCCATGTCCTCAGAAGCCTAATTTATTATTTTATGATACTATATTATCTTAAAAGAATAGTTTACTAATCTATACTAAAGAATACAGCAAGGGAACTTACAGAAGGCTAACAAGATAATAATGAAAACTCCAAATATAGAATAGAATAGAATAGAATAGAATAGAATAGAATAGAATAGAATAGAATAGAATAGAATAGAATAGAATAGAATAGAATGACTCCTTCCAGAGCCCTAACACAGCTTGGCACTGATTGGCCAATGAGTCAAAACAATTCACATGAAGCCAATGAAACAATCACCTGTGGGTAAACAATCTCCAAACACATTCCAAAGCAGCAAAACACAGGAGAAGCAAATGAGATAATTATTGTTTTCCTTTTTCTCTGAGGCTTCTCGGCCTCCCAGGAGAAGAAATCCCGGGCAAAGGGATTTTTCAGAAAATATGACAGTGACACACCTCAAGGCATCCTTCTGCAAAGCTGGAAGCAGATCTTTCAGGACTGCTCTCTCTCTCCGAGGAATACATTCCTAACCTGACCTTACCTTACAGCAGAGACCACTGCTGGGAAATAAAACATGACTTTTGGAGTTGTGTTTTTATGATCTATGAAATCACCCAAACCTTTTGGGTAAATAAATTCTGGCTATGAAGCTGACCTCTTGGCTTCTAGCAGATCACTAAAGCCTTGGGGTTTTTCATTAGGCTTCAATAACATCCACAAATCCCTCTTTTCTAGTCTTTCTTAAAAATCCCTAGGAGATAAAGCCTCATGGTAAATTTTGCTTCAAATATCAACTAGAGATACAAGCTCAATAAGTGTAATATCTTAACTGCAGAGTGCCAGAGGCAAGCAGTGTTAATCACACAAGGCTTTTGTGAGATTATTTCACTGTGCAGCCTATGCTGTCTCTAAAATACTCTGTCTTCAAGGTTGGCTTCACAGCTCCAGCTGATTTCTGCCACCAAGTAAGTGTGAGGAGCAGCCTAATCCAGAGAAAAGCATCAGATTTCCTTCCTCAGCATCCTCTGTTGGTGGTCACCAAAGCCCAACTTGGCATCAACTGAGGGGCCACAAACAGAACCAGTAATGGATTAAGGACATAGAGAGGAAGGACAAGGGTGAAAATTAGATGCTGAAGAAGTCACCAAATGAAGAGTGCCTTCAGTCATAAGGAAAAGCAATATATCAATCTCTGCATTTCTTACAGGCAATATTCCAGTATGTTAGAAGGTGCAAAATTGAAATCCAAAGAAATCATGCAATTAAGCTGCAAAATTGACTAATACAAGAAGTTCTTCAGCTTACAGACCCAGCAAGAATCAATGGAATTCCTATATTGCTTATTAACATTAAAAAATCATCTAAGAATACTAGAGCAGATATCAAACCTACCTAGACTTTTTTCTCAGTAACCTTGAGGCACAATCCTGTCCCCAAGACAGGACAAAAAACCATACAGGTCTGACTAGTCCAACACAATCAACTTTGGAATGAGGTTTTCAAAGAAGTCTTGATTATAGTGAGAAGTCTAGTGACAGGCAAGACCAGAAAGAGCATTCCATGATCAAGGGACTAAAACTCCAAATATACTCTGCAGACCAATTTCTAGCACCTCTCTATCTTCAGAAAATGGATAACATTACTCGTAGAGAAAAAGTCCAGCTGTTGGCAATTATAACCCAGCATATCTGTCTCTTCCAAAAAAAAAGTGGTTGAATACCTCATATAAATCATGGCTTTCCTGAAGTCAATGCCAATTTGCTGCTGCCCAAACTGAACTGAGCTGTATTTTGGTCTGGTCAGATTACAGTAGGTGTTGTCCCTATGCTCCTCAAGCACTTTGGAATTCAAACACATTGAGAGGAACCAAGAAATTTCCTTTTGACTTCCCTCGTGCTTGAATCAGCCTCCACATCTCCCCCTCTGTGGCATTCACATTTTCTGAAAAATCCCTTCACCCAGGATTTTTCTCCTGGGAAGCTGAAAAGCCTCAAAGAAAAAGGAAAACAATAATTATCTGATTTGCTTCTCCTGTGTTTTGCTCCTTTGGAATGTGTTTGGAGATTGTTTACCAACAGGTGATTGTTTCATTAGTTTCTAGTGTGAATTATTTTGACTCTAGTGTGAATTATTTTATTGGCCAATCAGTGCCAAGCTGTGTCGAGAGTCTGGAGAGAGTCACAAGTTTTCATTATTATCTTTTTAGCATTGTGTAGTATCCTTTCTATATTCTTTAATATAATATAGTACCATAAAATGATAGATTAGCCTTCTGAGAACATGAAATCAGATTCATCATTCCTCCTTGCCATGGGGATCCCTGTAAATACTATTCCCCTCTGATAGAAAGGGGGCAAAACCTTTCCCCTCCCTATACGAGCACTTGGTTCACATTAACTGCAAAACCCACACAAGATTACAGAGCAGTGATTCATGGGGAAAGGCAGAGGAGGAGGAATGGCAGCAAAGTCTTTATTAGGAGATTTGGGGCGAGGAGCTTGTCTGGAACACACCCAGACCTCGTGGATCCTTTTTCAGCATGATGTAACCAAGCACACCCATCTGCTGCCAGCTGGTTTGTGTCAAGTCCCTGCTGTTGCCCTCCAGCCATTCCCCCAGCCCCTGGTGTGACACTTTCCCAGCTTGCTGAGCTCACTTCCCCTTGGAAGCAAGAGTTTTGATGAAGTGGAGCAATGGTAACCACATGGCCTCATTCACCCTCACCAAGTCATCTGCTCCAGCAGGCTTCTGCTCAGGGCATGCAGGATTTCACACATTGGCTCATAAGGCCCCAGCAGAAAAATAATAGACACGTGGGATGGAGTGCACCTTGCTGCCTGCATGATTTTGGGGATTGGTTGTTTTTTTTCCCCTGAAGATCTTCATAGTCAATTTTCCTTCTGTTTTCATTTGTTGACTCAGCTGCGCTCACAGCCCAAGGCAATGGGTCTGGCCTGGCAGAACCTTCATTCCTGCAGTTCTCCTGCTGGAAACAGCTGGGATCACTGTAGCTCTGAGGGCTGCAGTGTATAGGTTCTAATTTAAGCATAAAAAAAAATCCCCAGACTGCAGGCTAAAAACCTCTCAGCCACGTAACATTTGCCTTGTCTAGGATTTCCACTTTTCCTCCACCCTTCTGTTCTTTAAGTCATCAGAGTTTGTTCAGCCTAAAGACGAGGGGATTGAGGGGAGACCTCATTGTCATCTTCAGTGTCCTCACAAAGGGCAGTGGAAGGGCAGGTACTCTCCTGACCAGTGATAGGATGGCCTGAAGCTGATTTAGGGGAGCTTTAAATTGATAAGTAGGGAAAAGTTTTTCACCCAGAGGATGTTGAACAGTGGTGAGGGCTGCCAGAGCACTAGGAACATATAGACAATGGCTTCAGGAACCAGGTGGGATTGTTGGGGTGTCCTGTGCAGGGCCAGGAGTTGGACTGGATGATCCTGATGGGTCCCATCCAATTCAGCCTCTTCTGATTCTATGATTAAAAAAAGGGACAACCAGGAAATGGTTGATAGCCTAA
Organism: Camarhynchus parvulus; assembly: GCF_901933205.1. Classification (NCBI taxonomy): domain Eukaryota; kingdom Metazoa; phylum Chordata; class Aves; order Passeriformes; family Thraupidae; genus Camarhynchus; species Camarhynchus parvulus. The sequence continues at coordinate 8,351,901 of NC_044588.1, forward strand.
CCAGAGCTATGCTGTGGAACAGTTATTAGGGTAAAAGAACTATTTGATATTAATTAATAGGTAATCTGCTGTTATCTGCCTGATCAATGACACATCCTGGGCATTACTCTAACCATGCCTTACTAACGCCTTCTATTTTTGAGACATACCCTTGCCCAAAATAAAACTTGACTGAAAGTGTTATATGAAGCTATTCTCTGTACACTCTTTAGCTGTAAATTATTCCCATCCTGATCCATTATCTTAATTTAAGAAGGGCTGCAAATTCCAGGAGTATTTTGTGCGCCAAGATGTTCCTGCTAGTCGCCCACAAAAGGAACCATTTAAAGCTGCAGAAACCAAAAATGGTGGGCTGAAAACAAGGACAGACATTATGGAAAATATCTGAAATCCTCTCATTAAGTCACTTGCCAGGGCCTGATGAGATCCTTCACATCCAGAAGACTCTTTGGTAAATTCCAATGTGTACAAGATTGATACAAGGCTGGTGTGACTCTCCCTGAGCAACTTCTGCTCTAACACTTTCCCCTGTGAGCTCTGCAGGTGGGATACACACAATTTATGGGTACAGAATAACTATTTATTGGTCATTATCCCCCACAGTTTTCTAGGAGTTACATCCTAGCAGGATAAATATTAGCACATGCAGTGAGTTTCTGCTGGCCAAGGTGGAAATGTGTTCCCCTTCTTCACACAGGCTGATTCCCAGTCTTCATAGCTGCTGCCTTATTCTACATTTTCCTTACAGTTTTATAACTCTCCGTGTCAACAGTTTCCCTCTTGAATCCTTAAGTCATTATCTCAACAATGACTCTCTGTTTTCCCTCTCCCTACCTTTCATGCCTTTAGCCGATGGACTTTCTCACAGCTCAGAAACAATTTTCTCAGCAAAACAGAGCCAAGGTCACACAGCTGCGCTCCTCCAAACCAGGCCTTGGGTCTGAGAGAGCTGAATTCCTGGGCTGCAAGGTTACCTTGGGTCATCTTGGCAACCCAGGGCTCGTTTTCCTGCCTCAAAAAGCTCTCTGCTGATTCCCAGGGCAGAAATCTTACATGGCCATTTGAACACTTGGTTTGAAGAGTGAGCAGCCAGGACAGAGCCCCAAGGGCCAGATTAGGGCCAGAATAAATCCCACAGCAGCATTTTGTGTCCCAGCACATGAGGGAGAGCCTGACACAGTCCCAGCCACCAGACCCACAAGTGGTTTGTGCTGGTGACACCTCTAGCGAGACATTTCCAAAAGGAAAAGACAGGAAAAGACATCATGATGTCCTCGAGGCTTAAATGTGTGGAGTGGGGAGGGATGTGCTGTAGCCATCGAAGAACAGCAGCCACTGAACACCCCTGAGGTCAGCAGTTGCTGTCTGGATGCACTTCTGTCAAGGAAAAAGGCAGAAAGAAAAGGGGCTGAGTCCTCCCAGAGCTTCAAAACAACAGCTGGGAATTCACCCTCAGGAGTGCTGTGCTCACTGCACCATCATTGCATCTGCAGAGGAAATTACTGCTCTAGATGAGGGCCGGGGGATACCCACCCCAAAGCAGGATGGGTGTGAGCCAGGAACAAGCATCATTTTTACATTTAGTCGTGTGGAAAGTTTTCAATAAAGCATGGGGAGAGTGGATTCATGGGAAAACTTTGATGGAAGTGAAATGGGTTTGGAAAACTCTAACCTTTCCTGTCAAATAGGAATTTTTTACCAAAAATACACTGACCCTTTACACACACACAAATACAAATATTGCAAAATATTAGCTTTGCTGTTGCAAAAGCTAACGTCTGAGCAAAAATTTGCTCCAACACAACCAATCTCCTACAGAGAAACAGTTTTAATCTACAGTTCTCAGTCAGCCCTGTCCAACAGATCATACTGTAAGTAAAGGGTTGGATAAAATGAGGTTTCCTCCTTCTGAACATCAATGGAACCAGCACAAAACAAACTCCAACACAATTTTTTGCTTTGTCCCAAGATCAGTCAAACAATTAACTGCAAGTAGCAGCCACTGTGGCCTGAATCTTCATGGTCTCTGAACTAATCCATGAGTTTTTGTTGTCCATGACTTCATTCCTCAAAGCTGCTCACCCCAGAGCTGGAATGAGTAATTTTCATCCAATGGACCATTCCCACCAGTGTGGTTGCTCTTCACTGCCCAAGTGTGAGACTGGGTCACACAACGTCATTTCTACTGCCTCAGTGGATAATAAACATTCTGAAGAGGCAAAAGAGGAAACAATCCCTTCCCTGTTCATGCAGGAGTACTCTGTCCTTTCACAGGACAAGAAGAAAGAGCTCCAGAACGAGGAATACAAGTAGGAAAGGATTCTTACAGCTAATTGAATGGCCAGAGATAATTAGGAGGATCAGCCCTAGGAAAGGCAACTGATGTAATTACTGAAAGAGATGCAGACAGACTTTGCCTTAGGACAATGAAAAATTCACCTAAAAACAACTAGAAATATCTAAAGAGCCCAGGGTATCCTGTAGAAAATTCCAAGATGATTGGACTCCAGCATCACCATGATAACAGCCCACAAGTGCAGCTTAGATTATGATTAGGAACAGGTTATCAACCAAGATGTTAAACCCTTACAGTATATTTAACCAACTGAGCTATTTGTGTCTCCCTGCTGCAATCCCCACACCATCCTTTGGGCTCATCCTGTTCCCAAAAACTGGTTAAAATAAAAAAGCTCCTTAACACCAATAAGAAACAGGCATTCTTTATGTGGCCAGATGCACGAGGGGATACCTCCTCCAAAAGTTGTGTGTGCTGAGCAGAGGAAACTTTCTGTTTATAGACTGCATTTTACATACATATTCATTTCTTGTCCCAGAATAAATATGCATATGATAATCATTTCCCCAAAATCATTAACATATTTTCCCTCCTCTTCATATGTGCATTCTTCTGTCCTGGGGGTCTCTCTGGGGGTCCCTGGTGGTCACAAACCCCAGTGTTGCAGCTGGCAGGGCACTGGGGCTGGGGAACTTCCAGTTCTCCTTCTCACACAAAGGGAATTGTGCACTTCCCTAGGCCAGGGGTTTTTAAAGAATATACATTGTGTTATCTCACCAGGTATAGGTAATTTATGACCTGGTAACAATCCCATTGCCAGGATTTCCATGCCCCTAGCCGAGTGGGTACTTTCCATGCATTTTTTCAGCTTGCAGAGGTTCATCTCCAGCATCTTTCAGGCAGGGAATGCTCCTAGGTGAGAGGGATGCACCTCCAGGCAGTGCAAGTGCATTCCCATCCACCTAGAAGCATTCCCAGCTGCAAGCTTGACATTAAAATGTCACTCCTAGTCCTAGAGCAGAGCTGGAAGGAAGCTGGCCCACAGAAAAGTGAGTTGCTAATACACCTGCTCCAGATGAGAGTATCAAGATTTAAATAGGCACCAAATTTGCATAATACCCTCGAGATAAGCAGCACTACAGCAAAGCCTTGCAATGCATGAAGGATTTATTTTGTGTCTTATCCACTTCTGTATTCCAGAAGAGGCCATTCATCATTGTGCCAATACTTCAGAGATTTCACTGAAAGCTCCAACAGCTCTAGATTATCAAGGAATTATATATTTTTCCCCACTGAATAATCATTCCCAGAAGCCTGCGAGGAAAGAAAAAAAAATCCCATTTTCATCATGTAGGCTAATGACACTGCAAGTAATGACATTCACTTTTAATGACTGCCCAAAGACACTGAAACCTCTCTTTTTTTGGCCAGCTGAATGGATTTTTTCATTACTGCTCCATTTCCAGCTAGATACACACTCAACAGCTTACAGACAGCTCTTCCTCAGTGCCCTGGCTACACAGGACCTCTACAAAAATAAAAAATTCCCAGAGCTGTTACACTGTCACTGGAGTGAGGGAGTCATCCCAATTTAGGAATATGGAATGGCAATTCCTGTTCTTACAGCCTTTACACTCAGCCTCCTCTGCTTGGGTCCAGCCTCCTCTGCCTCTGGGGACCCCACATCACCACATGGCAAACCCAAGTTAACCTTTCCTGACACAGGGATCTCCAAAAACTCACTGTTCCTGCTACAGAGACCTCCAAAAACTCATCATTCCTGCTTTGGCACTTGAGCTGGCCAACAAGGAGCACTGGAGGCTGGACAGGGGCAATGCCTTTAATCCAGCACTGACTATTTTGTTCACAACATCAGAGGAAAGCCAAGAAAAGCTCAAAACTTGTGGACAGGTGGGATATTTAGAGAGGTAGAACTTTGTATTGCAGTGGTTTGAGGGCTTAACTCACTTAAGCTCCTCTTGAAACTGCCAGGCTCAGATATATGGTGATGAGGCTGTAAAACTTTCCTGTTGAGACTAATGTATTGATCAATCCAGAAGCTACATGAAATTTGTCCCATCTGGAGAGAATTCTGTATGTGCTATCTTGCCATCAGTTGTCTGTGATAGCCTTTAAACCTCCAGCCCCTGCTTTGATGCACATGTGGTTTAACTCAAATCCGTTTTCCTGAAATAGAAAAGTGAACACATCTGGCAGTGATGTTTAGACTGGGAAAACCTTTTGATAAGGGGAAGGAGGTTACTGACTAGCAAAAAAAGCCCTGTACCATCACTGCTGGAATCAGTGGAACTTATTGCTGTGTTATTCATTTGCTCTGAACCTTCAGCTGCTTCTGCAAAGCAGAAAACTATTGGAAGCTTGGAAAGCTATTACAGATAGCTTTACTCATGCTTTAAATGGATGCAGTCACGGATCATGGACAAAAAACATGCACAAATGTCAATGTCATGATCACTCTTACTTGCAATACCTGTTAACACTCAAAAAACACCTTCAAAGACCCATGTATAAATAATATCAAAAAGAGGAAGCCAGTGCAGGAAGTGGAGCTGCTTCAGCTTGTTCTTCTCCTTTCAGCCTGAATGCTAATATCTATTTAATTAGGATATTAATTAGGATATTCTGGCCTTGCTGTGAGACCACAGGCCTGCCTCTGCCACCAGACCAGCAAATTCTAAGCCCAGGCACCTTCAGCACCCAGTGCAGAGCTTCCAAAAGCACAACAGGCATGGAGAGAAGTGCTGCAAGACCTCCTGAGACAGCTTGTAGCACAAGCCAAGTCTTTGTCAAGCACCAAGGAATCCAAGGAAAGGCAAACAGCTTCAGTACTCACAGCTATGTGGCACAGACATCTTTTATGAAAAATCCTTTCCTTAGGATTTTTCCTCCTGAGAAGCTGAGAGGCCTCAGGAACAAAATGTAACCAATGGTTATCTGCTGCTGTGTAATGCAACAGGTGCATCTGTGATTGGCCCATGTTGGATGTTCCTAATTAATGGCCAATCACAGCCCAGGTGGCTCAGACAGAGAGTCTGAGCCACAAGCCTTTGTTATCATTCTTTCTTATTCTATTCTTAGCTAGCTTTCTGAGGAAATCTTTTTTTCTATTCTTTTAGTATAGTTTTAATGTAATGTATATCATAAAATAATAAATCAGCCTTCTGAAACATGGAGTCAGATCCTCATCTCTTCCCTCAACCTGCGTCCCCTGTGAACACAGTCACGGCTATGGGAATTATTTCCTGTGGTGGGCACCAAAGAACCCAATCCCAAATCTATTCACAAATCTGACTCAAACCCAGTGAGCTGTTACTTGCCTCCCTCAAAACAGCAATGTGAATTTTGCACAGGTGGGACCTGCCTGTTTTTGTCACAAGCTGAGATGTCTCTGTCAGCACCCAGAGCTGGAACAAAGGGACACAAAGCAGTGCAGCTCACAGGACAGATCCCAGCTCTGCAACCCAGCCCATCCCATAGCCCAAGGTGGATGACTTCATCCCTTCTCACTGCACAGATCCCCCCTGGGCTGGTTACAGGACAGATGTGCTCTGCTTTACAGCAGGAAAACTCTTTGGTAGAGAAACAAAGAGAAGTATAATCATTTTTTAAATGAAAACTGATCCAAACCTGACAGGGATGCCAACAGAGACTAAGAATCCCAGAGGAGAAGGGTTGCTTGGGAGATTTGTGGAATTTCCTGCTTCTGGACCAATTAGAAATAGTACAAGACCATAACAATATATTCTGGTGACAGTGTACCGTGTCACTCATCATTTTGGCCTGAAAATTGGAATTAGAGATGAAATAATGGGAAGAAGAAACTTTTTTCACACTTGCAAGGTTTCCTCAAAGACTCTTCAGGGAGAGAGGAGTGTTGCTCTTCCATCTGTATTCTCTCACCCATCCCATCTTTACAGACACTCACCTGGCAAATTACATCTGTTTCTGGAAGTGTTCTCAGGAATTTGAGTAAAGGATATTATAGTTATAAATGAGAACATCCCCACTGCCTGGCAGACAGTGCATCCACTGTGCTCAAAGAATTCATGAACACATTTCAGACAACCTCAGAAAAAGAAAAAGGTAAATTCAAGAGGTCATTGATCCCTGTGGATTAGGTATTTTACACTGTTAAAATTTCCAGTCATCTCATAATCTTTTATACATCAAAGCCATCAACAGCCCTGGGAGATAAGGCAGAACTGCTATCCCACTCCTCTGGTGGGAGAACCAAGAGATGCAGAACACGGGCTCAACACAAACTAAGATCTTGACTGTTGGCTTTATAAACCCTTGGTGGATCCTTTCACACTGGGCAAAGCTTCCTCTGAGTTCTGTAGAAACTTCATGAACCCTAAATCTGAGTTTTTGAGCTAGGAGGGGTGGTTTGAGCTGCCATTCCCCACCCATTCCCCACTGCACATTGCAGCTCTGACAGCACCATGGTTCCTTACTACTCTAAAATCCAATAAGATTCAGCTCTGGAGTGTTTGCATGTGTGCCCACATAACAACAGCAAAGCTCACAGCCTCCCAGACCCCGTGGCATTGCTGAATCACCCCTCCTGAGCTGAAGACTGGATTTCTCTTTGCCATGATGCTTTAAACCACTGCTGGTCAATCCCTTGTTCAGTCTCCCACCCACAGCAGTTGCCTGCAAACCTCCTGGGTTTCCTTTCCTTTCCCCCTCTCCCATTCAGGTGGAGCAGTTCTCCTTTCCACCACCCCTATCAACTCTCCCATTTGACCCAACATGGGCCAGCAGGTTGAGGAAGGCAATTCCTGTTCCTCTGCTCAGGCTGCACCCGGATTCTGCGTCCAGCCTTGGGTTCCTCAGCACAGGGAAGGTGTGAAACTGTGGGAGTGGGTCCACAGAAGGCCAGGAATATGCTCCAAGGGCTGGAGACAGGGTGGGAGTTGGGTTTATTCAGCCTGGAGAAGTGAAGGCTCTGGGAAAACCTTTATTACAGCTTTGCCATACACAAGTGAAGCTCGTAGGAAAGATGGGAACAAACTTTTTAGCAGAACCTGTGGAGATGAGACAAGGGCTGATAGTTTTAAACTAAAAAGGAGGCATTTTAGACTAGACATAAGAATGAAATTTTTTATGCCTAGGGTGGTGAAACCCTGCTAGGAAAGAGCTTGTTATAGCTGTGAAACCCTGGAAACACCCAAGGCCAGTGGACAGTGGACAGTGTCACTGTCATATTTTCTGGAAAAATCTCCTTTGCCCAGGATTTTGCTCCTGGGAAGCTGAGACGTGTCAGAGAAAAAGGAAAACAATAATTATCTGATTTGCTTCTCCCGTGTTTTGCTGCTTTGGAATGTGCTTGGACATTGTTTACCAACAGGTGATTGTTTCATTGGTTTCATGTGACTTGTTTTGACTCTTTGGCCAATCAGGGCCAAGCTGTGTCAGGACTCTGGAGAGAGTCACAAGTTTTCATTATTATCTTTTTAGCCTTCTGTAAATATCCTTTCTGTATTCTTTAGTATAGTTTAGTTTAGTATTCTTTAATATAATATAGTATCATAAAGTAATAAATTAGCCTTCTGAGAACATGGAGTCAGATTCATAATTCCTTCCTTCATCTGGGAACCCCACAAATACAAGAGGACAGGGCTTGGAGCTGCCTGGGCTGGTGGAAGGTGTCCCTGCCCATGGATTGCATGACCTGGAAGTTCCTTCCACTACTCTGTGATTCCATGGTCCAACTCTGTGGCTGGCAAAAGGGATGATGCCCATAGGAAGCTGAGAAATGGCTGAGAGCAGCCAACACCATGAATAGAACGCACTCCTCTCCTGTGCTGAGGGGCCCTCAGGAAAGCAGGAGGCTGGGAATGGGCTCCAGGCCAGAGGGATTGTCCTGGTAGGCCAGATGCTGCCCAAGCCCAGCTTGAGACTGTTAAACAGCAACATCTCCTCACTGATTATGGCCCAGTCCAGGCTCACACGCAAGGCCTGGATCCCAATCTTCCAACCCAAATGTAGGCAGCATGTTTTCAAAATCTGGACTCGAGCCCAGAAGAGAATTTTCAAGCTCTAGCCATCTTTTTTCACCGGTTCTTTTGCATTTCTGATGTCAATATCATTTTAGGTAATAATATGTTTCACGTCAATTCACTGTCTGGCCTTCATACACATACAAAGTCTGACAGGCAAATAAAGAAAAGAAACATATATTTGATAGATTTAAAAGCTGTTTCCATTTGGCTTTCCTTTTAATAGAAACATTCTGTTGATCTTTGGTTTTGTGGAAGTTGAGGGTGCTGGATTTTTTTAAATAGAAAGTAATTCAAGGGGCAAATTTGCCTTAATGGGGTCCTGTCAATCTCTTCAAATGCCACCTTGGAAAACTGCAATTAAAAAAATATTTCAAAACAACAGGACAGACACTAAGTGGAAAGGGTAGGTTGTATAAATATCCTCCAGCTCATTGCCTGGGTTTTTGCAAATTCTGAACGATAGAAACACGTTTTTAAATTTTTTAAAATTTTAAAATGCTTTTAAATTTCTTTTAAAAGAGGCAAGTAAAAAAATAGAGAAGCTTCATAGGCAGAGGTCCTATGTGGATTATGAATAACCCAGAAGTAGTTGCCATCCAGGACTTGAGAAGAGCACAAGAAGTTCAAACCCATGGAGACATAGTGACCAAAACAACACAGGAAACCTAACCCTGATGGGCAACTACAGAAATATTTACAGGTACATGTTTGCTTACACTGTTCAACATTTCAAAGGAGATATTTGATAACAGAGTAACACCTGTCATGTCAGCATGGCTGCACAAAATCCTCTTTAATAAAAAAAAATTAGGGCCCTGAGGACTAGGATACCACTTCTAATGCCCAAGGGACATTATCTGATGGAGGAAGGGATTTACAGATTGCCGGATTTATTACAATTATTACTGAAGAAGTTTATTTTGATAGATCTGTGTTATCACAAGTATCTGGCCCAGAGCATGGTGCCAGTGAAGTTTCCATTGCCCTTTCCCTCCCCTTGGAATCATCCAGCAGAGCCAAAATCCTCAGCAAGAAATGCTCAGGGAGGTTCTCCTGGCACACAGCTGAGGGTTACACCCCCTCCCTCCTCCATGTGAGCTGCACATCAAACACACTCATAAATTAGCAGAAACAGGGTTTCCAGCAGCCAGAGTCCAGCAAATTAGTTCAAGGAAAGAGATTGCCAAATTTGCCAAGCAGGAAGGCTCCCAAACCTGCCTCGAGTTTTGTGCTATTCTTTGATTATACTGACATCTAAAGGTCACCAAATTAACTGTGTTAAACTTCCTGCCACATTCTTTCTGCTTCTGTTTCCCTTATCTGATGTCATCTTGGAAAAAAAAAAATCAATGAACATTTGCTGCTTTGTGAAGAAAAATGGAAAATTGGTAATACATTACAGAACTTTCACTGGTTTCTTTTTAAATAAAGGACTTCTGGGGAAGAAAAATAAACCAAGAGAAGTCTAAGTCTGTGAGTACCAATACCTGGAGGATCAAGAAGGTAATGTACTATTTATCATACATCAGAACTGCAGGCCTGATTTGTGATTTACTTCTGCATTTTCCCATTGGCTTCTAAGAAGGAATCCCAGGTATTCAGCAATACAAGGAAGAATTAATCTGGCCCATATATCTTACATTTCAGCAGTAAATCTTCCTTGTACAACAATTCCAAGAGGGGACAGAGCTTTGTTTGAAGTCCCATTTTGTGCCCTGGAACACCCTGACATGTCTATTAATGCCCTATTCAGCTTTACCAGCCTGCAGGGGAATAAATGAGGAACCAAAGGGCATTTGTGCAAACCAGCCATGCCACAGGCAGGGATTAGCCAAGTTTTCAGCACTTTGGTGTCGCACAGCACGTGCAGGTGGCTGAGCTGCACCAACCCAGTGCCCATGATGGGTGAAAGTGCCCATGATGGGTGAAAGCAGCTCCAGAGCCAAGTGGAGCCCCAGGAAATGGTGCTGGTGGGGCCAGGAGGCAGCGGGCACAGAGGGAGGGAAGGGGACAAAGTCACAGCCCCACCTGGGTCAGCCCAGGGTCCTCCCACAAGCAGGAACCTGGAAAAGCCAGGCAAGTCCCCAAGGACCCTTCAAAAAGAAAGGCAGGTCTCAAAAAGGGTGAAACAGAGGGCAGCTAACTTATTCACATAGAAAGTCTCCAAAGGGGGGACATCCAAATGAAACAAGTCATTCACTCAGCCTCGACCCCTCACAGCTCCTCTGAAGGGCAGCAACCCCCTGAGCTTCCCTTCTGCAGCCAAAGCACAGCCGGGAGCTCACACAAAGCTGTGAAAACCAGGAGCCCTAGACCCCAAACAAATGTTTGAACATGTATATTATTATCATTAATAACAATTTTGCAGCTCCTCTGAAGGACAACAACTGCCAGAGTTTCCCTTCTGCAGCCAAAGCAGAGCCGGGAGCTCACACAAAGCTGCGCAGTCCAGGAGCCCCAGAGCCCAAACAAGTGTTTGAACATGTATATCATGATTGATAATAATAAATTTTTAAAAATTAAATTTAAAATTAATATTAATAATAATAGTTCTGCACACATGGACATAAAGTGGCCATCAGCTTCTCAGATCCAGCCCCCTTGAGGGGATGAGCACCCTGCAGCTGAGGGTGAACAGCAGCTCCTGAGCCCCCTAAGCCAGGCTGCCATCAGCAGGCTGGCACTGAATTAGACACTAATCAGATTAGGATAAATTGCTTTAATCTGACATTCAGGAGTGAAAAGCCCCCACATCTCCTCTGCCAGGGCTTTGAGCAACCCTGACTGCCGCAGCTTCACATCCAAACCATGAAGCATTTGCCTTATTCCAGGCAGCACTTTTATCATCTTAATCATGGATTAAACAAGTGTATTTCAGGAAAGAAAGGGATTGGGTTTAAAACAGGCACAACAAGGGATGCTGCTCTCCCTCACAGCCCAGGCTGGAGATGGCAGAGAGTGGAGGGGACAGAGGCAGCCAGGCTGAGCAGGGTGAGGATGCCCCCAGCATCAGAGGGGACAGGGTCAGCAGCACACATGGTGGGACCTTGGGCATGACCAGCAACACCCATGAGCCTGCCCACCCAAGCAGAGATGCCCGGGGGAGGGTACAGCTTGCTGCCTCAGCACCCCTGAGCTTTGCTTCACACACACACACAGCATTTGAGAGCAGGAGCAGCACAGCCTGGGCTTTGATGCTTATTAAAGCCTGAAAACACACACACACAAAATCCTCCTCATTTCCTCCTTGCAGCCACATCTTTGCACTCCCCCCTCACCTGCTTGCAGCAAAGAGCTCTGGGACCTCTGTCCCACCATCAAACCCTGCTCCAGTCGGGTCTAAGGCCATGTGAGAGGGCTGCCAGCAGAAAGCAGCAGACTTGCAAACACAGCACCATAAACCTGGCTTCCTTAGGGGATGGAACAAAGGGAACAGGCAGAGATGAAGGCAGAGAGCACTGCTGCTTGGTCCTCTGCACAGTCAGACACAGCAACAATGCCAGGGAATTAAAGTGCTGCAAGAATGCAAGTAGTCTTTTATTGTATTGTTCTACAATAATATTCTATTCTAAAATAATGTTCTATTGTATTGTTCTACAATAATATTCTGTTGTAACTCCACAGGTACATCACCACAAATGTCAAGAGCAGGGCAGGGAGGCTGACACAGCACAGATACCTGCTGTTCCCCCAAAGCACCACAGAAATAATCAAACAAACACAGGATAAGCAAAACCAACACATGCTTTTGATTGAAAAACACTCATCCTGCAGAGGCTGTATCCTCCACAATACTCAGAGGCCCAACCCTGAAGCAGATCTGTCACTGGTGACCAGGCAAAACATTTAGTGAGGATCATTTTTGCCCAACACCTCCAGGACTGGGCTTCAGCTGTTTTGCTTTCCCTGGCAGACTGATGTCATTGCCTTGCTCAAACAAGGGCTTGAGTTGCCTTCCTTGCCACGACTTCCCCGTGCAGAATCAGAAGGTTTATTTGTTCTAAGATACAGTATGGTGACACATTAAAGATGCCCTCATTCCTCCTCTTAGATCAGCCTGACATCTGTTTCAAAAACGTTATGAAACACTCTCTGAACCTGCTGTGGAATTGAATATTGTGATATTTCACCCAGGCGCCGTTCGGGCGAACTTTCACCTCCAAGTGAAAGTCTGAGTGTCAGAAGTGAAAACAAACCACTCAGAGCCTTTCACTGGGACAGACCTTCCATGACACTGGATGTAGGGAAATAACTGCAGATGGTCTTGTTGTGGGGGAAATCTCACCTGCCATGAAACCTCAGCCTGAGCGAGCGTTCAGTTGTTGTAAGATCATATCGTGGAGCTGCCTCGTGGTAACACATCCAGACTGCAGCAAGGTCATTCCACAGGAAACTCTCACACAACAGCAGGGTTTTGTTCATTGTGGTTAATGGTCCTTCAATGGGGTGTGGGGGAATAAAAAAAAAAAAAAAAAAGAAGCCTAGCTAAATATTTTTGCTACAGATAAAGCAGGCTTCAGTTAGAAGGAATATTTTTACCAGTGGGGAAACAAAAGCAGCAAAAATATGATGTTACTGAAATTGAGAGAGGGAGTCTTCAACAAAAAAATTTAGAAGCTTGGTATATTAATCATGAAAAAAGGGGAATGCTTGCCAACCTAGTGGAATATTCTCACACGTAACAACCCAGTAGTTTTGGTGTTCCTTGCAAAAATATCTTTCTCAAAGCCCCTGGGGCATGCAGAATTTCCCCTTCTCCTGTGGAAAGGAATCTGGAGAGTATGTTTTAGCCACACAGAGGTGCTACCACAGAAGAGTGATGCCAGCAGAGACACAGGTACACACTGGAGAGCATAAAGAGGATGGGGAGAGCTTGGTGAGGGTCTGCAGAGAGAAAGCAGAGAAAATTCATTTTTTCAGAAAATATCATGGTGACAGTAATGTTCTGCTCCATCTGCAGAATTGACCATGGAAGGCACCTAAAAGAGCTCCTGAAATGCCTCTTGTGTGCCAGCAACCTGGAAATCTCTCAATTTCTAAGAAACACAACTGCCAGTCCCAAGATTAGAGGCAAATCCTGAGGGAAAGAGCTGCTGGTGAGACGTGGGAGCTGTGTCAGCTCAGGGAAGTTGGTGAACCCTTTCCTCAGGACAGTCAGCACTGTGGCACCAGGATATTCTCAGAACAAACACAGACAGAGAGGAGGAGAAAGGAGAAAAGCCTCTGAGCCCTCCGCAGGTGTGATTTGTGCCTTGGATGCCAAGCAACAGGTACATGGGTTTGCAGTGTTATGCAGCCAAGGCAAACAAGACACAGCAAAGCCCAATTTTGACCCCCTCAGGATCCATAAACCAGCCTCTGGGAGCTGTGGGGGGCACGTTATTCCTAATTGTGTCTTGTTTCACTTGGCTCCTTAAACAGCAAATCCTTTGCTGCCTTGGCCAGAGTCCTCAGTCTCACACCTTGGTGGGGCTTACCTCTTTTCTTGGAGTGGTAAGTTAAAGAAATCCCTAATGGTGACACATGTGAAATGCTTTTGATCAAACCCCACTAATTTTTGTAATAAGCAGTAAGGATGACATGCTGAGGACCTCTCCAATGCAGAGGGAGAATTCTTCACACAGAGGACAAGAGCCTCCCTTTCATACTCAGCTTCACTGATTGCCCTCACCTTTGTCTGGATTTTCCCCTCCTAACCAGCAGCAAAACAGAGATTTAAGCCCAGCAGAGGTGATGAACATCCCTCTGCAAACACAGATATGGACCCAAAGAGCCTCACTGCTCACTGATACCCTTAGTGAGTTAAGGAGAGCCCTTCTGAGGAAGAAGCACCAAAATCCTCGATTTATGCTCAGCCAGCAACACCCTTGACCTCCAAGAAGTGAACAGAGCTATTTTCCACACAGGAATAACTCTGCCCCAAGCACACTCTGGAATGGCAGGATTAAAGCCTCCTCTAATGAGTCCAACAGGGTAACTCCCCATTTTTGCACTCATTTGCCACCAACCCCATCAACAAGCCCAGGGATGCTGAAAGCTCTGGGCCAGGCAGCCTCCACAGCAACCTGGAAGCTCTGTAGAAGTATGTGAAGCCCCTGGGTACCTTCCAGACCAGTCTTTCCCTTTGTTTTCCCTCCACATTTCTTATTTTGGCCCAATGGCAAGCACAACTGTGTTTGCTCAAACGGAACTGATCCAAGCTTGAAAAATGGAGGGTGAGGTGTGATACTGTCAGGCTTCCAAATATGAGGGATTTGTTAGTCTGGTGCAGAGATGGAGAAACCTGAGGTAGAAAAGACAAAACATTTCAGCCCTTCCTCCTGCAGACTTCATGAAAGTAATATGGCATTCAAAGAGAAGCTCACTTCATGGCAGCCCCAAGCTAGCAGCTCTTGCTGGGCCACTCAGCTCTGTGTGCTGCAGGAAGGGCTCAGGGGACCCTGCCCTGCCCTGCTGGGATGGCTGCAAAGCTCACAGGCAGCCAGGGCCTCGAGGGATGTCTCACCATCACACCTCACCTGTGTTTGAGCCCATTAGTGACAAGGTCAAGGAGACAGAATGGCCTTGAGGGCGACTGCTCCCATTCCCCCAAACTCTCAATGGCTTTGTGACCTTATTCCCCCTCTCACCTGCAGGTTACCCAACCAAACCCCATCCCTCTTAGCCAGGAGAGCTCCATCAGCCATCCCTCTGCTCTTTCTGCAGGTGCCAGCCCTCCCAGACCTCTACAAGTTACCTTTGCTGCTGTACCTGTAACACCTGCCTGCTCTGGAAGGCAGGAATTGGAATTGCCTTGGTTTGGAAAGACAGAAGTCCGCTAAGGAAGGCAGGAGCCTCCCCTGAAATGGAGAATGTAAACCCTCCCCACCCCTCCGAATTGCTATAAATTTTAAATCAAGGGGCTCTCAGGCAAAAATATGGGAGCAGGAAATAACAGTTCTTTAATAGGGAAAGGGAAAAAAATAAAAGGATAAAATAAACAATGCAGTAACCAAAACAACACTGACAGAGTCAGAACCCAACCTGACACCCTGTGGGTCAGGGTGTTGGCAGCAGTCCCATTGGAATTGTGGCTCCAGCCCTCCTGCAGTGTCAGGGGTGGTTCTGCTGGAGCAGGGATCCTGTAGAGAAGGATGTATTCTTCCTCCAAAAATCCAGTGGAAGAAGAGGCAGCTGCTGTTCCTCTGGGGAATCCCGTGGAGAATCTGTGCTGGTGTCTCAAAACCTCTGGATTATATCCAGGTAGGAATGCTTGGCTCCTCCCTCTGGGCTCACATCTCCCAATGGGATGCTGTAGTTCTTATCAGCCAAGCAGTGACATTCAATAGCTGTTATCAGCAGATGTCCCCTCCCGAGGGAGTTGTGAATGTGGTCACTCAAAGGCAAACTGTCCACTTGACAAAGGTAATCTGCCATACAGATGGTAATAGAAAACATCTTGCATTGCAATCTTCGACAGGGATAAACACTCCCTTTTGTCCCTACAGCAAAAGGAGTTGTACCTATAACACCTGCCTGCTTTGGAAGGCAGGAATAGGGGTGAACACTCCCTTTTGTCCCCACAGCAAAAGGAACCATCACCTACTATCATGTTATTAAACAATTAAACCATATATCCCTACATTACCCAAATCACTTATCATCAATACACTTTCAATTAACCTTCCTCTATATTTCCTAGTATCAAAAAACTTACTTGGTTACTGGTGTGCCGCATGCAGAGCACTGCAAAAACACACTGGTTTTCCCTGAAATGGGAAATAAACTAACCACAAACCCCATCAGTTGCTTAATGCACTGCAGGTTCCTGTCTGATCTGCTCTAAACTTTCTCAGCCCTGCCAACTCCCAAGCATCTTCCTCTGCTGTGCATGTCTTGGATTATCATTTCACAGGGGACTTCACTGCTTTTTTCTAGTTTGCACCTCCTCTCCTCATTTCTGTTCTGTATTTCCCACACTTTCTGATCAGTCAATGCACTGAGCAGGAGAAATGGAAACTGGATAAATCAGCATCACACCCTGTCCAATTACCTCCCATTATAACCACATCCAGATGCTACACTCAGAAGTTGTAAGAAATTCCATTGGGGATGGTCATAAAATTAAAAGCATATCTATTCCATTCCTCTGTTATCAAGTCACAATATTTCCCCTTTTAGCATCAAATACTTTATATAATTTGCAATACACATAGCCCTCATCCCAAAATAGGGGTGAAAATGCAGAACTGGACATTTCCAGTGCCCACAGACCAGACTTTACACAAAGCCAAGGCCAAAACAAAAGGAGACCTGTGGCATGAGAGAACACAAGATAAAATATAACATAAAATAGAATGCAACATAAAATAACCCTGCTCCTAATCTTTACAGCATCCAGATTTCTCTAGACTTGTTTCCACTGGTGTTTTTTCCTTCTTTGAAAGCTTGCAGGCAGAACCACAGCAGGATTCCCAGATCCCTGTGTCCCATGGTATTAGTGCTTCCTGATGGCTGCTGCTGAGAGCCTGCAAATGGCACTTTTGATTATATCAATGTCTTGAAGGCATCTGTGATTGATTTACACACAGTTCCCTCACTCACATCACTGACAGCCAGTGAGGCTCGAATTTACAGCAAAAATTCCTGATTTAATCCATGAATTCATCACCTTGCACTTCTATATCAAACCACTTCTGTTGCTCCCCCTCTCCAATCCTCCTCCTCTGCCGATGCCTCCCCACAGTCCATCATCAGCAACAGCTTCACTAATGGAAATATTTAATAAAATCAGCCACAAAACCCACTTCACAAGACTCCACCTCACAACATATTTAGTCCTGACAACTCTGCTATCAACAAGAACCATCACATGTTCCTTAAGCAGCTCCCTGTACACAAACTTTTAAAATCTTGCTGTAATCCTTTTTTTCTCTGATTTAACTAATTTCCTACGTGGCACGACAACAAATACTTGGACAACAACAAATCAGGTCCCTGACTCCTTCTAGATTAAGGCAGTGTAGTTGACAGAGATGTGATGTCTGAACCTGCATGCCATGCCAGCCCGCTTTCTAATCCCCTTTGTCTTGAACAATCTTTTTTTTTCTCCAACATTCATTGCAAAGCTTTTCCTTCTATTCAGGTCAAACTCAAAGGTCTACAGTTATTCACTACCACTAAGTCTTTTGTTACAGTCACTATTAAAACACAATTAAAGCTGGATTATGGGATGCTTATGCAGAATAGGATGTTAATCCACAAATGGTCCTGTGGAAGCCACATTTGGAGTCAAATCCTAGCTGGTGCAAATAAGAGAACTGGAATTGCACCCAGAGGAGATTAATACAACAGTACCTCACTAATTCACACTGAAGGCGGGAAAACCACATTGAATATTTCTGACTGAAAGGAGTAAGAGAATTACAAATAAATGCACCACAAAATGCTCTCCCTTTCAGTTCCAAGCAGCAATCTGAGTGAACATCATGGGGCACTGTAATGAGAGGAGCATGCTATATACAGCTAATGAAATCCTGCTAACATTAGACATGGCTGCAGCATCTGTTACTAAATCTTTGCTGAGGAGTGTACACAGACCAGCAGTTTCTAGAGAGCTGGTAAGAAAAGCAATGTACTGAAATGAAGCTTTGTCAGCTTCTGTTGGGCACAAACACAACGTTAAATTGAGGCTTAATATTTACTGCTGTGTCATCTCCACAGGCAATTCTCATCAGTGCCCGAGGTGATCCTCAGGTGATCTAAACTCTACAGCACCAGCAATTTCACTGCCTCTCCTTATTACTCTCCAGAAAATTTTCAATCAACACGAAGGAAATTATGCCCAAGGTACAGACCTGCTCTCATTAACTCCATCTGCATCCACAGGATGGCCCATTTGAGGAAATTTTCACCTTTAAAAAAAAACTCTTCAGCATCTTGCACATGCTGAGCACCAATCCCAGAGACCCATCCTGCTCCCTGCCCTGACCAGCAGCAGGGCTGTAACTCTGTCCCACAACATGTTGGTGCCTCAGGTTTTGGCTGAAGTTAGTGGCTGCCCTGTAACTTTAGGGTTTCAACACCCATGGGAACAAGAGAGAACAAGTCAGCCTTGCTACAAACCACACCAAGCCCAGAAGAGCAGCCACAGGCAGGGAGGAGCCCCCAGCACTGCAGACACTACATCACCCCAAAACACAACACTCTGGGTTTGGATCCCTTTAGGGACAGAGAACAAGGCTGTAGGATTTTGTGGAGCAGAACTTGTGGGTTTTGCAGCTTGGACTGTCCCAGCAGAAACCACCTCAGGTGCCTTCAGCAGGAATCTGCCATCCTCAACAGGACTACCTCTGTGAAATCAAGCACCAGCTCCAGCTGAGCCCAGCAGCAATTTCTGAGGCTGATTCTTGCTTTGCAGAGCTTTATACAACAGAAGGAATAAATTCAAAGCCACAGGTAGGCTGTGAGTCCACTCAGGCACGAAGGCAGCAAAGGCATTCACTTAAATGCAGAAAGCCCCCAGCAAAATATCTATTCCCTGACAACACCTCCTGGGTACCAATCTCTCATCATCATGGTGCTAAGCAATCACAGTCAATAACTTCCTGGCATCTTGGAGAATTCCTCTGCACCTGGATTTCCAGGGAGTAATAAAATTTCTGCCTCGCAGGACCCCGGCCATTTTTGGTGCCAGTTCTCCCTTCAATTTCACACTTAATTAAGTCCCCAGATCAAGTCTTAGGATGGATTGCTCACTAGACCAGCAGCCAGAATTGATGTCCTGTCTAACTGATGGGGCCTGAGGACCAAAGAAAAAAAAGAGAGAGCACGAGTGATAACCAGAGAGGGAGAACAAGGAAAGCTGATTTTATTGCAGGGTTAAAAGCCTAATCTTCTACTAAAATGGTATCACATGAGAGGAAAAGAGTCTCTTATCCATGTGATGCTGCTGACCTAGGCTTGCTTTAGAAGCTGTAATGTCATTCCAAGAGAAAATTATGTTGGCAAGTAAGTATTCTTCAGAGACAGCTAAAAGGAAGCAGAAGTCAGAGAGAATTCAGCACGGGATGGAAAAGGGGCTGCCCAGGGCTCTTTGGGGAGGAGACACACTGAACCTGTGATGAGGAACCCTGCAAAACCAGACAGAGGTAATGGGAAAGCCTACAAGGGCTCAGTGTGATGAAGTGCTCAAAAGCTTGGCTATTTCCTCTGAACTTTCTCCAAACTCCCCAATTTAGGCCGAAAACCTCATGAGCTAAATCCTGCTCAGGAGATTTCTGGAAGTTCCTGTTCTTTTTGGAAGTATCACAAGAGGGATTATTTTTATTGCTGCAGTTTGGCATTCCAGTGCAGCATGGCCAAACCCAGGAAGGCTGAAAGCAGTGAAGAAGCAGAGCTAACATTTTTTGAGTGCTGTGAGAGACTGAACCATAATTTTAAGCGTTTCAGGTCAGTCTTATTCTGGGCACACACAAGCAGTTCTTCATGATAAGCAGACTTCATCCTCTCTTTAGAGCATTTCAAACAAATAATGAGGCATTTCCAATGGATCTCAAAGACCCTGGCAGGCTGGTGATGGATAAAGAAACAAGAGAGGACTGTAGGGTTTTTCCATTGCTCTTTTCTGGTCCTCTATACAATATTGTACCTATGGACAATTGAAAACCAGGCCATTGATCATATTCAAGTTTCCTGAACAAATCACTACAACAGCTGACTGAAGAATTCCTCCATGAACAACTCACAACCCCTTTTCTCCAATTCATTTATTGACCCAGCTCCCCACCAACACACCAGATTACCCAGATGTGATAACCCGTGCTAGGTACTGCAAACACTACTCACCATCCCTCACACACCCCCTGCTTTTTCTGCACGTTTTCTTCATCTAATGGAACTTCGCAAGAGGCAATTTAGAGTTCTTTGGCCCACTTCAGAGCACATTTTACTGATTGGAGCACATTCCTGGCCTCAAAGTAAGGCTACAGACTCTGGTACTAACCACCTGTCCAGAAAAGTGAAAAAGTCTTATTCATTAAAAGTAATTAGGCGGATTTAAGCTGGCCAATTGCCCCAGAACCATAAAGGGGCTTCCAGTTGGGTATTTCTGAATTAACAAGCAGAGAAAGAGACCCATTAGAAACAGTTAATGATAAATGTGGTCCTTCAAAGAGGTTTTACTATCAAGCCTCTGCAGAGGCATCTTTACTATCTGATCCCATTTTTAGCCACACAGAGAGGTGGTGTCAGCATCCATGAAAGGCTAAGCCATGACCTTACCAATGTGCCCACCATGAGATGCATCTTCCATCCTGAAACTCCCACAAATCCACAAGTACCAGGGCTGAGCAGGTTTCCAATACAGGAATACTGGAAAGTACCTAAATTCAACCCTAAAAACCCACAGCATCCAGCAGGGGTGGAAAAAGCCATGACATCTCGCCCATAATTCCTTCAGGAATTACAGGTTTATCTTCTTGGTTTTGAAGCAAATACAGTGACAAAGAACATTTAATGTCTCAAGCATGTTTATCAGAATCCACTTGTTCAATGCAAGTCCTGTTAATTCCAGGGAATCTTATTCCACTCTTCCCAAAACTGAAGTGAAAGATGTGATGGACTGAAATGGCCAGAATGGTGTGGGTGGTCAGGGCTAACCAGATTTGCCCCCAGTTGTTGAATATTAATATTTCTTGCAGTTCCCTTATGAAGACAACTGGTCCTACATGAACCCTCAGAACAGGTTACACTGAGGTAATGATTCCAGCAGCAAGGAAAGCCCCTCACACCTGATATCCAGGAGAAACTGCAATATGAGCTGAAGAAAACAACATGAACTGCACACAGATCCTGAGTTCACACCACAGAATTTCAACTGGAAACAATTCTGTCTGGTCCCACGTGTCAAAGCTTTCCCTCAGCCACTGTGCCCTTTGCTCCTATGAGGGGTTCACACCTCATACCAACCTGCCTCAGAAAAAGAACATTTGAAAGATCCCAAACATGGGGTTGTTTTATAAAACTTTGCACAGCCATAACGATGCTGACCAGAAGAGCAGCTACTTCACCCTCTAATTTGTACTTCACATTTTCAGTATAAATCACTGCGAGGACACCTGCCTACATCCTTGGGTACCTCTCTCCCCTTCTCTCCCTACAAGCCAAAATTTAAGAACATGTGAATAAGTCTTTTCACATTTTCTGAAAAACTTGGAACCTAAACAATGACAGAATTGCCCCAGCTGTGGGAGAGATGGGCTTTAATCCTCTCTGGTGCAGAAATGGACAGAGCAGAACTCCCCAAACCCCACAGACACAAAGGGAAAAGGAAATGTGCCTCAACAGGCAGCACTGGAGGCAGAAATCTCTGCTGAACCTAAACCTGAGCAGATTACAGGGGTCACATTGGGTGTATTATTCCAGTTGGTATTTTGAGAACTGAAAATCTGACAAGAGCAAAGTATACCAGCAAGAACCAATCACAGCCAGAAATCCAAGTATTTGAACTTAGAACCAGCTTTTTTCCTTTTTTTTTTTTTTTTGTGTGTTCATAAATCAAGCAGGGAGAAGTAAAATCTTTGAAGATTTTCAGAGAAAATATTATGGGTTTAAAAAAATACAGAGCAAATTTTGTGGCTAGAGCTGAACTTTCTGGACAAAGACTCTGAATGATGGGAGCAACTTTTCAGTTTTTATGATTTTCATAGAAAATAGTCATTTCATAGAACACAGAAGGAGAACACAGAAAATTAATTTTGAGCCCTGAGGAATGAAGAAGCATGGAATGGATAGAAGGAGGATTCTCCTTAGCACAGACTGGGAAACAATCATATCTTCAGCTTGAGACCCACAGGGAGGAGCTTATCCTTGAATTTCTGGTGAGGCATCTCCTGTTCTCCACCCAGACCCTCATTCCCTGCTGATGGCAACAAAGCTAACAAGGAAATTGATTCCATATTTCAAAATATATTCACTTTGCCCAGGCTTTCTCTCCAGCAAGAAAAGACAACATCCTGAGGTTTGCTCCAACACCTTGAGAGAAGTGATTAAATTCCCTATATTTTCATGCTAATAGACTTTTTTTGCTTCAAAAATGTCAACCTATTTAAAAGGTCACTTTTATTTTAAAAAATTCTTCATGACAGGTTTCAGGGTACCTTTGACACTGGATTACATCATGTTTCCTCTGACACCTGTGTCACAAAATGCTCAGAGCAGGATTTCCAAGGCTTCCTTTTATTTTGTGTTCCCAGGAATTCTACTCCCACCATGAGTATAATCAATAATAATAGGACATTATTATAGGAGATATATCTATTTTTTATATATATATATAATATTAGGATATATATTATATATATTATATATCTATTACATTAGGATAATATATAGAATATATTATATGTATACTCTATATTCTATATTCTATATTCTATCTTATATCACATTATATATTATATATTATATATTATATATTATATATTATATATTATACATTATACATTATATATTATACATTATATATTATATATTATTCCTGTGGCAATAATCAATAGGATTATTACCACAGGATTTAACAGGAGAAAGGGCAGCAAACACTGAACACATTTGAAGGCCCAAACCTCAAAGTCAACATTTCCAGTCAAGAAAATAACACTTTTGTTATAAATGAGTATGTCAAATTATGGACTTATTATGAACAAAGCAGGCTGGTAAAGGAGCCCAAAATAATAGTGATGATGATGATGATGATGATGATGATGATGATAATAATAATAATAATAATAATAATAATAATAATAATAAAAATAACAACATAATATAGCATGCTCCCTACAGCCTTGGTGGCTTAAGGCACCAGTTCCCAAGCAGCTATAAACCAATTTCACTTGTTCCATGCTTTTCCAAACTCCTCCAAAGCTCTGCTGCCTCCAGGGCTGGACACTCCTCTCCAGCTACAGCCCCTCCTGTGGTGTAAACCTGGGGTAAGACAACCCACAAGTTCTCCTAATTCTCTTTCCAACAGCTTCTGCACTAACAAAATCTGTTTCTCCTGTCTCCTTTGTCTTCTCACTCTAAATTAAAACACCAGAATTTCTCCTCTTTTATGGGTCACACTTTCCCAGGTCTATAAGCACTCACCTGCAGACTCTTCTGGAGGATCCTTGACTCCATCCCTTCTCCAGGAGCCCTCCAGTGTTCAAAGCCAACAAACTCCTTATTTCCCCTGATTTTCAGAGTCCTGCCCAACCTCTCAGCTCAAATCTGAGCACAATCATTCTCACAGCAACCCCCCAGTTTAGATCACAACTAAAACATCAACTCTTCAACCTGTTTCAAAGAAGGGTCTGTTTAGAGCAGAACCTGCAATTTCACAGTTTTCATATCTAAAATAGCCAAGACATTTCTGATTCAATGTAGACAGGGTTCCATAGAACTTGTGAGTAAGAGCCTGAGAGGAGAGATGTGGAACTCAGGCAGCTCTTCTAAATCCAGTTTATTGTATCCAGGATGTCACAGCAGTCCAGGGTCGTGGGTGACAGAGCTGTGCCCACAGCTGTCAGCTCCAGCTGCAGGCAGGCCTGAAGACCCTTTGGTTTTGGTTACAATGCATTATTTATTTTTCTTTGCTGCGCATCTTAATATATAATCAACCAATCAATACCTTTACTATTACCTACAGCCTATCCTCTTTTCATTACCATGTTATGGTCAGTACTATCCAATCACATGAGTTAGTATGGTACAGTTTAAGCTTAAAGTTGTTTTTCAGTTTTCTTGCAGTAGAAAATTCTTAGAGCTTTTTTCTACTTGCCACATTGACACTCTTGTTTGCCTGTGCTATCTTTCTGCTTGGTAAAATCATCTTTTTGTTCGTGGTGGCTTTATCCCTTGCTCTAAGTCATAAAATCTCTTTGCAACTCAACACAACCTTTGCTTTCTTAGCTGTCCAGCAAGAATGGCTCAGCAATTGTCAATTTACACATCTATTATTCTTCTGTATTTTAGATTAATAGATGTGTAATTTACACATCTATTATTCTTCTGTATCAAAACTTGCTTCCATCTCTGTTTCATTCTCAGATTCTACTTTCAAAAATCTTTCTGCCAAGCACACTCAGCTGTGAAACTTTCTTGTCAGACTTTCAGCCAGGCCTGGCAGCAGGTCCTGGCAGCAGGATCAGTGCTCCTGCACTTTAAAGCCCAGTGCTGTGTGTGCTGCTGCTAAAGTGGAGGATTCTTTCAGAGCAGTATTAAGGTTTAGGACTTATAACTGAAGTGCTCTAATCCTTCCCAGCAGAGGCCAATGGTGCATGTAAGAGTATTAAGCTTGAGATACATTAAACCCTAAACATTTCCAAGTTGCAAGCAGAAATAGATCGCAATCAAAGCCTGCAATTCAAACGTGCTTAAGAGAATGAGCTCAAACCCTGATTTCAGGAGAGCTCTTCTCCACATGTCCTGAGTGCCAGATCTGGATGAAGATATTAAAAAGCAGTTTCAGTCCTTATCTTTAGCCCATCTGAAGATCAAAGAGAATTGGAAACAAAAGCATTCCAAGGCATTGAAGTGATACATTTGTAATGAGTTTCTCCTATTATTACACACACTTGGGATTTTTTTTGGGGGGGGTGTGGGGGAGACAGGGAAGGAAGGCAATTTTGGCAGCTTGGGATGGAAACACATTTTAACACATTTTATTACTAATTTTCTTCCCTCTTCTCCTATTTTTCCTCAATAAAACCACTGAAGAGATCCATGAAATTACAGGAGATACAAATCCGTTATCCACAGTTTGCAGGTGTCGACATGCTAGACCCTTAATATGTAAATAAATTGGGCTGGGCCTTTTTTTTCCTTTCCAAAGCAGCATTGGCCAGCAGATAAACAGCAACAATGCAGCCTGTGTGATGGCCCAAATAATTAATTCCTATAACCAGGAATCTTCTTGAAGCTTTTCTTCAAGTCTAACTCTGATGGGGAGTGAGAGGGAAGGAGCTGCTCCTTGGCTGCAGGTGAAACAGCGACACGACTGAGAAGGAAATTGCTTTGAAAATCCTGATGAGGGATGAAGTAAGGAATGAATGAGTGAAAGAGAGCAGAAAGAGAGAGAAAGAAGCACAGAGATTCTCCAGAGGCTTATGAGAATCATGCCAGTGAAGAGACTGTGCACAGAAACCATCTCCTTCTCAAAGTCGGCGTTTTGCCAAAAAAATAAAAAAGACCGTGATCCCTAGAAATGTTCCTGTCTGCTGGCTCCTGGAGATAAGGGAGTGATATTTCACAGTCTGACACTAATCATATTTGGGCATACTAAGTAAGGACAGTGCAGGGGCTTTCTTTGCAGCATGCATATTCCGAGTTCAAAGCAAAAACTCGTTACTGTGCCTAAAAAATCCTCTTAACTCAGAAACATGAGGAAAAAAGGGGAGAGAAAAAAAGAAAGTGAGGGAGGTGCTTGGAGGGGGGAGGAGAAGAGTCCTTATCTTTGTATTGTTGTCTCTACCAAGCCCCATCAGTGATGTCTGCTGCAGTTTTTTATCGGGGGGGGAAGGAAGATGCTCCCCTCTTTCCCCCCCATCCATGAAAATGTGACAGGAGGCTTCCTGATGGAATATTTCATGGCTGTGATTTACACAGCCCAGTCTTCACTCCATCTGAAGGCAGAACAGCCACCATGGAGCCAATTTCTGGGGTGAAATCAGTAGAATTCTCCTCACTGGAGACCCAGCTGGCCCTGTTTGCTCCTACAGCAGGAAATTGCTCACTTCTGAGAAGACGTCGCTGTCTGCCTCTCTGCTCAGGGCTCCTCATTCCTGTCTATTCCCCACCAAAAAACAGCAACAAAAAATCCTTCACTGAAGCTGTGCTATGAGCTGGAGGCCTCAGCACAGCCAAACACAGGTTGGGGTGGAGATGGAGAAGAAAAACTGTCCCTGTGTGGAGAAGCGCCCTGCACATGCCATGGTCAACCAACCCTCAGCTTCCCCCACACTGCTCCTCTCCACTCCAGTGGCTCACAGGGCATGAGGAGCACAAACACAAAACATCTCCAGGGAGCAGAGCAGGTTTTATCCCACACAGCCCTCACCAAACCCATCATTTTGTGCTGCATCTCCACCAGAGCCCACCTGCAGGGCTCGGCAAGGGACGGGCTAGGACAGATTTAAGTCATGGTTTCAGCAAACAATGGATTAAAAGAGTGAATCAGTTTGGAGAAGAGCCAAGGAAGGTCACTATGTTGGATCTCAGCATTACCCAGGATGAATGTTTCAACTCCCCTTTTGCCAGATTGTATTTTTAGCTGGAGACTAATCTACTTTTAATGAAGAGGACAAAATAACCCCCATGTGAACTTTGATTTGTTCCACAATTGACAATTTCCATGTATTTAATTTTTTTATTCTGCCTTGCAAGCCAAAATAAAACCCAGACTGCTGCTCACAGCTTGAGGTGGAGCTAGCACAAGACAGAGGCTTGCCAGAAGCATTTCTCATCCCTCCCCAGCTCTTCTGAACACCTCAGACTAAGTCCTGCAGCCTGACCCAATTGTGAAATACCTCTGGCCAACTTGGAATCGTTCAAAGAACCTCTTTGTTCCACTGAGACTGAACAGCTACAATTGACCATTTCAGGAGCAGCATCCTTGGTCTGGAGTT
Source organism: Camarhynchus parvulus (assembly GCF_901933205.1). Lineage (NCBI taxonomy): Eukaryota > Metazoa > Chordata > Aves > Passeriformes > Thraupidae > Camarhynchus > Camarhynchus parvulus. Next base: position 8,378,864 of record NC_044588.1, read on the forward strand.
GTCAAACAGGGGATTATTAAAGACAAAAAACTGATTAGGATTGAAGCCAAGCAAAAACCCCACTGGTCCCTGGAGAGCTGTACAGGGAAACAGCAAGAGGTGGATTAATTTTTTTAATTTAAATTACTATCTTGGAGACATCCACATGACACCACCTATTGCAGTGTCTGGAGAGAAGAGCAGAGTTTATTTCCACATGCTAAACCTCAAGGGGGTTTCACCTGAGCTGCCACCCCAAAGCTGGCTCTGCTCACCAGGGCAGGGATGTCCCTGAGCCTCCACCCTGCTCCCAGATGGAAACTGACTTGGACATGAGCAAAAACTCATCAGGATTTAACAATTCCCTGGCCACACTGAGGCTAATCCAGCAGCACATCCTCCCTGGAGCCCACACTGCTCATTCCCATAAATCTGGGTGTGGAGGAAAGCACTCTGAAAGGTACAACCTAATTTTTTTTTCCCAATGGGAAGCACACCCCTCCCTCCAGGGTTATTAAATTGTGCCATGGCACTCATATGCTGATCCCCCTCATTCCAAACCAGCATTTCTTACTCCAGCTCCCCCCATTCCGGAGACCTGAGGAACTGGAAATGTTCAGGTTAGGGATGAATACGATTCTGTGTGTTTGCTTCACACAGAAAAAGCCCTATGGCCTCACCCTGCTGAAATAAAATCACCTTCTGGAGTCTTATTCCTGTACAGAACACCTGCCCTCAGCTGCCTGACCAGCCCAAAAGGCTGCAGGGACAACAGGGGGCATTCCTAAACCCAGAGGAGAATTTCTTGTGATGGTGTTCACAGGGGTCTGAGGACGAGGGAAGAGATGAGAATGTTGACTCCACGTTTCAAAGGCTTGATTTATTATTTTATGATATATATTATATTAAAACTATACTAAAAGAATAGAAGAAAGGATTCCATCAGAAGGCTAGCTAAGAACAGAGAAAAGGAAGAATGATAACAAAAGCTTGTGTGTCGGACAGAGAGTCTGAGCCAGCTGACTGTGATTTGCCATTAATTAGAAACAACCCCATGAGACCAATCACAGATGCACCTGTTGCATTCCACAGCAGCAGATAATCATTGTTTACATTTTGTTCCTGAGGCCTCTCAGCTTCTCAGGAGAAAAAAATCCTAAGGAAAGGATTTTCCATAAAACATGTCTGTGACAATTTCTTACTGGAGGCACCACCAATTCCCCATGGCCACATCCCAGGGGGCTACCAGTGGCCCCACAAAAAACACTTTCTGTTTAAAAAACAACACGAGGTTCACTTCCTAGCAAGGTAAACCTGGACAGAGCCATTCCTGAAGCCTGGAGCTCCATCAGCAGCTGGCCCTGGGCTGTTCCCTGTTCCTGTCCATGCAGCAAACACTGCAGTGAATTTTCTGTGCCCCACAGCGAGCAGTGAGCACCTTCCCAACCCCTCTGTAGCTCTGATCACCAGCTAGAAAATCAGTTTTACTGGAAGCCAGCCTTCTAGCCCCACGGAATGCAAGGAATGGGATTAAGAGGGATTTCGTGTTTCTTGCAGGCAATGAGGTTTGATAGCTCAGACGGGCATTGCCTGAACATGTCCTGCACTTTGTTGGAGCAGATTTTACTCCCCAGCTCTTGGAGTGTGAGGGTTTGTAGGGATAAGCCATGTGCCATGCAATTAGGATTCCATTTCTGCTTATTGTTCCTGCAATTTGGAATGGTCTTTTGGGTGTTTGCAGGTTGCTGACATTTCTCTGTATCTTCAGGCAGGGCTGGATGTTTAGTACTAAACATCCCAGAGGGAGAAGAAAGCCTTAAATGTGAGCAGAATGAATACAAACTTCCCTCCAATTTAAGCAGGGAAATATTTAGATTTAGGTTATCCATTACTACAACAGAGTTCCACACAAAGGCCATTCCCAGGGTCCAGATGCTCTCAAAAATGGGACACAGGCTTTTTGTTCAGACTCTCTGATCATTTTGGATTGAGTGTTCTTCTGTACTGCAACAGGATCCATGTGGTTAATAAACATAACCAGTTGTGCCAAATAAAATGCATGTATTTTATGGGATGTCAGAGGAACAGGTCTTTTTCAGGAGCTTGTTCGAGTGACTTTTATTTGAGCAGAAACTTCAGGAATCCACAGCCAGCATCCCCTAACACACCCGCAAGGCACCTGCCTGACTGGCTGCTGCACACCAGTGAAAAATTCCTGAAAGCACCTGCAAATACACAAACCTTGAGTGGACCTGATCCCAAGACTGCTCCTCAACTGGTCTTCATCTTAGTCCAGAAGTTTCTGGGTTAAAATCTTCTGATTCTGGATTCTGATCTTCATCTTAATCCAGAAGTGTGGAAGAGCTTTTACAGTGACTTCTGTGAGCCAGAGAGAAGTTTGAGAAGAGGATCCATGTTTGATGAGAGGATCCATACTTGATGAGAGGATCCATGTTTGATAAGAGGATCCATGTTTGATAGGAGGATCCATGTTTGATCAGAGGATCCATGTTTGATGAGAGGATCTGTGTTTGATCAGAGGATCCATGTTTGATGAGAATATCCATGTTTGATGAGAGGATCCATACTTGATGAGAGGATCCATGTTTGATAAGAAGATCCATGTTTGATAGGAGGATCCATGTTTTATCAGAGGATCCATGTTCAATCAGAGGATCCATGTTTACCCCTGAAAGAATTTCCTACCAAGGTCATTGACATAGAAACCAAGAAAGAAAGAAGGATAAATAAGAGAAACCTGAACTGCCTGTCCCACTGAGCACTTTGTCTTTACTGACCAATGAGTAAAGTGTAAACTTATGAGTTTTGTAAAAGTGTATAAAAAGCATGCATGCTAGAATAAAAACAGTTTGAGGCCTTCTGAAAATGGAGTGTTGCTTTGGATTGTGACTGTGTCAGTAATGACAGAGAAGTTTCACTGAAACAAATGTCTGTGCTCTCCAGCCTGGGGATGCACCATTTTCCCACCTTACTGCTGAAAACACCTCTCATACCCTGGAGACACGAGCCCACAATGTATATTCTGTGATCCAAAAGGAGAAATGGATATCTGCAGTGGCAGAAGCAGCAGCCCTGGAAGTATCACCTCTTCAAACATACCAGAATATCTTTGCACCAATCTCAAACATCCCACACCCCAGCACAGTGAGGCATCCAATCCATCCTGACCTCTTTTTCCTTTTTCCTTTTTCCTTCCCTTCAGCAGCCAAATGCTGGAAAGGTACAATCCTTGCAATGGATGGATTGACACAATCAGAAGTAATTTAATTCATTATTAATCTGCAGCTAATGACTGCAGGTTCCCTCCAACTCTCAGTCCCCTTCCAATTTTTCACTAGTAAATCACTCCAGTTTGCAGTTGGAGCTCTTCACAGTAGATTAGTTAACATTATGTTTTTATTAAAGCTGAAGTTAATATCCTTATTCTCTGAAGGAGACCACTGGGGTTGCTGGAATTATTTTTTCCCCTTCAGTTTTTTACTAAGAGCCTTCTCTGCTGAGTTAAAAACAGAGCCTGCAGACCCCCAGCTGAAAGCTTAAGGGAGCCCCAAACAGTTACTTCTGAAATGATTATTTACATTGGAATATAAAAATTACTCTGTTGCATCAGAGCAGGTGTTTGTCTACCCAGTATCCTGCCTCTGATGGTGGCCAGCTGCTCTAGAGCATAAATTTGATGTCAAAGCTTTACTGATAGACACTTTTATTTTTTTTAATACATAAAATTTTTCACCAAAAAAAAAAAAAGGAAGCATATTGCCTACAGAATTTGTGATTCCACAACAACAAAGAAACAATAACAGAGCTCTCTGACATGAATGATTCTGTAATTTGGACAGAAAGTTTTCCATTATATTATTTATTTACTTATTCCAGTTATCCAAAAGATAACTGCTTTTCAGTGAAGAGTCTGAATTTTCATATTAGATGAAATTATGTTCATTATTTATCAGTATTTTCGATTAAAATAGCCCCCAAAAAAATGAAATTTTTTTATTCAAAATATCTTCAGCTCTGACCTAAAGAAACCCTCATGAACTGTCAGACAGAAAGTTATGGGACAAATTCCTCCATAGAAGTTTGTCCTAAATCCCTCAAGACACCAAAAAATGAAGTTTTCTCTGTGTTACTAATCTTTTCTAAAATGGCTCAAAGATGCCACAGGACTCACGTGGCTTAGGGGATACCTGACAGACAGACAGACAGACAGACAAGGAGGGGTTAGCACCTTCTCCTGGACTCTGGATGTTCACTGATGCTTCTCCTTTTCCCTGGCAAGCAGGAGGGGGTCAGGACCATCTTTTTGTTCTGGGAAGCTGCAGAAGGAAAAGTGCCCAGGAACACTCAGAGTCCATCCAGGAGAAGCAGCAATTAAGCAACACACCTAGAAAAAAGAAAAAGGATTCCCTTGGAGCAAAGAGAGCAGAGCCATTATCATCTGGAGAGATTTAGGAGACAGCTTGAAATCCCTCAGGAATCATATATTCAAGTTCATCTCTTCAATCAGAAGAGAGAGAAATTGCCTTAAAAAAAAAAAACAATTAATGCTGAACTGTCAAAAAGGCAGGAGATGAGGCTTGAAGAGAAAGTCTGATTTCTCTGGGCTCTCTGTGAAAGGCAGAGAAGCTGCCACAGCACACCAGAATATTTGTGAGCCTGCTTCCTGCAGAATCACGGGTGTGCAGGGACCAGGGTTTGCCAAAAGGTGGTGGAAAATCTCACTGAGACAGGCTCTGCAAGAGAAAACATCTCTTTTAACTCTTAAGTTCATTTTTACAGAGCTTCTTTCAATTTAATGAAAACAGCTAGGGGGGAATGGATGAGTTCTACAAATTCCTAAATGTCTGTGGGGATTTTTCCCCCTGGTATTGACTCTGCGAGATGCTGGGACCTGAAATATATTTGGAGGGCAACAAAGCTGGTGAGGAGCTTGGAACACAAACCCTGTGAGGAACCCCTGAGGGAGCTGGGGGTGCTCAGCCTGGAGAAAAGGAGACTCAGGGCTGCCCCCATCGCTCTGCACAGCTCCTGAAAGGTGCCTGTGCTCAGCTGGGGCTGGGCTCTTTCTCCAGCAGCACTGACACAACCAGAGCACACAGCCTCAAGCTGCACCAAGGGAAATACAGGTTGGATATTGGGAATAAGATTTCTACAGAAAGGGTGATAAAGTTCTGGAATGGCTGCCCAGGGAGGTGGTGGAGTCCCCATCCCTGGGTGTGTTTAACAAAGCCTGGATGTGGCACTGGGGGCCAGGGTTTGGTTGAGGTGTTGGGCTGGGTTGGACTCGATGATCCTGAAGGTCTCTTCCACCCCAGTGATTCTGTGAATTCTGTGAATTCTGTGTTCACCAGCTAAAACTGCAGAAATTGCAGTTTCATAGAATTAACACACAAAAAAGTGTATGGTGACAGGCTCAGGTCTCAGATTCCTTCCCACCTCCACAATCCCAGCCAGAACCCAGAGCATCTAGAATCCCAGAGCAGCTGTGGCTGCCCCTGGAAATGTCCAAGGCCACATTGTATGGGGGTTGGAAGAACCTGGGACAGTGGAAGGTGTCCCTGCCCATGGCAGGAGTGAAACAAGATGAGCTTTGAGATCCCTCCCAACCCAACCCAACCCAACCCATCCCCTGATTCTGTGGCTCTGCTTTGTGGGATTTTCTGATGTCCCCCGTGGCAGGAAGGAAATTATGAATCTGACTCTCATGTTCTTAGAAGGCTAATTTATTATTTTATGGTATTATATTACCCTAAAGAGTGTTATACTAAAGCTATACTAAAGAATAGAGAAAGGATACAGACAGAAGGCTTAACAAGATACTAATGAAAAACTCGTGACTCTCCAGAGTCCCAAACCAGCTGGACTGGGATTGGTCATTAAGTAAAAATAATTCACATGTTGGACAAACAATCTCCAACCAAATTCCAAAGCAGAAAAACACAGGAGAAGCAAATGAGATGATATTGTTTTCCTTTTTCTCTGCAGCCTCTCAGCTTCCCAGAAGAAGAATCCTGGGCAAGGGGATTTTTCAGAAGATGTGACAGTGACACTGCTTTGCAGACCAGGCTGGCCACAGCTCCTGGACTGGCTCTCTCCACCTGAAGCCACAACCCCAGAGCTGTGGTGCCACAGCCCAGAGCTGCCTCACAGCCCCAGGATGCAGGAGGAACACCAGGAATTGGGGATTTCGGGATTTGTGCTGCTGTGTTTCCACCTCTGAGCCCATAGAGGATGTGACCCACAGCACTCACCAAACCCCAGGATCTGCCTCTCTCCCACTTGACTCTTGCACTGTGGTTTTTAATTAACCTTGGAACAGCAAAGGGGCTTTTTTCTTCCTTTTTGCCAAACACAGCCATATTTTACAGGGATGGTGACAAGCTAATTAACTTAATTCTTATGACACCTCTCCACGATGAGGCTAGGGTTGGCTAGCTCTGCAATGCAGTGTTGGGCTAATTAAAAAATAATTACTACTTCACCAAGGACAAGAACAAGAAGTTAATTAAAAGAATGAGGTGTAGCCTTAATGAAACTCATCAGATTGTATTCATTCAGATGTCCCACAGCCAAATCCCTCCCATTAGGACGTAAATCCACGCTGCCTCCTTCTTCACAAGTGTTTGCAAATGGGCCCCTCTCTCCCCCTCCTCCCTGGCAGAAGGAATATGAATTATTTCAGGAGCACAGGAGTAAACTCAGGCTGAGATTATACATACCCTGGAGGGCTGAGGGACAAGGTGTGGATCTCCAAATATATCTGGGGTTATTTACACTACCTCAGAAACCATATGCTGCACAGGGACTGGACCATTCATTACCAAAAATCCCATGGGTGGAATGAGAGCCCTCCACTGCTGCAGCCAGACCTTCAAACACTGGGAGAATGAGGCAGAATGGATCTCCTGGGGGAAAAATGAGCTTTTACCTGGGTAAAATTGAGCCATGGTCCAGATTCAGAGCTCATGGCCCATCCCTAGTGCAGGAACCAAGCAGCATCAGCTGGGGTGGAACCTGCTCAGGAACACTCAGCTGATCCACATGGACCTGAGCCCTTCACAGGGCAGCACCTTCAGCACCATCATTGGACCATGTTCAAACACTGGGCCAAGAAAGCAAATCTTCAGTGAGCCCAACAAATCAGGGAAGCAGAAACAGCCTGCTCAGACACACAAAAGAGGCCACACGAGCTGAAAACACCAAATTGCTGCTAATGAACCAGATACAGCAAGCTAGTCCAGACACACTGCAAAGATCAGCTCCTCCAGGAAAGGAGGATACCCACCACACTTCACAGATCAGCTCAGAACCTAAAGAAACGGGGGATGAATTTTGCTCCATGGCAGGATCACAGACCTTGAAGGTGTCAGCTCCACCTTCACTGCCTGGCAGAGAGCAAGCCTGGCAATCCTCAGAGGTGTGCTCAGGAGAGAGCAGGGAGCTCATTTCCAGAGACAGAGAAAGAAGGGAAGTCAGTATGATAAAGAAAGTTTTACAACACTCTCTTTAAATTATCCAGCTATGTGTCACAGACATCTTTTATGGAAAATGCTTTCCTTAGGATTTTTCCTCCTGAGAAGCTGAGAGGCCTCAAGAACAAAATGTAAACATTGATTATCTGCTGCTGTGGAATGCGACAGGTGCATCTGTGATTGGCCCACGTTGGATGTTTCTAATTAATGGCCAATCACAGCCCAGCTGGCTCAGAGAGTCCAAGCCACAAACCTTTGTTATCATTTTTTGCTATTCTATTCTTAGCTAGCCTTCTGATTAAATCCTTTCTTCTATTCTTTTAGTATAGTTTTAATGCAATATATATCATAAAATAATAAATCAAGCCTTCTGAAACATGGAGCCAGATCCTCATCTCTTCCCCAATCCAAGAACCCCTGTGAGCACTGTCACAAGTGTGTATACATGAAGAAGCAAAGCCCACATCACAAGTTAATAAATTTCTTTGCCTGGGTCTCCTGTCAGCTTTTTTTGCTGCCAAGGCTGGCAGCACATGGGAAAATGAACTCCTCTTCCATCAAGCTGCTCTGCTCGTGTTGTCTTGGAGTTTTACTGGTGCTGGGAGGAAGCTGATATTACACTCAGGTGTTTTGTATTGCACCTGGGCAGCACAAACCTCAAAGACCTGGAAAAATGTTTTGCCCAATGCATAAAAAAAGCCTCCAGAACACCAGAACATTTCCCCCTTGACAGTGGACATGCTAGATGAGGAGAAATTCAGAGTTTCATGTTACCTGGTCTAAAACTAACACCAAAAAATAAAAATCAGCAAGAAGTTTGTGTCAGTTGTGGAAGTTTAGCAGAGAATTCTCTCAGTGCTTGTGACTGGCATTTCAGCAGGAGGCACCTCCCTCTATTTTTGATGCTTGGATCAAAGGGCTCCTGAAGCTGCAACTGTCAAAGAAGGTTTCATAAAAGACTTTTAAAATCCCTGCTCAGTGTCCTTCCCCAGACTGGGGCAGGGTAATGCTGCTTAGAAAGATTTTTGCACTTGTGACTTGGATTGGTTTTTGCAGTGTTTAATTCTCAACAGACCAATTAGAGGCAGCCTTCATTTCCTGGCACATAAAGGTTGTTCTTCTAAGTAGGCTGGACTGCACCTTGGTGAAGCTGGAATTGTCACCTTGCAGTGCCATCAAGGCTTTAAATGGCACCTCTCAGTCACAGAATTAGAAATTTAAAATGGCAAGAAGAAAACCAGCAGCGCTCTTGCCAAGGGAACCTTTCCCACCCTGTGTTTCAGTGGTGTTTAACCTCTCCTGAAATGCCTCCACTGGATTTGTATGACCTTCTAAATCAAATATGAAATCCTGAAGGCTGTTCAGGCTTTCTTTCCTCTAAATTTTCCATTCTTTATTCCCCCATAGCAATTTTTGCTTCCCAGTCAGCAGCTTGAATGCCTGCTGTCTTTTTACATCCTTCCAGCTTTCTTTTTTTTTAACCACCAGCATCCACAGTCCTTGCTGTGACATGATCTGCCACAAGCTCTTCATGTTGAACAAGTGTCCCAAAACACAACAATTCACTTCATACTTAATTATTGTAACTCACTGGAACACTTGTGTGAAATGCTTTGAAGTCATGTGGTTAAAATTCTTAGCGAATAGTTAGAATTTCTGTGAATTTTTTTATGAAAATCAAGTGCTGTCACCTTTAAGGTGGTTCTGAGAAGGGAAAAGACAGAAAAAAGAAGGATTTTCTCCATGGTCCAACTGGGTTTTGCCTCAGAGTATGAGATGTTATTAACTGTTCTGGGCAAAGGGAGAGAAAGTGCAACAATCCCATCACAGGCACCTCATTGTCCTTAAGCTTCAGAAAATGAGAAGGCTCTGAGCTGACATTCTTTAAAAAAAATTGTTAGGAAGTTAGGCATTTAAATTTTCTTCTGCAACCCACAGTAACATCAGTACTTTCCTACCAATTTAAATGAAAATGTGGCTGTAACTAATTAAAGGTGGATTATACATTTTGCTTGACAGAAAGACTTAGCTTTGTGCAAAACTGTAGATTTGCCAGTTATGTGGTGTTGCCAAATTTCCTGCCCTTGTCCAGAGTTTTCTCTGACTTTTTCAGTATTTTTCCATCAGGAAAGTTGTTTTCCCAGAGCATGTTCTTCCTCCTCCCACTGTATTTTTGCTCCTTGTTCATGTACACAGTTTATTTATGTGCATGGTTTGGGTTTGTACAGTCTTACAGAAAATAAAGGCAGAACACTAGAAATTAGCAGAGATTTTCTTCTTTTCCCTCTCTCTTTCTCTCTTTTTTCCTTTTCTAGCATGCCTTTGCACTTTTCACATGTTTCCTCTCTCTCATTCTTCCTCCTCCCTTGTGATCTTCCCAAATCCCCTAATTCAGAATAAAGAAAACACAGTTCACTGGAGCCCTCTCTTGGCCTCGTGTGGGAACTTAGCTCTGCAAAACTCAGACCTTTTTATGAATGAGTTCAAGATCAGCTGCAAAATTTGAATTTGCTGGGGAGCACAGCTCCTGTTGGTGTTGCTAATGTTGCTGCTGTTACTGTGGTTGTTATTTAAACAGCTCTGTGTTGATTCTGTTTTATGTGTGTGTGTCTGCAAGCTGGAGCCTGGGTGCACAGACATGTACATAGATCTGCTCAAATCCAAGAAACAGATGACTGCAAAACTCTGAATTTCCTCTTCAAAAAACAACTAAATTTAAATACCTATCCTAACCATCTTTTACTGCAAGTGAAGTGGGGAAAAGGGTGGACAAATAGGTCAGCAAAACTGAGAAGACAGCTGAAAGATAAGATTATTCATATCCCTGCCTTCACCTTTAGCTCCAAACTTGGAACAATCTGAGGCTGATGTTATCACTTTGTTGCTATAAAATGAGAGGGAAATCACCTCGCTGTGCCTTTACCAAGCATTTGTTTTGGGATGCCCAAGGAAAATCTGCCCTGAAGTATCCCTGTGAGGGCAAGGCAAACTCCAACTCTGCCCTTCTCTTGCCTTTGGTGTGAAGTTAAAAACTGTTCAAGCCTACAAATTACAGATCCCAAGAGAATTCACAGCTTCAGCTGAGGAACAAAAAGCTCAAGTGCAGACTTCAGTGCAGTTCAAGAAATGAATGCTTTGTTGCACTTCAAACAGGATGATGATGACATGAGAAGCGAGCCAAACCTCCCTGGGAAAGCCCAGTGGTGATTATGTGAGGGTGGGAAGGTTGCACATCTCAGTCTGCTTCAGAACTGGGTGGGAAAATTCCCAATTAAACCCAAAACACAGTACCTGTAAGCATCAGGGGAGAGAGAAAATAGCCAGGAATGCAAGGAGAGGAAATTAATTCTTGTTGCAATTGAGTATCATTCTTTCTCAACTTCCCTGCTCAAATTCCCAGTTCCAATTTTTAATTCAAGTCCATAGCAGCTTATAAAATCCCTCAGCTGATGTGGCTCTGATGGCTGGGTTTGTGCTGTCCCATTTGGATTGATGAAAAGAAGGAAAAGAAAGAAGGAAAATAAGGAAAAGAAAGAATCAAACCTTTCATCCTAAAAAGGAGCAGCAAAGCAATTCCACACCAGAACACCAGCTGTGAGAGGAAGAGATTTCTGTCCCATTTCATTCCCTGGCAGCACCAAGGGAAAGCTGCTGCTCTTTGGACAAGGCTGTTGTGTCTCTGCTCTCCCTAGGAGCAGGGGGCAGTGGTGGCTCTGCTCCCAGCAGAACAAATCCTCTGCAGAGCCCATCTGTGCACATGGAGCAGCTTTCCGCTCTCTGCTGCCTGGCCATTGGGATTTCATTCTGGGAAGGGTGTAAAAACACCTGTACCATACACTCCTTGCTAATCCTCATCAACCAGTGGTTCCTTCATGCTCTGAAGACCGAGGGTTTGTGGCATTAATAACTTTTATTATCCACCCAGATGTGAAAACTACTGAAGCACGACTCAGCCTCCCATTAGCTACCAGGCAGGGTCAGGATACACAGAGCTTTAAGGGGTTAATCCCAAGGTAAATACAAGGGCTTCGGATGAGGGAGTCAACCAAAATCATATTATAAATAAAAATAATAATCCTCAAAAAGCTGCTGCCAAAGAAGCAAAACCTCTGCATCCAATTTGTATCCCGTTCAGAAAAGTGATGTTACAGAGCTGTGTCCATAGATTGTGCCATCTCAAGAATGTGGCTTTCATGTCCTTAAAGAGCTCCTTGGTGTGACCCAGCCCAGGCCAGAGCAGAGGCTGGGGCAGCACAGACTGAGCTCCTCCACTGGAGAGGCCCCTCAGGGTCAGCAGGAAGCTCCTGCAGCCCCCAGACTGCTCCTGCTGGGCTTTGGCTTCCATGAGCAACAGGTCCCTTCCCAAACCTTCTCCTCCTCGTCAGCAGGACCACACACAATCCAGAGGGTCAGGGGGCTATTCCCTGTGTAAGAGCCTGAATGAGAGATGTGGGTCTCCAGGTAGCTCTTCAAAATGCAGTTTATTGTATCCAAGATGTCACAGCAGGCCAGGGTCGTGGGTGACAGAGCTGTGCCCACAGTTGTCAGCTCCAGCTGCAGGCAGCCCTAGAGACCCTTTGGTTTTGGTTACAATGCATTTTATACTTTTCTTTGCTGAGCATCTTCATACAGCAGAACCAATCTGTACCTTAACTTTTATCTATAGCCTATCATAACTACTGTAATTACCATATTCATGTTACTGTTCTCCCATCACTAAAAGTTAGTACATTACAGTTTAAGCTAGAAGTTGTTTTTCAGTTTTCTTGCAGTGGAAAATTCTGAGACCTTTTTTCTACTTGCAACATTTGCTGCCTTGTTTGCCTGTGCTGTCTTTCTGCTTGGTAAAAACATCTTCTTGTTTGGGGTGGGTTTATCCTTTGCTCTAAGCCATAAAAACCCCTTCTAACTAACACACCCTTTGCCTCCTTGGTTATCTAGTGTGACTGGCTCAGCAATTCTTTTCTTCTATATCAAAACTTGCTTCCATCTCTATTCCTTCATAAGACTCTACATTCAAAAATCTTTCTGCTAAGCACACATATCTGTGAGACTTTCTTGTCAAACTTTCATCCTTCCCAACACCCTGCAAGGAATTCTCCCACTCACACATGCATGAGAATGGGAAGGAGCCTACCTCACACAGGTGGGGCAATCCTTGCCCAGTTTCCAAAGAAAACCCCGTGAGCTGCAGACACATCATTGCTCTCCCAGTCACTGCCCAAAGTCAGGGAGCAATACTGGGGGAAAAAAATATTGTGGGTTTTATAATATTTAAGTAGAGGAATATAAGATCGAGATTGAAGCCATAGCAGAAATAGTAGTAGATTGATATTGAAGCAGTAGATTGATATTGAAGGTTCTAGAAATAGGACCCAGCTTTGTTGCTTCAGCTCAGGTGTTGATTGTTCCTTCCAAGAAAACAAGGTGGGACCAAAAGCAGCCAAAAATTAAATCCAAATTGCCCTCAAAACTGTTTTCATGTCAATATATTGTAAGCTGCACAAGTTTGTTTTTCCCCAGAAGTTCTTTTTCAAATTTACATTAAAAATACCAAAAATATTTAGAGGATTAAAGCCTGATTTACAGGTTACATGACAGGTGATGAGTAATTTCAGTATTGCTTGGATGGTTCAGGCGTAACTTGATTTTTTTTTAATAGGCATTACAAATGAAAATACCTTTGTAAGCAGTGATTTCCATTCAAATAAAAAGCCATCCATCAACAGCCTGAAAGGTTATTTGGTTTATTGCCCTGTACATACTTCAAAACACTAATCGGGTATTATAGATGAAGGCAAGATTCAAAACTGAGCAGAGGCAGAAGCTGGGGTTATACAAACTTGGAGACAGCCTGCACTTCCCAGGACATCAGGAAAACACCACAAAAATCTGGAAATCCCATGCAATGGGACCCCTTGGCATTCTTGCACAGCAAGGAACATGAAAGGACACACTTGGATTTATGCACAGAACAGATGGAGCCCTCACAGATGCCATGACCTGGAGGCACAGCCATACACCAGGATATCATCCCCAATTATCCTCACAGCCCCCTTCTCCCCAGTGTGTTTTGGATCCTCCAACCCTCCCTGTCTCTCCCTGACTTTACATCTCCCTGGTTCCTGCTGCTCCTCCACCAGCCTTCCAAATCCCTTCTCCCCACCCCTTCCTCAGGCTCCCCACACCCCAAATATTTCCTTGCAGGCTCCCACTAAATACCAAGCCTTTTTTAAAGTGAAGTTTTTAAGCAATCAGAGGAGCCCATTTAGAAGCAGTCACATCCTTCAGTTGTCATTTATGTCCCTCCCCAGCTGCTCCAGCAAGCAGCCCTTGTTGGTTGTGTTTTATTTTGGCGGTGCTCATTTAGCAGCCACGTTCAGCATCTCTCCACAAAATTGCACTCATTTAATTTCCCATGTGAATCTGTTGACTGTTTGCAGGAGTTCAAAACAGCAGCACTTCTGTGTAGTTCATGAGCACTTCAGAACATCTGCTGGGCACTGTTGGGGAAGATGCATCTGAACCACAGGCCCTTAAGTCTTCTAGAGAGTTCAGCTCATACAAAGAACTCACTTTTTTGTTGAAATCTGCCCTAAAGAGAGAGACTGGAGAAAAAGAAGAGGATTCAACTTTGCCAAAATGCCTGACATGTTAGCTGCCAGCCAAAGTTAATCCAGAATCAAGCAGAGCTCATTATAGCCCTGACACAATCCCCTGATGGGTTCCCTCTGCTTGGGCCGCGAGACAGCCCCAGCTCCTCACACACAACTGGCTCCAGATCCAGCTGGGGCTTCCAAGCCCCTCAGAAATATTTGCATAATCCTGGGTTTATTATTTTAGCTTAGGCTGCACAGACTGTACAGTCAGCACTACACAGCCCATTTTCAAATCCTACTCAGCAGCACCTGAAGCTGGCTCTCAACCAAGCACAAGCCAAGCCCAGGTCTCACTTTTACACTGCCTTTCCCAGCAGACAGCCAATACTCCCCTTCAAAAGCCTTTTAATCCTTCTGCAATTCTAAGCTTAACCCAAGATTTCTTCACTTAAAAAAATTAAATTATTGTAAAACTTGATTGAATAAGGATGTGCCTGCCACAAGCCTGAGCAAGCCTGGCAGTGCTGTCACAAAAAATCCTCTGTTACAACATACATGCAAGATATATACTTAGAGAAAAGGTATTTTATTAATTTGTCTGAACAGTTATTGCCTTCAGGCCAACAAGCAGAGTTTTGTAAGGACACATCAGGTGATACTTTTATACTGTTACTGGAAAGAATAAATTCACTACTTTATTTCCATGACTGCTTTTGAAATACATATTTAATTTTTGAAATAGGGATAAATACCTGCAGATATGCTGTCTAGAGAGAGACAAAAATAGGTCAGGACACAACAGTGCCTGCTAAATGACAATTATGTCCTATGGAAGCAGACAAGATCATAAAGGAGAGCTGCTCTAATAATACTTTATTTATTTTATAGATATAATATTTTAATAAATAATATATATTATGTATGTTATATAATATATAATATGTAATGTATGCTATATAATGTATAATATAGTATATATTATATAACATATATATTGTGTATTATATATTGTATATTATATAACATATTATATATTTACAACATATATAATATATGTTATATGTTATATATTATATATTATATGTTGTATATTATATATTATATATTATGTATTATACTATTATATATTATATATTATTTATATTATATTATATTATATTATATTATATTATATTATATTATATTATATTATATTATATTATATTATATTATATTATATTATATTATATTATATTATATTATATTATATTATATTATATTAATTATATGGACACAGAAGGGAATGGTGTCTCTACTAAAAGGAAAGGGAGAAGTAAGGGATAATTCATTTAGCCTCAATCCATCCAAGGCATTTACAGACACACACCATTTGACAAGCTCCAAGCCAGAGCTCTTAATCCAAGAGCTGACTGACCAGAAAATTCCTCCAGTTCTGATGGAGGAGCTCTGGCTCAGCCAGAAAGGGGCAGAGCACTGCAATGAGCAGCCCTGTCTGAAACGTGCTGAAGGAGGCATCAAAGCCCAGGCACACAACAGCACTAATTGCTTGTGAAAATCTAACTTCAGTGCCTGCAAACACTTAAGCACATGAATAATCCAGTGGTTGGCCTTGCCTGGCTGTGCTGGGAAGCTGCTGCACATGCTGGGGTGAGGGAGTGATATTAATAATGATAATATTGAGATCTCACACAGCCCGGGGCTGGGTAATTATGGAGGAAGGTGAGTCAGGAGGAAAAAACAACCTCCTTCTCTCATAAAGAGCAAATTTCAGCCTGGCAAATACTGAAAAGCAGCTGAAGTAAACAAATTCTGAAAGAATTCTGTATATCAGAAAAAAAATGGAGGAACTGTGGGCAGCTATGGAAAAAAAATAAATCGCTGCCCAGTGGTCAAAATAAGCAAACTAAAGGTAAATGCTGGGAAATCCAAGTGAGAGCAGCATTAAAACACAAGTGCACTCTGTGTGCATCCTGCCCTGGAGTGCCCTGTCTGCACCAGGATAGAGGGGAACAGGCAGATTCACACTCAACTCCCAGCCAAGAGCACAAATTATTTCGATTCTGGTTAATAATTCTGGAGATAATCACATGGAGTGATCACAAAAATCATGAGCTTTTCACTGAAATTCCTACAGTTATGAAACAGCTGAAAAGCAGCACACAGAATAATGTATAGCAAAGGTGAATTCCATTTCCTCAGTGCACAAAAATGAATCTTTCAGATGAACTGAGCCATGACATCTACAAGAAACCAAACTCACCATCTATCCCCCCTGCTCACCCCAGCAGCACAACCAGGGCTGGATTAGGGATTAAAAAATAAAATACCAGGGGAATGGCTTTAAAAACCTCTCCTGGACCAGTCACAAAAAGGGCATTTCCCACCCTGCAAAACTTTCATGAGAAAGAACTGTTGTGTGACCACTTTCACTGCATTAATAAATTAGAGACAAGTTCCCAACTACTTTGAAGCCATCAGATACGCCCCAAATTATAGGAGGCAGTTGTTGTGTGAGAAACATTCCCCTCAAAAACTATTGTATTTGTGGGGTGCCCTGTGGCAGGAAGGAATGATGAATCTGACTCCATGTTCTCAAAAGGCTAATTTATTATTTTATGATACTATATTATATTAAAGAATACTATACTAAACTATACTAAACAATACAGAAAGGATACTTACAGGAGGCTAAAAAGATAATAATGAAAACTCGTGACTCTTTCCAGAGTCAAGAAACAAGAAAACTGAAAAGAATAAATTCAGTTTATTTCCATGACTGCTTTTGAAATATGTGTTGAATTCTTGAAATAGGGATAAATACCTGCAGGTATGTTGTCTAGAGAGGGACAAAAATAGGTCAGCACACCACAGTGCTTGCAGAATAACAATTATGTCCCATGGAAGCAAAAGGGATCATAAAGGAGAGCTGCTCTAATAATATATTTATCTATTTTATATATTTCAATGTATATGTGTATGTGTATATGCATATGTTTATATTTTATATATATGTATGTATATGTATTGGCCAATGAGTGAAAACAACTCACAGCAGAATGCAATGAGACAATCACCTGTGGGTAAACAATCTCCAAACACATTCCAAAGCAGCAAAACACAGGAGAAGCAAATCAGATAATTATTGTTTTCCTTTTTCTCTGAGGCTTCTCAGCTTCCCATGAGAAAAATCCTGGGCAAAGGGATTTTTCAGAAAATGTGACTGTGACAAAAAACCTAAAGCCCTCCCAGTCAGATGAAATTATCTGGAGGTGAGCAGGTCCCTCCATAGGCAAGACCTTTGCAGGATGCTGCGACAGCAGTGCCCCCCTCATGGGAAGAAAATGTCACTGGGATCCCTCCTGCTTCAGTTGAAGCACTTCTGTTTAGGTGTTCTCTAACCAAATTAATAACAAGCTTTAATATATCTCAGAACGGGGTGAATTACCTCCTGGACTCTCCTCTGTGTCTCTCCACTGAAAAAGGAGCCTGCAGGAGTAGGCTGCAATTCCCACATCAGATCAGGCGTACTGAAGTCCTCCCTACATGCTGAACATTATCCAAAAGTGTTCTCTGCAAACATTCCTGCATTAACAACTCCTCTTGGTCCTTTCTCTGGCTCTGGCCACCATCAGCAGCAAAGCACCAGACCCTGTGGAAATCAGATTTGACTAAACATGGGAATTCTTGTGTACCAATAAGTTATCCTTTGATTCATGGCATATTTCAGATTAAAGTTCCAAAGAGCTAAAAGACAGGCAATTCCCCATTTCAATCCTGAGGGCTGCACTGATTTATTATTTCTGGCACGTCATAGTGCATTGTTTGGTTGAGATTGGCTGTTAAAATCCATACTTATGAAATGTAATATTCCTCTGGAAATGTCCTATTCTGGTTCTTTTTTAGATGGTATTTTTATTGTGAGGGAGGGACAGGAATGAGCCTAATAATGATGTTCTAAATCATTTCAGCTGGTAAAGTCAGGTAGACTAATATTTTATTTCCATTTGGCCTCTTATTTCTTTAACCAAAACTGAGATGAGACCCTAGTGAGAATTCTGGCAGAATAATTAAGGATATGGCTGTGTATCTTCCTAATAAAATAAAGGCCAAAACACCAAAGGATTGGAGAATGGCTCCCTCCTTACTGTCTTCTCACACTGGCATTGCTCAACAGCTAAATAAAAAAGAATATGAACTCCAGTAATCAAAATTAGCCAGACAGGGGATCACAACCACGGGCCTCTCCAGTGGACAGATCATCCAGAGCCCTCCAAGGGCTCAGGAGAGACCTTGGCAGGTGGCACAGGGCCAGTAAAAAGTAACTGCAGAGGTTGGCAGAAGAGTGTAAAAGAAGAGTTTTCCCAAGCTCTATGCTATACCTCAGTCCTGACTGACCACTTGTAAATCACACTCGTTGTCAAGTCATTAATTACTCCTTGATTTAATTCACAGAGGCCAGACCTAATCAGGGGCACCTTACCACAGGTAACAAGCAAACGTTGGGAGATCCAGGCCCCCCCAGCTGCCAACAGCAACCACTGCCTGGGAAATCAAGGCAGGACTTTGCAGTGTGGGTAAATGCAATTTTTAGGAACAAACCTCCTTTCTCCTCTGGAGGATTTACCCTTTGTTTCCACAGAGAAACCAGAGGCCTCCATCCTCTTGTTGCGATGGAGGAATTCCAGGGAGAAAGGAGCTAAGATAATATATGGAATTGCTGCAGGCCAGGTTGGACAGGGCTTGGACCAACCTGGGATAGTGGAAGGTGTCCATGGCAGGGGGTGGGAATGAGATCAGCTTTAAGATCCCATCAACGCAACCCATTCTGTGACTCCAGGACAAGCAGAGAGCAGGCACAGCACCCTTTTCCTCATCCAACATCCACCTCTACCAGAGCATCTGCAGGGAGAGGAGATTTGCATCTCTTGCAAACAGCTCTGAGAACAGACCCCTGCCCTGGGCTGTGGAAGCTCAGGAGCCCTGGCAGTGCCACCAAGCCTCACCCAGCACAAGGGTGACCTTGTGAATATTAATATAATACTGTAGCATTCACATTCTTTGGAAAAATCCATTTGCCCAGGATTTTCTCCTGGGAAGCTGAGAAGCCTCAGAGAAAAAGGAAAACAATTCTTATCTCATTTGCTTCTCCTGTGTTTTGCTCACATGGAATGTGTTTGGAGATTGTTTCCCCACAGGTGATTGTTTCATTGCATTCTGCTGTGAATTGTTTTCACTCTTTGGCCAATCAGGGCCAAGCTGTGTCAGGATTCTGGAGAGAGTCACCAGTTTTCATTATTATCTTTTTAGCATTCTGTAAGTATCCTTTCTGTATTCTTTAGTATAGTTTATTATAGTATTCTTTAATGTATTACAGTATCATAAAGTAATAAATTAGCCTTCTGAGAACATGGAGTCAGATTCATCATTCCTGCCTTAATCAATATAATATCATATATAATATCATATCATATCCAGGATGCCCAGAGCCTGGACTGGCAGGTCCAGCCCCTCCCTGTGCCATACCAGGACAGCCCCTCAGCCCTGGCAGTCCTTCAGCTCCATGGTGCTGGCAAAGCACTGACTGTCCTGTGTTTCAAACTAAATATTTGCTTCAGGCTCATAGCACCATTAATGCAGAGTCCAGTTAAAAATTACAGCTCCACCAAAATAAACTTTGCTTTTGATTTTTGCAGGGGCTGGGAATGCATCTTTTCCTTGTCACTCTCACAAGATTCTCTGGGTGTAAATACTTAGTGGAAATGTTCCTGGAAACACATTATAATCTTTAAAAAATTTTTTTAAAAAGTGTGAGCCCAGCAACATTTACATGAGACAATAGTCTGTAGCTTTTGCATCATCCAAATCCAGATGTTTCTGGTGAGAAAGAAATAGATGACCTGAGAATTAAACCCAGGCCCCTTGGCTCCCCTCCAGATGCTCTACCAGCTGCTCACACCAAATCCCCTCTGGTCAATTACTTTACTTGATGCTTCTAATCAACAATATTATATATGTGATGCTATAAACTTTTGTATTTAATATTAGCTCATAACTCAGCATCCAAAACCAGATGGTTTTGGTGAGAAAGAAATTGATGACTTATCAGAGGAGTGAAGCCAGGCCCCCTGGCTCCCTTCCAGGCAGTCTACCAGCTGAGCTGCAAAGCAAAGCAGTCACCTCCTGCTCGCCCCAGCCCTCTGCCTTTCATGAAAGGAAAAGGATTTCACATCTCCCACTGCAGGAATATGGGAAAGATGTTTTAATAAACGCTTTTTAAAGAGTTATATTCTTTTAAAAGCAGGCAGGCTTGCTTTGAGGCAGGAGAGCACTTCTTCCCAGAGGAAGGCTTTGCAGACAAGCTCCTTTTTTTCCAAACAGGATGAAGGCTCACATTCAACTGCCTGCAGAAGCAGCACAATAGATGGCTAATTTCTGAATTTCTTCAGAATAATCTGAATTTCTTCAGCTCCTGCACACCCTGTGGAATATGACTGTGAGACACTCCCTGCAAGCATTCAGGGCAGCTCATTGGATGGGATGATGCTGCAAAATATGAATGTTAAAGGACCGAGAGCAGGTTCCTGCAGGGCTGAAGGGTGGAACACAGGCATTTCTGATTGATGGAAATTTATTATGTTCCAACCACTCAAAACAGTCCATGAAGTGCTTTATTTCAAACCTATATTGATGCTTTGAGCTCACTGCAATTCCTGCCATGGTTGAAGCTCAGCACAAACAGTGCTGCCCTGTCCAAGGCCAAACTTTGGTAATCCAGAGCACAGGAACTGCTCTGCTCTTAACTCAAGATCCTAAATCACAGCATCAAGTATTTATTAAAGGCAAGAGCATCAATTTTATAACTCTGAATTCACATCATTTTGCTCTTAAATTACAGCTATATAAGACATGATGAAAAGCAACTTCCATGAATCCCCAAAGCCCTAAGAGCTTCGTTTAGGATTAGAGACAACAGCCACTACAGATCTACAAATTGTAAGGAACAGAATTGTAAGGAACAACTGTGAAAATATTATTGCAAATGAAATTAATCTGAAAGCAAAACCAGCATGCTTTGAAAATGTATTCGACAACATTTTCCAAAGAGGCAATTCCAGCTTCCCAAAGCAATGAAGACAGTGTACCTTTTCCAAGGAAAAACTACTTTTAAGAAAAGAAAATATGGCTGCAAACATAGAGAGCTGACAGTGGTGTTCAGAGAGCTCAGTTCTCTTGTTGGTTCATTTGACTAGATCTTAAGACCAAGGCTTTGCCTTAATTTAGTTATAATAATCTGCTTTTGCAAACTTCAGTAAGACTTAGTATTCATTTGTAGGGCAATTTATCCTGCCCAGCCAATGAAATTAGGCAAAGGCTTGAATAAATCCTCCAACTGCTGGAAAACCAAACCTCATCCTCAGTGAAAGAGACAGGGCTCCATTTTTAGTTTGTTAGAGTGAAGTGCTGTAGAACTCACAGCTTGTCAGACTGTAACAGAGATAAGAACTAATAAACATCTGAGTCCAAACAAGAAATTCCGTCTCACACATTTAATCCTGACCTTGGCTGAAAAGAAGCAAAGAATCCATTAACCAGCTATCATCTAGACTGTGGATGCTGCCTTCCAAGCCCAGGAAAAATTCCAAGACCAAACAACAAGAAATACTGCTCCTTCTTCAAATCAAATTCAGAGCTGTGTGGAGGAAGAGTTCATGAAGTGTAAACCAGAAACAAGCCCAGTAACCAACAGGTTGGGGGAAAATGGTGTTTCCTGTTTCCTCTTTAGGTCCCCTGCATTTCCAACACCAGCTCAGGCTGCCTCTAATTAACTCTGATTGTGCTGAGCCATAATTTACAAGTTGTCAGGTCCAACATAAATTCAGAGAAAACCAACACTGTCCCCTCCATTCTTTCCCAAGCTTGCATTGATTCCCAGATCATCCAGGGCTTCAGAGAGCAAATTCCAGTTCTTGAACCAGATCTGAAAACAAAATGAAAAATGTCTGGTTGGAAAAACTGAATGTTTCTAAGGGTTTGGGGGTGGTTTTTTTGGTGGTTTGGGGTTTTTTTGTTTGTTTGGTTTTGGGTTTTTTTTGCATATTTAACTGATACAGAATATTTTAAAGCACTGAACCATGCTCTAAAACACTTCCCTTAAAGCCTCCTCTCCTCCTCCCAGTCTGTTGTCTGTAGATACAACATGGACACCAAATGATTAAATCTGCTTGTTGCTTCATATATTTTTTTAATCATAAACAGGATACTGTCCAGGAAAGAGCAGCTGGAATCACAGCTGCAAAGCTCTCTCTAATGTGACACCACACAATCACACTTGATAGCAGAAGAGTTCCCTGGGGGAGGAAATCACTCCAGAAGATGGACTGTAATTGAGCAGGACTCCACCAAAGATGTCTGTGCTTGTTGAGCTTTTGTTAACAAAATAGAAGATTTTATACCCTGACAAGTACACTGAACTGAAAAAAAAAATTAAAAAACCAATATTACATAATACATACAGATATAAACCTGAAAGGCAAACAGCAAGTCCAGAAAAAAATTAATTTTGCTGCTTGTCTGCACTCTTTGAGGCATGGTCCTGGATGGAAAAACCCAAATTCTGGAGTGTTAAATGTGCAAGGGGCAGTGGAGGAGGAAGGGAGAAGGAGACAGAGGGGGTTGAGCTGCATCCTCCCCAGAGCAGAGGCTGGCTGTGGTTACCAAGGTCTCACAGTTATTTTCTGTATGTCAGATCCAGCTCTTAGTGATCAAGGACAGATTGGGTTCTTTGTTCATAAAACCTGCCTTGGTGTAGGAGGGGGAGCATTTGAAGGAGAGGAAGCCTGGGGATGCCTCCCAGCCTAACAGCATCTATAAAAATGTAGGAGAGCGCAAAACATGGACCCAAGGACACACTGGGGCCCAGGCAGTCCCGCGTGGAGTTTATGGCATTCCTTAGATATGTGTAACATTCACATCCTCTGAAAATCCCTTTACCCAGGATTTTTCTCCTGGAAATCTGAAAAACCTCAGACAAAAAGGAAAACAATAATTATCTGATTTGCTTCTCCTGTGTTTTGCTGCTTTGGAATGTGTTTGGAGATTGTTTACCCACAGGTGATTGTTTCATTGCATTCTGCTGTGAGTTGTCTTGACTCATTGGCCAATACATATACATACATATATATAAAATATAAATATATACACGCATACATATATAAAATAAATAAATATATTATTAGAGCAGCTCTCCTTTATGATCCCTTTTGCTTCCATGGGACATAATTGTTATTTTGCAGGCACTGTGGTGTCCTGACCTATTTTTGTCCCTCTCTAGACAACATACCTGCAGGTATTTATCCCTGTTTCAAGAATTCAACACATATTTCAAAAGCAGTCATAGAAATAAAGTACTGAATTTATTCTTTTCAGTTTTCTTGTTTCTTGACTCTGGAAAGAGTCACGAGTCTTCATTATTATCTTTTTAGCCTTCTGTAAGTATCCTTTCTGTATTGTTTAGTATAGTTTAGTATATTATTCTTTAATATAATTTAGTATTATAAAATAATAAATTAGCCTTTTGAGAACATGGAGTCAGATCCATCATTCCTTCCTTCATCAGGGCACCCCACAAATACAACAGCTATGGAGAGTAACTCTGGAGCAGCTGGGTGTCAAACAGTGTGGGACACCCCAAATGGTACTGTGGGGGTGTCACACACAGCCAGAGGGTCACAGTGTCCCTGACAGGAGATGGACAGAGCAGAGCAGGTGACAATGACACAAAGCAGCACTGAAGTGGTGCCTGAGAGAGGCTGATTCAGGGAGCCCCCACCCCAGAGCAGGGGCAGCTCTCTGCAGCAGCAGGGCCCTCTGGAGAAAGGAAAACTGGGGAGGGAAGGCAGCCAGAAAATCCACACATTTTGTGATGGCAGGACAAGATTTATCCCCTGCGTGTCTGGCTCCTTTCAGCAGTTTTGATGTGCCTGGGTAGGATGCTCGTGGGATGGGCTGTCTGAAGAAGGCTGCTGCTCCCTCCTGGATGAGCCCAGGTGGCAGGAAGAAAAATTCCACCTGGAATTTTCCTGGGCCACTGGCAGGAGATGGAGGTGTGGGTGCAATCAGCTCATTCACCTAATTCACCTAGTCCCAGCCACACTGCAGCCCAATTCCTGACAGCCAGAACAGAAAGCAGCAGATTAATTAGGACAAGATAAGAGGGATATATTCCAACTCGCTGTTCCCCAAATCCAAAGGGCAAATGCTGCTAAGATTTACTTATCAGCAGAATGAGGGAAACCAAGGTAAATTGTATACATGTGGGGATAAAACCCTCCTGGGGCAGCTTGTCCTGAGCATTTCATGGAGCACAGGAATGGAGTGCAAGCCTCAAAGGAGGTTTTGTCCCTGTTGTTTCAGAGGACTCTGGCTAGCACAGTTCCTGAGAGACTGTGGCCTTTTCCTGCTAACTCAGTGAGTTAGAACTTCATTTTCCAGTTACTCCACACCCTAACAGGGATGATGATGATGTCTTTCTCAGCAAAGATTTGTGTACAGAACGTGTCTGTAGGCAGTGAGACAAGACAGCTGCTTTCCCATTAATTCTTCTTTCAGCCTGGGCTGAGAAGCTGAACACCAGACAGAAAGCTTAGAGCAAAGCAGGAGTGGGTGGAGGAGCAGAAGACCTGTGATAAAAAAGGTTAAAGCATCTTTCTCTGTTGCAATAAGATAGAAAAATTATACAGAAAAGCCTTGTAAAATCAGGCCTGCTCTGGCTGGACTGTCATTTCTTCTAAGGCAAGCTGGCACTCTACAAATTCCCAAGGAAAGCAATCCTGGTGTGAGCAGTTCATTAATATAACAATCCATTCCTGGGTAAAAAACAACCAGCACCTGTATAAACTGTTTTTATTCTGTTAGATAAAAAATTGAAAACTATCTCTCACAAACAACTTTTCCTGCAGGTACACACCCAAGAGTTTGAGTGACCAACAAATACAAGACAATAACTTGTTACTGACCAATAAAGTGATTGGCAAGAAAGCTCCTGACCAACTGGAGTCACCCACAAGATCTGTAAAACAGTATAAAAATTAGTTCTGTGAATAAAGAATGGGCTTTTTCCACCATGGAGAAAATGGAGTCCTGTGTGATTTATTCTGATATTTCTGCAGGATTCTGGACCTCAGCACAAAAAATTCAGCCCATGGACATGGAGAACATGCACAGCAGAGCCCTCTCAGTGGCCAGAGGGGAGATGGAGCCTGGCTGCAGGCACTGCTGTGCTGCCCACGTGTCCCCTGTCAGCCTGTGTGTCACAGAGACAGCTCCCTGTGCTCTGCCACCACCGGGCTCTTGAAGCAGTTTGAAAGCACATTTATTTCTTGGAAGCCTCTGAACATCAGATGGAACTAATTAAAACCAGGAGGGCTCCGGGGAGCCGGGAGGGAGACGGTGCAATTTGGTTTCCACTTCAAAGTGGTTTAGCAAAATAAAAGCACTCAGCCCTCTAATGCAAGTGCATGTCCATGGGGAGGGGACAGAAGAGGCCACTCAGTGCTCTCCCCCCACTTTTGCTCCCCAGACTCATTGGAGCTGTGTTTGGATGCTGTGCCAGTGGATTATTCAGGGCACCAGAGGTTAATTGCAGTGATTCCTGCCCTGCCCTCCCATCAGTTTTGCAGAACTGCACAGGGACGAGGTGGCGCCGTGGTCAGGAGCACCCACCCACACAATCCAGAGGAATGGGGATCACCCTCAGACAAGCAGCAGCTGCCACTGGGGGGTTTCTGGGCCAGTGTGGGGTTTCTGGGCAATGTGAGGCACCAGAGCCAGTGACAGGCATGGTCACTGCCCAGCCTGGCTGCTCAGGTCCCACCAAGGAGGGACTCCTTGCAGGAACCCACAGCTCCGGCCTTCCACCCCTCCTGTGGGGTCCCCATATATTTCCCATGGGGGAACCAAGGCTCCCTCACCTTTCCCCCCTGCACTGACCCCTTCAGGGGGTCACTCCTTGTTGGGCCCTGACCTCCTGGTGCCCAGCCCTGTTCCCTCAGCCCACGCCATGCTCAGGGTCCCTGCACCCACACAGGGCTGGGGGTGTCAGCATGGAAATCTGCTCACCAGCATTGGCCTCATGCCTGCTCCAGCCAGGGCTTCTTTATTTCCTTCTTTAAAAAGCTCTAATGTGGCATTTCACACCCCACTCTAA
The DNA here is from genome assembly GCF_901933205.1 of Camarhynchus parvulus. Taxonomy (NCBI): domain Eukaryota; kingdom Metazoa; phylum Chordata; class Aves; order Passeriformes; family Thraupidae; genus Camarhynchus; species Camarhynchus parvulus. Next base: position 8,405,140 of record NC_044588.1, read on the forward strand.
AGTCTGTGTTAAAAGGGGAGCTGGACTGCAGGATCACCCACATCCAAACTCCTTCCTATTTATCCTACCCCTCTCCCTTATTTATCCAACCCTCCTCCTCCCCGATGCCATCCCAGCCAGGGGAATGGGTTCCAGAGCAGAAGCTGCACTTGGAGCCCCAGCCAGGGCCAGCAGCTGATGTCACCCAGGTCCCAGGGAGCCAGGTACCAGTGCCCAGCACCCCTCCAGCCCCAGCTCACCCAGTGACCCAGGTTGGCAAGAGGATTCTGATGATGTCCCATCCTCCTGCATCCACTTTTCTTTGTTCTTCCCTCGTTCTCTGTGGCTGGGGGAGAGCAAGGGGAAGAAATCAATAAAAATTAACTCTGAAAATAAAAAAAAGGAATGAATCAGTAACTTGCAAGGGGCAGCAGATAAAGTGGCCCATGGTGGCCCCATAAAGCATCTCTCAACACACCATTTATCACCAAGCCAGTATCTCTCAACATCATTTACTCAATACTGAAAGACATAAACCTGACCTTGCAAATTTAGGGAAAGGAGTCACAATGACAATTCAGATTTTAATGTGGCTGATGCCTGTGCTTGGAGCTCTGTGTTGCTGGGGGTGTGCAGGGGGCCTTTGGCTGGGCCAGTTGGGATGGGTCACTCCAGGATTTCAGCTCCTTAGCACTAAATATCTGGTTGGAAAAGGGGAGGAACTGTGCAGACCTAAGCATGTCCCCCCTGGGAGCTGGGATGGAGTGACCAGACTCGCTCTGCATCCACCACCCTGGGCAGCCCCAGCTGCTGCAGCCCCCAGGATGCTCCTGCCCAGGCTCAGGCTCACTGTGGCTGTACCCCTGCTGAAGGACAGCTCTGTCCATCCCCTGGCTGACACAGAGAGCTCTTGTGAGCAACAAACCACAGCCCCAGCAGAGCCTCCTTGGCTGCAGCACAAGAAGAGGGGATGCTGGCTGGCCCTGGGGTAAAGCTGACTGGATTTTGTTCAGTGGCTTTTTCTTTCAAGAAGTTTGTAATCCAGTGCCCAGGACATAGTGCAAGCTCTGTGTGAGACATGAATAACATTCCCTCATGTGACTGTTTGTACAGCTCAGGGCACTGCAGGTCAGGCTGAGGAGTGTTGTAAGAATGATGCAAGGCCCCCAGCCTTGAGAGCATGGAGCAAAGGAAGATAAAGAAGCATTCACAGGCCTGTGTGGGGTCCTACACACAGTAGCTGAAGGCCCAGGGGGTCACAATTTCAATGTATGTCCTGGGGCTACCCCAGGGAAAAGTGGCTCTGATGCCTTGTGCAGGCTGACCTAGAACAGAGGCTGGAAAGAGATAAAGTAGAGATTAAAGAGTTAAGAATAAAGTTAAAGTAGAGATTTATGAAAATGCCTCAGTGTATCCACCTTGAGCAGCACAAGAGCCCAGCCAGGGCTGCACCCAAGGTGAACCAAAATGGCCCCAAAATGCATGCCCAAGCACGGGGTCTGTCACTTTGATCAGTTCTGTTCTATTTGCATCTTGGAGTTCATTGTCCATTTCCAGCTTTAGCCCATGAAGCCCCACCCTGCTTGTTTTTCTCTCTCCAGCCCACAGTGTTTGTGCTCTTGGGCCTGAGATTTGGATCATTTCTCCTTGGTCCCCAGCTAGAGCACGAATTCTTTTGTCTCCCTGCTCTGTGCAGAGAGCTCACCATCCCCTGATGTGAAGCTCAGAGCCACACACTAAAGCAGCATAGAATCTGAAATATAGAAAAGCTAAACCCTGAGGCATCAGGTCTTTTCTGACTGCACAAAATGTCATTATCAAACTCACCTTTGAAAGCCAGAAGATGACACGCCCATCATCCCTGGAGAGATAATGTGTGACTTTGGGAGAAGAAAACCAAAAGGAAGTTCTGTGATCCCCATGGAAAACATGGACACTCAGGGAAAACAGGTGAACATTCTTGGAAATCCCAGCTAGCCACAGACGCATCCTGTGCTTTGATGTCCTTGCCATGTCCCCTGGTGTCCACCTCCTCACTTGGCAGCTCCAGAGCCCCACCCAGAGCCTGGGCTCTGCTGCACCACTGCCTGCATCTCCACATCTTCTGGTTGGATCTCCAGGTCACTGCTAATGACCTCTGTCCTTGGCACAAAGCACCCAGTGAGAAAAGGCCACTGAAGGTAGATGGCAGGATGGGTTTATTCCAGCTTTCAGCCAGTCGTTTGGCTTGTAATTCACTGTAAAGAGTAAAGAGAAGCAGCTCTTCCCTCTCTTCTGTAGCATTTCAGGATCTATTTTGGATGTAGCCCTTTTTATTTGTGGTCAAATAAAAAGACCAACAGCAATTCACACAGTGCTGTCTTCCCTTAGTGCCCATTTAGGGAGCCTTAGCAATTGTGCAGATTCACATTTTGGGGTTTAGCTCCCCAGCCCACACTGTTGGAAATGAAACAAGTATAAAAATTTTTTACTGACTTTGGGATTTTTTTCTTCTTTGTCTGAACATGAACTTGCAACCTGCAGAATTTGATTGTTTCTGACATTCTTGACCACAAATTTTGGCACGTGCCAACCAGTACCCTCCCAAACCATGCCTGCCTCGAAGCAGTGGCACAGCCAAGATTTTATTGGGAGAACAGACTGAGCCCCTGGGGTGAGAGAGCCCTAAAATCAAGGAGCTCACAGCCCTTTGTATGTGTGGCAGCCATCATTCAGGTTTTACCATCAGGACAGAGGTGGATCAATGCCTGCACTCCTTGGGTGGCTGTGGCACATGGCCTTGGCTCCCAAGTGCTGCCAGTCTCTGGTGTAACCACGCACACCTTCCTCATGTTATTCCTGACATGCAAACTACATGGCCCAGCAGAGAGAGGCGCAGAGGAGGTGAAAAAGAAACCAGAACCCACCCCTGGATTCTTGCAGCCTGCTGCTAATTAGGTGAGACATGGTAAGAGGAACCCCTGCTATCAGCCAAGCCAAGGGAATGTAAATATTTGCAAGTCTAGGTCACCAGGTCCATTATTTACTGTTCTGTCCTGTGACTTAAGGTTTGACATGAGACGTGAGGTTTTTAGAGGTTTGTTGTGTTTTGGTTCTTTTTTTTTCTTTTTGCTCTGAGCGTCCCTTGATTTCTTGCCAGTGATTGAGCTGTGAAAGGGAGGGCTGCCCTCAGCATCCCACAGCCACAAAACAATGATGCTACTGTGAACTTTTCCCATTAATCCCAGTCTGCTGGGTGGCACAAGGTGTTGGGTGCTATGAGGCAGAAAGGAACGTGGGGCAGAGCTCTCAGCCTCCTGTCCTGCAGACAGACAGACACCACTGCTGCCAGTGGGGACAAACAGCCACAGTAAGAGAGAGGGATGTGAGCTACAAAACCAGAGCCACAGACTCTCTCTTTGTTTCAGCAAAACCTTCAGTTTGCACATTGACACTGGACCTGCTCCTCAGGCTCCCATTTCCAATTTCTTTGCCAGAAAGTGGGGAAGGAAAATGATTTTTTTTATTTTTATTCAAAGGCAATATTTAACATACAATGCAAAATCTGTATTCATCTACCCCATATTACCCAAAACCTCCTGTCTGTCAGCATCAGGCTGCTGCTATCTCTTCTTTCCAAAGTTATTGATTAGATACAAGGATTTCTGTTGAGTTTGTGAGGGGTCCCCAGGACGAGGTGAGAGATGAGAATCTGACTCCATATTCTCAGAAGGCTGATATGTTATGTTATGTTATTTCTATTATATTATATTACATTATATTATTTATATTATATTATATCATATCATATTATATCATATTATAGAATGCTGTACTAAAACTATACTAAAGCATACAGAAAGGATACAGACAGAAGCCTTAACAAGAATAATAATTAAAAACTCGTGACTGATTCCTCAGAGTCTGACACAGCTGATGGTGACTGGTCATTAAGTAAAAACAATTCACATTAAACCAATCAAACATGCACCTGTTGGTAAACAATCTCCAGACCGCATTCCAAAGCAGCAAAACACAGGAGAAGCAATCAGATAATTCTTGTTTTCATTTCTCTCTGAGGCTTCTCAGCTTTCCAGGAGAAGAAATCCTGGGGAAGGGATTTTTCCACAAAATATGACAGTGACAGATTTCAAAGGTTTGTTTTTCCCTCTCCCCACTAAGTTGGTTTTGCCCTTTGATGGGGATCACATCCACCTCAATGCAGGCATTTTCCTCTGAGCAGCCCCCATTATTTCCCACTGCTGCCCACATCTTCAGGCTTCCCCAGGCTGCAAAGGAACTATAATTAGTATAGCTACTATCAAAAAAGTAATATTATGTCAGTCATGGCAGGGCCTGGAAGAAACAAGACCTCTGGAGCTGGGAAATTGCAGAGATAAAGCCGCACCCCTCTAAGCCAGGTTCTGCAGACTTCCAGGAGCTTTGTGCAGCTTGGCCTGGGAGACCAGGTAAAGAAAAGCAGAGCAGATCTCCCTTCTTTGGGACAAGCTCTGAAATCATCAACTATTTTCCATTTTCACTGGATTTCTGTTTTTTTACTTTTCTTCCAGAATGCAAAATACAGAGCGGACATTTCCTATGGGATGTTTGTTTCCAGAGATGTGGTTTGCCCCTAAAAAAACCACTTCCATTTAAAATTTCTCAGTGGAAATTCCCCCAATTCCCCCCAGGAGCTGGGGGCCGCAGCTGACTCGGTGTGAATGGATTCAATCTCCCACCTCCAGGAACAGGAGCAGCAGCCACGTGGAAGGGATGGAGCAGGAAACCAAAATAAATTTTTAAATTCTCTGTGCTCTCTGCTTGATCCTTCCCATGGGTAAGAAGGGCAGGTGTTTGCCTGGATTGGGTTTGTGTGGTTCCACAGCAATGTGGAGGTGCTCTGGTGCCCTGCCAGTGTCCCTCATGCTCAGAGCAGCTCACATTGATGGGGTTTCTGTGCTCAGAAAATACCCCAAATCTCAAAGGAAAACCCTCTCCCTGTCCCCCCACTGCTGGCATCTCTCTGCAGGTCTCCAACATCCCAAAGTCTCTGCAGGTCCCAAACACCCCCAATCTCTCTGAAGAACCTCAACACCCCAATGTCTCTGCAGAACCCAAACACCACCAAATTCTCTGCAGGTCCCCAAAACCTCAATCTCTCTGCAGGACCTAAACAGTCCCAAATCTCTGGAGGTCCCCAACATCCCAAAGTCTCTGCAGATCCCAACACCCCAAAGTCTCTGCAGGTCCCCAACACCCCCAGTCTCTCTGCAGGACCCTCACACCCCTCAATCTCCTGCCACCTGCTGCTACAAAGCTGAAGGAGCACAGCAGGCAAAGGAGAGGAGATGGGAAATTTAATTTTATAAGGTTTTTAAGAAAGGAGATTAAATGGGGAGTGTGATGATGGTATAAATACCTCCAGGGAAATAGCATCAAAGGAGAAAGGGGGATTATTCAAATGATCTGGAAACAGTAAAACAAGGAGAGCTGGAGCCAGGAGCTACAAATGGAAATATTTCAGACAAGGCATTAAGAAAAACTGTCAGAGAAGTGAGAGTGATTAGGTGCAGAAATTGGCCATCCTTGCAGAGTCAGGGCCTTATCAGAGGTATTTAAGGTGGTGTAAACACACCTTGGGAGGGCATGCAGGTGTGACCTGGGGAGGGACAGGGGTCAGACATCCTAAAGGTAGTTAAAATCCCCTCACCAAGCTGCTCTTGTGTCTGAGCCCTCACCATGAGCCCTGGTACAGAGCCTTGGAGCAGCCACAGAGCCCTGCAGCCCCAAAGACCTGAGGGTGCCAGAGTTGCTCATCCCTGCCTGAGGCATTGGAGCATTCCCAGGCACTCACCTTCTTCTTCCTCTCCTGCTTCTCAGCCTTTCTCCCTTTTTCTGCTTTCATTTTCCTGTCCTGTGACTGAAGAAAACAAAGGCTGGTGGAGCCATATGCTGACTTTTCTGGTCCAGGATGAAATATGAAATAAAATATTCCAGCCAGCTCGCCACTGTGTAACTTGGCAGAGTAGTATGAGTAGCTAATGAGTAAAGCTGAAGTTGGCTGTGCAATTAAAAGTGATATATTTTTATATATAAATGATGAGTTTTCCATCCTCAAAGCTGATAAATTTCTCAGGCTAAATTCCTCGAGCTAAGAGCCTTTTGTGGCCACATTTTTACACAGCACTATTTTTTCCCCTCTGCTCCCCTCCAAAAAAAAATTTAAAGAGACCAGTTTTCCCATCCACTTAATGGGCTGTAAATACTTTTCTGCTAAGATGAAAAGTCCATTTGATTTGCATTAAATCTTCATCATTACCAGCTCTTGGGAGACTGCAGCAAGTCTGGGTACTGACACAGAATATTGCATCTTTTTCTGGAAACCTTCCCTTAGAGATCCCAAGAGGGAAGAAGAAACAAAAAAAGGGTGAATAAAACTCTGTGGTTTGGTATTGGGACACATCTACTTGCTGGAAAGAGAATTATAAATCCTGGGGTCTCCTTCTCAGCCTTGGTGCTGTTAGGGTAAGATCTGCCCTGTCTCAGAGCATCTCTGATGTAGGAATTTCCCTGCCAACAGCCCCTGGGAAGCAGGAGGATGAAGCCACCATGGCTGGTGCTGCAGGACGGCCTGGCCATGTGCAAGGTTTTAACCTTTAGGAGCAGAGAGAATCAAGGGAAAAGGATCTGTCCCCCCAAAATATCCCACAAGGACATCCAGGGGGTGACCACAGCTGTGCTCCTCAAGCTGGCACGCTGTGCTACAACCAAACACCCAACACACCATTTCTGAGCCCTCATTTCAACCTCCTCACTGAGACTTCTGCACAGAAACAGGCTCATTGCTGAGTGCTCAGAATTCAGCCTTTCCTGAATTCAGGCTTTTTCTGATTCAGCTGCAACACCTGAAGTGGAACTGGACACATTCGTTCATCATTTCCAACTCTTATGTGTGACCATGTTCACAGGGGTCTGAGGATGAGGGAAGAGACGAGGATCTGACTCCGTGTTTCAGAAGGCTGATTTATTATTTTATGATATATATTACATTAAAACTATACTAAAAGAATAGAAGAAAGGATTTCATCAGAAGGCTAGCTAAGAATAGAAAAAGAAGGAATGATAACAAAGGCTTATGGCTTGGACTCTCTGTCCAAGCCAGCTGGGCTGTGATTGGCCATTAATTAGCAACAACCACATGGGACCAATCACAGATGCACCTGTTGCATTTCACAGCAGCAGATAACCATTGATTACATTTTGTTCCTGAGGCTTCTCAGCTTCTCAGGATGAAAAATCCTAAGGAAAGGATTTTTCATAAAAGATGTCTGTGACACTTACGAGTCATTACAATACTTTTTTTATGTAAGATTGGGTTTTTTTCAAAAGACAGAGGGTCTTGAGCTGCTCTTTCAGCTTCAGGCACAGCCATCATCTCTCCAGCCCCTGATCCTGCTCACTCACTGCTCAAAGGCTGCCTGTTTTGCCTTTCTTCTTGGCCAAACACAGATGATTTAGAACATTTTGATGATTTTTGATAATGATGAAGAGTAAGGTCTCAAACTGGAGCACTGCACTCAGCACAGGGCTGTGCTCCAGCCAGAAACCTGCTCTGATTGTCAGCTCTTCCCTTGCAATGGGTTCAGGAATTCTGTTCTTTGCCTGGTCTCCTGCACAGGTAGGATAAAATCTTCCACAACTGGTTCAGCTGTAAACCAAGGGAGGCCACATTGCAGCTGTAAACAACAAGATCCCAATGAATAAATAACTCAGGGCCACAAGTGCCACCTGTTTTTTGGTGAGGACTGTGATCACAGTGCTGCAGAACTCTCGGAATCTCTGCTGCTCAGAGTGACCCCGAGATGTGTCAAAAATTCTCTTTTCCCAGCCCAGCGGTTGAAGAAGGAGTCAGAGCTCTTCTATTCTCATTCTCAAGGTTGTTTATTGTTTCTTATCTATAAAATTCTTTCTCTGGCCTGCCAAGGTCCGTTCAGCAGCTCAGACAGAGGCACTCTGCCTCCCATTGTTCTCCTGTCCCTGTGTTCTTTTTATACTAAAAACTACAAGTACTTTATTTACAATTACTTCCCAATACCTATCACCTGTGTTAGACAGTGAGCTTCTACTCTAAACCAATCCAAAAGTGCCACCATCACAGCAGAAGATGGAGACCAAGAAGAAGAAGGAGAAAGGCTGGACATGCCCAGATTCCTCCATCTTGTCCCCTGAACCCCCATTCTAAAAACCCCAAAAATCCATTTTTCACACCATGATAAATTCACTATCATTCTACTTAAACTTTTGTGGCTCATAATTCTTCATATAAGGTTGGTAATTGTTTTTTCCAAATCAAAGGCACAGGTGATTTGGGCTCTGTGCCAAGGTCTCTGAGCCCCCTGGGCAGGGGCTTGAGTCCCCCAGGGCAGCCAGAGGAATTTCCTGGGTTCTGACACAGAACCAGCACAGAACATCTCTGAGCCTGACCTCCTGCAGACCAGAGCCTGGTGAGTTCAGCTCCACTAAGTTCCTGAGCTGGGAACCCACTAGCAGCACCAGCTCTAGGGCCTCAGCACATGAAAACCCACCACAGGGTGCAAAAGGCTTCCAGCCAGCACCTTCCAGTCTCAAAGACAAAACAACGTGAGAAGCGAGGTGGGGTGGGCAGAGAAATCCCTCCCAGAGGCAGCTGATGCTCACCTGGGAAGGGCTGAGAGGCACAGCATCCCCTCCCAGCTGCTGCAAACTCTCCCATCAGGGCTGTTTATTGTCTCGACCATAAAAGGGTTTCAATCAAGCTGAGACAGTAAAGTCGAGTTTAAATTAAACTGCCCCATTTAGTCACAATGGAGGCTGTTTGCATCTGAAACCCTGCCTCGGACCAATAGCACAGATTTGGCTTGTAGCACTTAAAGCAGCTGTCTTCATAAAAGCTAATAAAATACCGTTGGATAATTAAAAGCTTTAATTAAAAATGCAAAGTCCAAATAGTTTCATATTAACAAGGAAACTTGTTTTGACATCTGAAATCGCTGCACAAGCTGAATTCCCATGTATTCTCTCCAGGCTATTTCGAGTTTGCTGCGTAGCTGGAAATGTCTCCTCACTCAGTGCAATCACCGTGTGGTGCTGGGGACGTGCACCACAAATTGATGCTGCTTGTTTTACAACTTCACTTTTAATTATCACAGTCTGAGGCAGCAGTGGGCTTATTTGCATGGCAATCCCTGAACAAAGCCTGGGGATGGAGCAGCCTGGCATGCAGGGGATAAAATATGTAACTTGCAGGCACGGGCTGCCAAGCTCAAGGGAGAGCTGAGCAGGGCCAGCCTTGGGTGGAGCTTTCAGCTACACTCAGTGTCACCACCATGATCCCTGCCTGCAGGAAGGCTGGAAATGGAATTTGGTGTGGCCTGGCTGGGGATGAAGAGGCTGAGCCTGGATACAGAAGTTGGTTTTGAATGTGGGGTTTGAGTCCATGGACTGGCCCATGTCTGCAACAGCTCAAATGCACGAGTTTTGTGTCTGGGTGAACTGGAGCGCTTCTCACTTACATGAAATCTTATTTCCTGCAGGACGAGCACAAGCCTGGACACAGCTGGGGATGCTCCAGGTGTGGGGCACCCACAGGAGCACAAAAGAGGGAAGGGGAGAGAAGAGAGAAGAGAGAAGAGAGAAGAGAGAAGAGAGAAGAGAGAAGAGAGAAGAGAGAAGAGAGAAGAGAGAAGAGAGAAGAGAGAAGAGAGAAGAGAGAAGAGAGCTCTGTCCTGTGCTTGGCTTGCTGGAGGCTCTCAAATCCTCATTTCAAAGCCCCCTGAGGCTGCAGAGCCAGTGGGAAACCTCTGCTTCATCCACACTGTTCCCTTTGGACCCTCCTCACCATCATATCCTCTTCAGCTGGGGCTGATGGGGGTGCAATTTTCATCCCCTCCTCTTTAGCATCTTGGAACAAAACACTCCTGTAATGAGCACTGGTGAAACAGCAGTAAATCCATCAGTTCACCCTTGGGAATGCAGATCCATAAGGCTTAAATCCAACAGGGACTGATTTAATTGTGTAATTTGGCATTCCTCAGAGCACAGAGCAACCAGCCTCTCCAAGCAGCAGCTGTTACACACCCAGCCCCACTGCAGCTTCTCCTCTGGCTGCTCCCCTCATTCCTGGCCTTTGGAAGTGGAGAAGCCACCCCAGAACTGCCAAGGGGATCAGGTGGTTACTGCCATTACTTTGGAAATGGCATCTCCTTTCCAGGTGCCACTGTCCAGTTTCATCTCCAAGATGTTGGATCCTGAGGGACCATTTTATGACTCGATGAATTTGGAGGTCTTTTCCAACCTTAATGATTCATGACTTATTGGATCATAAGAAAGCAGATTTCTTTTTCCATTTCACATGCTCCAATAGGGGTTTAATGAGAATAAACATCAAACATTTGTATTTCAACAGCCAATGGCTTTGTTTTGGTCTTTTTTTTAGCATTTTATTGGTATTTCTCTCTCCAGGAAAACCATCAAAAATTAAAATCTGGCTTTTGTCCAAATCTTTTTCGAACCATGAGCAGATTCCCATGCCTTGGTGCTTTTCCTTTCCCTCTACCCCACCTTGGCAGTTCTGGTTTTGTTTTGTACAATGAACATTTACCCACCAGAGCCCCAGGGCTGTGGGATCATACCTGGGATAAAGGCAGGGCTTGGCACTCACCCTGCACTTGGCCCATGCTGAGCTGGCACCTGGATGCATTTCTCTGCCAGGCAAGCACTGGCAAATGGTTCCTTTTACTCCTGCCTCATCTTCCCCACCTGCAGGATGAAGAGATGATGAACTCACCTCCTCTGCTAAGAGCTTTGTAAAAGCCTCTTTTTCTTATGGCTCAGCTGGCTTCTGGAGGGTGGAAATTCTGAATTTCTCAGCAGTCTGTGGCAGCTCCACCAATTTCTGCTCTCAGCTTGACCCACCCTGCTGAAGAGCCATGGTGTGTGCAGGGATTTTTCTCATTTTCCCACCCATTTCTGTCCTGGCTCTGGGTGTAAGAGGCTGAAAAAGCGGCTTTGGATCCCCTCTGTTGTATCAGTTCTCCTGCAGTCATGGTCACTTTTTGGTTGTCTTCAGCTATGTGTCACACGCTGGAAGAAACAGAAAAATAAAAAATAGTAAATCTGGAACATCAGAGAAACCATTTTTTCTACTGTTAGGGTGGTGAAATGGGAATTTTTTTGAGGGAAAAAATTTGTCCAGAAAGGTTTTGGACTCTCCATGCTTGCAGATATTCAAACTCAGCTGGACAGGGCACTGAGCAGTTTGTTCCAGCTGAGCCTTCTCTAAGCAGAGGGGCTGGACCTGAACCTTCCAGTGATCCTGTGCCATTGTCATGGGGCCTGCACAGGATCATCCTCCATCCTGGGCACCCAACACAGGAGCTTTGCATTTCCACAGGAGCATTTTCTGTGGCTGAGGGGAGCTGCAGTCATGCTAGGTTTCAGTCAGCCACAATAAAACTAATTAACGTGAAAAATCAAAGGCAAACTATACAAGACACTCAAGAAAATTAAACTGAATTGATTTTTCAAGTGGATTAAGATAAGTCACATTATGCTTCTTTGTACTGTTTTTAGCAGGATTAAAATGACCACAGCTCAGTTTAGTTCTCCTTAAATGAATGAAAGGGAACTGAATCCCTTGTAAGAGCCTCCTACCAAGGAATTTAATCCATAAACATTTATTTAATTTTGATTTTCTTTCCTAAGTGTCCTGATGAGCCTGACCCAATACCTGAGGCTCTCTCTGAGTCAGTGGCAGGAGACAGAAGCCTCTGGAAGGTGCTGCTGACAGAGGTGTGCGCCCAAGGCAGGTCAGAGGCATTTCACTCAGCATCTCCAGGGAATCTCTCACCAACCTCACCCTAAAATGCAGGGCAGTAAAAAAAACCACCCAGCCCAGGACCTACACTTGAGGAAATCACTCCCTGTCTTTGCCTGGGGGGCAGAGGTGTGAGGGGTGGGGGTTGTAAACCCCATCATTTTGATCCCACAGGTGTCTTCAGGAATAAAAGGAAAGGGAGCAGTGATTGCTGCCCCAGCAGCAGAGGCAGCAATGTGGGGACTGGGACAATGGACCCTGGCTGTGCAGGAACAGCTCCTTGTGCTGTGCAGAGGGTGAGAAATTGCTGGCCAGTGCTGTAGAGGCTCCATCCAAAGAGAGGGTTTGGTGAGATATGGGGTCTCATTCCAGCTTCACTCTGGACAACCCCACATCAGCCTCACAGCACTTTGGGGAACAGCCTGGGGCTTGGGGTGCTCTGCCCTGCACCTCTGCATCCTCCTGATGCCTCAGGTTTTAGTTTTTCATATTTTTCAGATTCTGTGCTGCTTTAGTGTGTGGGTCTAAGCTTCATATCAGGGGATGCTGAGCTCTCTGCACAGAGCAGGGAGACAAAACAATTCCTTCTCCAGCTGGGGACCAAGGACAAATGATCCAAATCTCAGGCCAAGAGCACAAACACCGTGGGCTGAAGAGAGAAAAACAAGCAGGATGGGACTGCAGGGGCTAAAGCTGGAATTGGACAATGAACTGCAAGGTGCAAATGGAGCAGAACTGATCCCAGTGACAGACCCCGTGCTCGCTCGTGCATTTTGGGGCCATTTTGGTTCACCTTGGGTGCAGCCCTGGCTGGGCTCTTGTGCTGCCCAAGGTGGATCCACTGAGGAGATCCTTTGAATAAATCCCTGCTTTATTCTGTAACTCTGCCCAGCCTCTGCTCTAGGTCAACCTTCACAAAACGTCACACCAACCCACAACCACACACAGGGATGGGGGTCTGAGAGCAGAAGGGGCTTCCTGATGCCAGGATGTGCAGGTGGCATCTGTTTTATCCTGCAGAGCTGCTCCCAGCACAGGGCTGTGTCCAGCTCGGATCAGACATGCTCTCCTGCCGCCTACAGGCATTAGGGCTGATTTGCATGGCTCAACTCTCATTTAAATGAGAAATTTTTCCTGCCTGAAACTGGGAGAGGCTGCTTCAGCATCCTAAACACACCACGAGATCAGTGCTGGAGTCCCATCTCTGTGGTTGTGTTCACAGGGGTCCCAGGACGAGAGAAGAGACGAGAATCTTGACTCCATGTTTCAGAAGGCTGATTTATTATTTTACGATGTATATTATATTATATTAAAAAGAAAATTATATATTAAAACTCTACTAAAAAATAGAAGAAAGTATTTCATCAGAAGGCTAGCAAGGAATTGAAAGGAATGAAATTATAATAAAATCTTGTTACTGACCAGAGAGTCCAAGACAGCTGGACTGTGATTGGCCATTAATTAAAAACAACCACATGAGACCAATCAAAGATGCATCTGTTGCATTCCACAGCAGCAGATAATCAATGTTTACATTTCATTTCTGAGGCTTCTCAGAAGAAAAAATCCTAACAAAAGGATTTTTCATAAAACTTGTCTGAGATACATCTCTGCTGACATTTGGGGTGCAAAGCACTTTCCAACCCTGATCTAGGCAGCACAAGCCCTTCTCTTCATTACTGGTACCCAGTAGTTTTGCTTTTGCTGAGGAAAATGGGGTGATATTTATACCCTGCTGGGATTTATGAGGCTCAGCCACTTTACCCTGTGTGGATCCAAACTCAGACAGTTTTTATCTTGCTGAGATTTCTACTGCAGACTTAAAAGGAGCCGGGATAGGGACACCGATAAAGCTCAGGCTTTCCACATACTAAATCACTATGGGCTGACTGCTGCTGTTTATCACTGTGAAGAAAGACCAGGACAAATTCAAAGTGGGGAAGCATAAAACCTCAGTGTTTCTTGCCCTCTGCTCTAAGGTGGCATTGGAGAGAGACCCAGCATCCCTCTTGGTGTAGGGAATTCCTCCCCTGTGCCTTTGATCATCTCACAACCTGCTAACGCCTCACCACAACCTGTCACTAAAACAGGGCAAGAACAGCGCTGGCAGCTCTGAAAACATCTTGTAATCACCACGCTTCTCCCATTCCCTGTCAAGATGAGACCTGGAATTATTCAGCAGGAGATAAAGCAGAGTTAGCTCCCAGCCTGACCCTGGTCTTGGGGGACTCACCAGGATGCTGAGTTCAAGCATCTTGTCTGGAGTGAGATGGGCAGGGAGTTTGGTCTTTGTTGCTCACACTGTGGGTTCATGCCCTTTTTATCTGGCTGTTTCTCATTCTCTCTGGGCCTGACAAGAAAGCCCCTCCTGGATTTGAAACACGTTCTCCAGGGAGGTTTTATCAGGGCTTCTGGAAAGTTCCATTTTTAGCAAATTAAAGAAAAAAAAAACTCCATGAATTTGCTGGCCTGTTGTGCTTGCTGTCCCAGCAGCCAGTGTGATGTTGCAAATCCAAACCTTACCATGCAGAAAGGCAATGCTGTACTGGTGGGCTATGCTGGCTCATGTGCAATTTTCTGGGATTTGCTTTTTCCACTTGGTGACAGCACTGAGCTGTTCATAAGCAAGATAAGCCCTCAGATGCAACTTTGCAAAAATTAAGTAAAAACAGATATCAGACTCCACAGCTCAGCTGGTTAGAGACAGTTTGTCCTTCAGCCCATGTAAACACTGGGAACAGCATCCACCTGGAGGAATTCCTGAGTTCACAGCACTCCTAGCCACAAAATAAACAGAAAGATCTCCCTGGTTTTGGCTAAAATGCTTGTGTCAGAGGCACCTTCAGGTGGGTATGGCACACTGCAGCTGCAGCAGCAGGGTAAAAACTTTTGTTAATAAGTAAACTCAGGCAGTGCACCGTGTATGAATGCAAATCCTGCCATCCATGACTTTAAAAACTGGAAGAGGAGTGTGTACAGTGGGGGCATTTTTCTCTGTTCTAACCTCATACATGGGGTAGGAATCACCAGGGAATGGTGGATGGAAAATACCAAAATGGGAAGAAATAATTGCCCTTTCCTATTATTTTTTTGCTGGCATGACGTTTGGCAAAAGTTCCTTTTGGCAGAAGTTTGGTTTTCAAGCAGTTTTAAAGCAGAGTTCATTCCAACTTTGCAGAGCTCTGATTTTACCAGAGTTGGTTTTACCCATTGCTCAGAGCAAAGCTGAGTGCTGGGCTGGTGGAATGCCCTGGTGTGCTCTGCCTCCAGTCAGCCTGTGCCTGGCTACAGCCCCAGCACAATCTGAGGCAGAGTGTGATATTTGGCTTCATAATCACACTTAACACCTATTTTTTATTTTATAAACCTGGGCTTGTTGTGGCTGAAAGCAAGAAGCAGATGGTTTTAACTGCAGAAATAAGTTACACCCCATTCAGAGGTCAGTTTGCTGAATAAACTGTTGGGCAAAAATATCCCTCCTTTTCAAGATCCAAATCCTTCCATTGCCCAGGGTACCTCAATTTGATCCCATCTCAAACCACCAACCCATCCTAAGCAGGGGTGTGCTACCCAAGGAATTTCTCCAGCAATCATTTCTTTTTTCAGAAAGCCAAAGCCAAGCAAAACCAGTTTTTCTGCAAGCTCATGCAGCTAGGGAAGAAAGAAGAACTTGTTGATAAGCATCTTGGATGGCTGCAGGTTAAATTTATGTCTGATCTGTTCCCTAATTCAAAATGTTTTGGCTGTTTTCTCTCCTCAGCAATTGTACATGAAAATCAAAGTTAATGAGGTGAGGATTAAATACCCTCAGGATGGGGAAATAAACCTTGACTTCTGGCAAGATTTGAGAGGTTTTGTACAAAATAAAGTCATGTGAACAGCAGTGTAAAACCTTCAGCATGAGATTTCCCACAGCACTTTGTACCTTAAAGCACATTTTACACGTGAGGATAGAGGAGCTTTTGCTCGGCTCCATCCTGTGATGTGACATGACAGAGCCCTGAAGCCACCAGATGTCCCACAACAGTGTCAGGAGGATTTACCAGGCTGGAACAAGGGACCAGCACTCTCATGTGGGGCAGGACCCCACTGGGTGACCACTGCCATAGGCACAAGACCAGTCAGGACACAGGGCAGGTCCACTCCATCCCTGATGATTCTTTGGGATGTCTCAGGATTTCTGCTGCTCGGAGTGACCCCGAGATGTGTCAGAAAGTCTCTTTTCCCAGCCTGGCAGTCGAAGAAGGAGTCAGAACTCTTCTATTCTCATTCTCAAGGTTGTTTATTGTTTCTTATCTATAAAATTCTTTCTCTGGCCTGCCAAGGTCCGTTCAGCAGGTCAGACAGAGGCACTCTGCCTCCCCCTGGGGCAGTGTTATCTTTTTATACTAAAAACTACGTGTACATTATTTACTATAACTTCCCAATGCCTATCACCTATGTTAGACAGTGAACTTCTACTCTAAACCAATCCAAAAGTGCCAACATCACAGCAGAAGATGGAGGCCAAGAAGAAGAAGGAGAAAGGCTGGACATGCCCAGATTCCTCCATCTTGCCACCTGAACCCCCATTCTAAAAACCCCAAAAAATCCATTTTTCACCCTGTGACAAACTAATTATTCTACTTAGACTTTCGTGCTTGCAGATCCTCATATAAGGTTGGTCATTTTTTCCATAGTATAGTTTTAGTATAGCAATGATATGATATGATATGATATGATATGATATGATATGATATGATATGATATGATATGATATAATGTAATGTAATGTAATGTAATGTAATGTAATGTAATGTAATGTAATATAATATAATATAATATAATATAATATAATATAATATAATATAATATAATATAATATAATATAATATAATATAAGTCTTCTAAAAACATAGAGTCAAATCCCTCATCTCTCACCTCGTCCTAGGGACATCACAAACCCCACACAGGAATACCAACCCAAGATATTTGCTGGCATTAACAAGCCTCATTCACCACCAGACATTCAAAGGGCCTTATTTTAACAGGAGAACTCGCTGACCTGAGGTAACTTTTGGAAACCAGGCCAGAAGAAGAATAACAGGGAGAAAGCCAAACCCAAGGAGTCACTGCTCCACTTTCCTTTGCCCTGTTCTCCCCATCCAGCAGGGATGCACAGCTCTGAGCCTCCTGGACAAGCTGCCATCCCAGCCCTGAGCAGAGGACACAATATCACCCTGTGAAAACACAGCAGCTCCTTCTTTCCACTGACACATTCACACCCAATAAACACAGTGCCTCAAGGAAGAGGCTTGGATGACAATCCACTTCTAATTCATCCTCCTGCTCTGCTTAGGATTGATTTTCAGCAGCTGTACCTGGAAATACCAGCCAGTAGCAGCCTGCAGGATCCCCCCTTGCTGGTGGTCACCTGGGCCACTGCGGCTCCCACAGAGGACCTGGAGGAATCTGAATATGGCAAGAAACAGCCCCTTTTTTCCCCATATCCACATTTCCCAACCCACTGAGTACACTGCACTACAGGTTTTCACACACTAGATGTCAGCAGAAGTATAAAAATCACTCTGGTGCTCCAGCTTAAACCTGGCAGGGACTTCCATTGGGCCACTAAAACTCACAATCTGACACCAAGAAATCCATTTGCTGCAGCAATAACCAGACTGGGCAAAGGCGGCAGGGAAAACCCACCCAGGGGAGACTTGGTGTCTCTAAATCCTGGATGGAGAAAGCCACAACCATGAACTGCCTCAGCAGAATCCTGAGACACCCAGGGACACCAAAAGAGCATTTATTTTGCACACCCATTTTCTGTGGTGGGGGATCTGCTGCTGGCTCAGGGCCCAGCATTTCTGGCAGAGCTGATTTAACCCCCAGCACTGCTGCCCAGCTTGTCCTGCTGGGGATTATGGAGGAGCCCTGCAGGTATGACCTGCCCCATGCTCCACTGGCAGAACAACAAGCCACAGTATAAAACACCTTTCTACACCAGGAGAAACAGTGCTGTGCTATCAGCTTTTGTATCTTTATGGTTTATGCAGCAATAAACTCAGAGTGCAGCCCTTGCAGCAGAGGGGACTGAATCAGTGTAACAAGCCACCCCACAGCTGTACCTGCTTGTCCTCAGCTGGGCTGTCACCCTCTCCCAGCAGCTTTTACCCACTTTTGGACAGGACCTGGGAGATTTGAGGTCCTATGCTGGCCTCTTTGTAAAAAGCAGGAGAATGGATCACTGAGCCTTGGGAAACTCCCCCACAGCAAAAATTTGCCCCTACAGACTCATCTGTACCTTCACTGCACTCTTGACTTGGGGCCACCTGCCTGCTCTGGCCAGACAGCATCTCAGAGCACATCCCAGAACATCCATGTGGGATTCCCTAACCCAGAGCTGGGTTGCAGCCCAGGGGTCCCCTTCAAGTTACATCAGTGTGTGGAGATGCCCAAGGCTTTGGGGCATTCAAAGTTTTCCTTCCAAACCCCACTCTTACCTGTAGCAGCTGAACCAGCCAAAATGGCATTGCAGCTTTTGGAATACATCATGGGTCACTACTTGCCCCCAAATTCTTCTTCCTGGCTAATGCCCTGGAGATGGATGGGCTCTCAGGGCTCTCCCAGGCAAATTGGTCTCCCCTTTCCCAGGGTCTAAGATTTCAGACTCTCCCCATCCCAGCCCAAGGTGTCTCCCCGTGCACTGACCCTGCAGGACACAGTTCAAAGCCTCCAACAGGAAAAACAGGAAAATCCTCCCTGGCTCTCTCCGTTGACATAGTTTCGGTCTGGTTCTTGGTGTCAAAGGAGGCATTCAGCTCCACCCCGGCCCGAGGGCCCCATGTGCTGCTTGGTCCCTCTCAGCAGATGCCAGGAGGCCCCCGAGGGAGGACACCATGGTGGGGAGCTCCCAACAGGTGCCATAAATTCCTGCCAGAGAAGGTTTGGGGGCACCAATCCTCTGCCTGCTCCAGGAGGTAAATTCCATGTTTAATTGAGGCACGAAGGGGGAAATCTCTGCTCCCCTCTGTGACAGATCAGCGAGGCACTGGAGCCTTTCAGCATCTCCCAGCTGGAGGGAGCAGCAAGAAGCCAGGGAGAGGCTGCAGGGTGTGAGGTTAAACCTTCTGCTGGGTTTTACAGCCAGGAGATGGCGACTCAGCCCACGCAGGGCACGGATAACTGGGAAACACTCAGAGTCCCCAGGGGCAGGCTGGCCTCCTGCCCTGCTGTGTTGATGGGGCCGTGGCAGAGAGGAGAGCACAGGTGCTTGGGCACACACATGGACAGCACAGTCCCAGTGCCACCAGCTCCTGGCTCTGGTGAGGGATAAGGAAGAGCTCAAATGCAGGATCATTTCCTCTGTGCCATGCTGCAGTTAGTGAGATATTCAGAAACTCCTCCTGTGAGAGCTTTGTCACCCTCCAGAGCACCAAGACTGCTCCCATCTCACCTCCTGACTTCCTCACCGACAGCATTTAGCCTCTGTTTATCCCCCCTGCCCAGCCCTAGCCTCAGGCCAAGAGGTGGGGAGCAGATTTCAGTGACATAAGGAGGCTGCATTTCCTGCTGAGCAGGTTCATGGCTCTGCTCATCCCTGGGGTTTTAGCTCCTGCACACAGCTCGGAGCAGGGCAGTGCCCAGGGAAGGGACACAGCCTGTGTGTCACCGCTGGGTCACGTGGAAGGGTGACACACTGGCCAAGCCAGGAGCTGGAAGCAGGCCCAGAGGACACGGGTCTGAGCACCCTGTGAGCCTGGGCTCACACAACACTGACTCCAGTGCTGCCATCCCATTAAAAGGTGTCCCAGTGATAAACCACTGATCCCTTGGTGATCAGGGGCTGTGCCACCCCCACCAGGCACACAGGGGATGAGCAACACCCCCCAGAACCCTGCTGGGGCTCCCCAAACCAAAGCCTCATCCTCCACAGCCTGCTCTAAATGCCATATGAACACCCTCAGGGAGATCTCAGCTCCACTTCCAACCTTTCACCTACAGATTTCCTACAGCTGCTTCACACATGACTTCAGGAAGCAGCTCAGATCTGAGCAGCTCCAGCCTGGTCTGTGCTCACCAGAGGGAGATGCTTGGGACTGGGAGGCAGCCCATCTGCAGAGCAGGGCCTGCCTTTGAAGAACCACCCTCTGACTTTTGGCTTCTCAAAAATGCAACCACAGAAAAGAATTTTTCTCTCCAGGCCTCATCTGGCAGGGTCCTTGCTCTGAGGGCTCAGCTTCCAGCATAAAAGCAAGAAATTCTTCCAGATCTAATGCTGTAACTGCCAGGGTTAGATGTAGCACAGAGCAGGGTCCCCTCTGGGTCTGTCTGACATCACTCATCTCCCCACATGGCACCTCCAGACATTATCCTGACTGCAGTTGCAGAAGATGCTCCAGCTCTCCAACGCCTTTGCATCCATCAGCTCTTTCCCACATCTTCCCACTCCTTACACTGCTGTTTGCTGGCTCTGTCACCAAATTCATCAGCATCACACATGGATGGAGATTTCCTGTGGGTCACACACATCCTATTGTTGACCTCATGCTCAGTCTCCCTGGCCCGGCCCTCAACAGCATCAAAACCCACTTTCCCAGAGTGTATCCACCTGGGACATCCTGGAATTCACCACATTCACAAGGCCAGCACATCCACAGGTCAGCTGATCTGTTGAATGCATGACCAGACTAAGAGTGCCCAAATCACACCCAGGCCAACGAGGTAAAAACAACATCCCTGTCCTGTACAAGCATCTGAGGCAGATGGCATTTCCCTCCCAGCGGGGGATGAGGAGCACAACACATGCACTGGAGCTTTTTCTCCAGGTCTGATGGCACCCAGAGCCTTGGTGCATTTTTCTTCAGGGCTGATGGCACACAGAGCCATGGTGCATCTCCCAAGCCTAAGTTAGAGCAATGCTGCCATAAATATGCTGCTTTGGAACACTTCAAACAGCCTCTTGCAGATCAAAGCATTTGGGAAAGCAGGGACACACTGATCCCACTACACAATCATGCAGAAGAGGGTCCTGCAGCCCCTTCAACCCCCCTGCCCTGCTGAGAGCTGCTGTCAGCAGCAGTTGGGGTGACAATGTTGTTGAAACAACCCTTTCCCATTCCTCCCCCCAGCCATGGGGTGATGCAGCACTGGCTTCGTGGCTTAATGTGAACCAGCTTTGGTATATATATTGAAATCATAAAAACAGGGGAAATTTCAGAACTGAAGTCTCTCATGCAACTGTACTTTCCCTTTGGCTAAATTGATGTGAATGGTGGACAGACCCTGATTCTCATGGGAACCCATCCATTTGCTGTTTATCTACAATGCAATAAAAATAATATTAAAAATATTCTGTGGAGTAGAAAGAACATGAAAAAAATTTGACACCTGATGCTGTTCTTCTCCCTTGTCTGAAATCCAATAGCTGAGCTCTGGGAACAGGCATGTCCATGCCACAACAGCTCAGACACTCCCAGACCTTGTCTTGAACAGAAACTGGGAGGAAATTATCCTTCCAGAGGTCTGAAATGCTTTTGTGAAGTTTCTGAAGCAGCAGGTATGCTCTGCCATCTCACCCTGGGACCACAGCCCACAGCTCTGTTCCACCCTCCTGCAGTGGGAAGAATAGATGAAAATATCAAAACCCACAAGGCATTAAGGCATTGTGTTAAAAGGCAGCATTATAAAAACTTAAATGCTGCAGGAAAGCCTAATTTTGTAACGTTCAAACCTCTCCAAACTACATAAAAGAGGGAAAGATGTCATAAATACTGAACCCAAGTGCCAGAGGGACAGGACAGTGCTGGAGCTCCAGTCATGCCCCAAGACATGCTGTACCCTTCAACACAGACATGTTGGGGATGGTTTGCTGAAGAAGTTTTGAATTAAGACTGCTGGGGAGCAAAGCAGCAGGCTTGGGAATCTCTGCAAATCAAAGGTGGAGAGGAGGAGAGGTGATAGTTCCTCCTGGCACTGAGCCTTGCGTTCAGGTCTGGACTACACTGGGCACTGCCTGGCTGGGCAGCACCTTTGCTGTTACAAAGTGAAGCTTTTCAGTCATCATTCACTTTTACTCCTTTTTACAAGTTTTAGTAACACTCCCATAAACAGGTTTTTAATGCAATCCATTTTCTCAGACACACTGCATGTTAAAGATTAGCAGAGGCTTTTTATGGCAGGTAATAAAGAACTCTGATGTCAAATATTTTAACAAGGCAAGTGCTCCATGGGAAAAGCCCAAGGGGCTCCAAATGCACTTCTGCTCTTCAGCCTCTGTCAGGGAGAGGGCAAAGACACTGAGATTTTTCTGGGAAAATGCCTTAGATTTTATCTAATTTTTGGAAAAGAACAAAGTGCCTCCAAACACACCACTGAACTCAAGAGCTTCCCAGGCAGGCATTTCCTGCACTCCATCCAGAGCCTGCTGTTTCCCCCTCAGCATCTTCATGGATTTGTTCAAGGGAGACTCTGCCTTAAGAAAAGAGTGAATTTAGGGTTATCTTTTGTAAGCTGCAGTTTATCCTCTCCAACACATCCACCCAGAGCTGCCTGCAGCCATGGTCTGCTATGCACACCACAGGGATGAGCCCACAAGGGGTTTTCTATCCCAAGTGATGCTGCGGCTGGAGGCATTGCATTCAGAATTCATAGAATTTACAGAATTCACAGAATCACTGGGTTGGAAGAGAAGACCTCCAAGACCATCAAGTCCAACCCAGTTCTAACACCTCAACTAAACCCTGGCACCCAGTGCCACATCCAGACTTTGTTAAACACACCCAGGGATGGGGACTCCACCACCTCCCTGGGCAGCCATTCCAGAACTTTATCACCCTTTCTGTAAAAATATTTTTCCTAATATCCAACCTATATTTCCCTTGGTGTAGCTTGAGACTGTGTGCTCTGGTTGTGTCAGTGCTGCCTGGAGAAAGAGCCCAACCCCAGCTGAGCACAGGAACCTTTCAGGGAGCTGTAGAGCTCCCTGAAAACCCCTTAAAGTCTCCTTTCTCCAGGCTATCCCTTGGCTGCAGCCAGTGGGGAGGAGGAGGTGGTGAACACCAGCACATCATCGCAGCACCCTCCCAACCCACAGCAGTAAAAGTGTCATTTGCCAGGGCATGGGGTGACACCTGTGCAAATGGTGAGCCTTGTGGGAATCCATAAAATCAGAGAGTTTTGGGAATGCTGCAAAAGGCAGGCCTCAGAGACAGTAGAACTGTGGTTAGAGCTAAGCAGTAGCCATAAGATTTGCCAGCAGAAAAATTATGTAAGAAGTAGAAAAGTAAGGACAAATAGAACAATGCTCTGTGTATTAACCCTTGTCTAGAATAACTCCCTAAGCTGCAGAAAAGTTTATCTAGTGAGATATTAGGGAGTTCTAAGCTTAATAATGGAGCTCTGTGCATTGTGTTTTAAGGCTTACAAGTAGGTATTGTATTTGAAATAAGCAAGCATTGTTTTAACTGAAGGTACCTGTGCTTATAGTGGTTGGATAGAACTACTGTTAATGTGCTTTTGCTTTGTGTGATTGGTCAAAAAACTTATAAAGCAAGTTGTAATATTAAGTTCTGTGTCTGCTACCTGGGATGTGAGCTGATGGCATCTTCCCATTGTCATAGCCATGGAATGAGACTGATGCTGGAAAATAAACCAGCTCAAGGCACGTTCCCAGCAGTCCTGTCCCATTTGTGATTTGTACAGAGACCCCAGCCAGCAATAAGCCCCTGCTGCTGTTGGGTCAGAGCATGTTGGGGTTTCTGATCAGATCTCGGAGAAGCAGGGCTTGGCAGATCTGCTCGCTGCTCTCCACAGCCTCAGCGTCTCCCTCCTTTCTCTGCTTTTCTTGCCCAGATCCCTGATGGGTACCACGAACATCCCCCAGTGCTGAGCACCCGTTTGGATTTACCGAGGATAAACCCGGCCACCCGAAAAGCTCAGGATGGGCTCTCCCTTCTGAGCACCCGTTTGGATTTACCGAGGATAAACCCGGCCATCCCAAAAGCTCGGGATGGGCTCTCCCTGCTGAGCACCCGTTTGGATTTACCGAGGATAAACCCGGCCAACCCAAAAGCTCGGGATGGGCTCTCCCTGCTGAGCACCCGTTTGGATTTACCGAGGATAAACCCGGCCATCCCAAAAGCTCGGGATGGGCTCTCCGCCCACACACAGGATTAGGTTTCCACCCCTCAGCTCGCGTTCGGAGGGGGCCGCAGCCTGAGAAACGAGCAAGGGTCGCACACACACGAAAACAGCCCACGCAGTCCCTGCAGCAGCTGCCAAATTTATCACTGCCCACAGAGGGAAGAGGGAAGAGCCTCGTGCCGTTCTCCAGACACTTTTTCCCGTTCTCCAGACACTTTTTCCCGTTCCCTTTCCCCCGTCTCCCCACACGCCGCCCCTGCTGGCCCAGGCCGGGGCCTGCCCGGCCTCAGCCTTGAGGGCTCTGCACCGGCACCGGGGAAGCCCTGCACACGAGGAGATGTGTCTGCAAATAAAACAGCTTTGAATGTTACAAAATTAGGCTTTCCTGCAGCATTTGGTTTTTATAACGCTGCCTTTTAACACAATGCCTTAATGCCTTATGGGTTTTGATATTTTCATCTGTTCTCCCTGCTACAGGAGGGTGGAACAGAGCTGTGGGCTGTGGTCCCAGGGTGAGATGGCAGAGCCATGCCTGCTGCTTCAAGAACCTCCTAAAAAACATTTCAGACCTCTGGAAGGATAATTTCCTCCCAGTTTCTGTTCAAGACAAGGTCTGGGAGTGTCGTGGCATGGACATGCCTGTTCCCAGAGCTCAGCTATTGGATTTCAGACAAGGGAGAAGAGCAGCATCGGGTGTCAAATTTTTTTTCTGCTCTTTCTACTCCACAGAATATTTTTAATATTATTTTTATGCTCCTGACGTTGCCTGCAAAGCCATGGGGCCATAGAATCAGGATAGAAAAGATCTCCAAGGTCACCAGCCCAGAGCTGCAGAAGCCCCACTGCAGCAGCACAGGACCCTCAGTGCCCTCCTGCCTCCTCCCATCCCTGCTGAAATGAGCAGAGCTGTTTCTTCACTTTCCCATGACTGGATTCCCCTGAAAACAGCAGAAAACACTCCTGCTGATGGTAATTAATCTGACAAGAAGTCAGGAGACACAGATTAAATGTCTCATATCACTGGGGATCGCAGATAATTGTAAGGATAGGCTGTGTTACAGAACTGGCAGTCAGTCTCAGCATGCATTTAGAGATCAGGGACAGACAGACAGCCTGTACCTGGGGACTCACCACAGCCTCAGAGCTGATTCCCCATCCTGCTGGGATGGCAGGCAGAGCCCAGCACAGCTACCCTGGGGGACTGTGGGGACATAGGCACACTCCTGGGGAGGGGAAAAAACTACTGAGATAGCAGAGAACTTGACCAAAGGTGTGTAGAGTTCACCATGAGCCAGGGCAGTGGAGATGCTGTCCCACTCCTGGCCCTCTAGCATTACTTTCTCCTCTAAAACTCAGCACAGGAAAGAGGACAGGAAACTCCCAGAGAGAGTTAGAGCCCCAACATTGACCAGAGCTGAGAGCTGAGCACAAAGCAGTTTCCCTCTCTGCATACAGACTTCACAGGGTGTTGCAAGATCCCACCTAAAATCAGAGTGAACTGCCTTCTCCTCATAGACAAATCCACCACTGGTCCCACCATCCTGAGCGGGGCCAAGCAGAGATGGCATCAGGACCCAGCATGCCCAGCCACAAGCTGAGCAGGCGCGTGGAATTTCCCCAGAAGCTCTTTTCCAGGCTGGCCAGTAGATGGGGATGGAAGAGCAGCCAAGGTCTGAGCCATGGGCAACCGTGTTCCTCCAGCCTGGCTGTGTCCTGATGGCTGACAGGGCTCAGGGGGCACTGGTGGCCATGCGCAGGGTCAGACAGGGATGGCATGACTTGGAAGCAGAAGAAACACCCCAGAGTTTAAGTATCATCCCTAGGGCAGCCAGAGTAGGAATAAACCCTAAAATAACTCCACCAGCTGTCCCTGGGGTCTGCCTGTCCCCCATAATCCAGGGTAGAGAGATCTGTCCTCACCATGGATGTCCCCATTGCCTGATGGGGAAATTAAAGAGCACCAGAGAGCAGATCCAGGTCCAGGTGCCAGCAGCACCACTGCAGTGAAACTATGACCAAGTGCAGCTCCTGGCAGGAAAGAGAGCCCTGAGAGTCCTTCACATGCCCCTGCTTGTCTGTACCTGCACGCTGGAACCTTCTGAGAGCACCCAGCACCCAGATCTGTGTTCAGCCAAGACATTGCATGGAGGGAAAACTTGCAAACCCCAGAAAGAACCCAGAGGCACAGAGAAAACTCCTTCAGCTGAAGCAGCTCTGCCCCCCAGTCCAGGTGTGCTGGATTCCTCCTGGTTTGCCCCATTCAGGATTTTCCCAGTGAACCAGAAGAAATGACAGGACACTCTCCAGTACAGCAAAGGAACCTGTGGGTTTCTGTGGGCTGCTGGTGCTTTTGGACGCAGCACTGGTGCAGAAGGGTTTCCCCCACTGGAGTTGGGCTGTCAGAGCCCAGAGCTGCCTGCTTTCACCCTCCAAAATAAAGAAACAGGAGCAAACAATAAGCCACACTCAGTGCCCTGCCCCTGAGCTTTGCCGTGTCAGGAGCCGTCATTATGTCGATGTGTAATTATACCATTAATTACTGACCATAAAGCTCTAAAGAAAACAGACCTGAAATGAATCTAGTGCTGGAGCAAAGTCCTGAGAGATAACTCTGTGGCTGCTAAGGTGATGGAGACTGAGCTTCAATTTCTAAACCAAAATTGAATTTGCAATTAGCTTGCCTTGTTGCTTAAATCCACCCAAAGACCTTCCTGCATTTATACCAAGAAGGGATGTCTCTGAACTGCCATCAAACCACAGAGGTTTACAAAAGCCAACTGGAGCAGAGCAGAGGGAGCAGAATCCCAAACGTCTCCTTGGGCTGAGCAAGGCTCTTGTTTGATTTTGGATTTGCTGCACACTCAATGTACATCTCTGAGCAAGCCACTTAATCTGACCCTGGCCCAAAGTTTAGCTGTCTGTCAAATGTTAGAAAAGAGCTTTGTCTCCCTCACAAGGACTCAGAGGTTTAATTACTGGCTGTGCCAAGATGCCCTTAGGTGGAAGCTGCAATGCAAATGTAAAGTATCATTATTAGAGCTTAGCAAATAACTCAAATGTTTTTCTGCAGCAACTCCCTCGAAAAGAAATTAGATTCCTTTCTGGTGTGTTTGGGCGTTTTTCCAGGCTCTCTTGTTGTGACACTCATGAGCAAGCGGAGAACTAAGAATATGAAGGTAATTCACCAAAAGTCAATGCCCAGCCCCTAAACCTGAGCCTTTGCACGGAGCCTCGCTCCTGCCACAGCCACTGTGTGTGCCCAAACCTGGCACCAAGGGAGGCTGGGCATGGGGCAGGGGGGCCATCAGCTGCCTGTGGACACATCCAGCCCATCCAAACAGCCCAGGGACCCTTGGGGACGTGCAGACATCAGCCACAGCCTTCTGTGCTGTCTCCTGTGCTGTCTCCTGGGGGTGGCTCCCAGCCTGGCACTCTCAGGGCCTTGCTGAGCCAGGGGAGCATCAAAGATGAGAGAGATAAGGGAGAGAGGCTCTGCTGAAAACAGGGAGCCACACATCCCTATCAGCTCATGCAATGCAAATCCTTTGGTTTGAGCCTTTTGGTGCTGACCTCTGACAAGTCTGGGACATAGATTTGCATCATAAATTCTTTGGGATGGCAGTTCTCTGGGGCTGGGCAGTTGCTGTAAAGCTCCAGGAGTTTATGAGGATCTGACAAAACCTGCCAGCTCCTGCTGTAATCACTCAGGACCTTCCTCAGCAGCGTGTGCTGGACTGTGGCCACTGAGTCCCAGAGCAGGGGTGCACAGGAACATCACCACAGCCTCGTGTGAGTGGGAACAGTACAGAGGAACATTTTCAATTAGCTTTACAGAAAACATTTGCCTGAAACTGGATGCTGTGTGAAACTCCTGAACTCTCCTTTTTCTTTCAGGGCTGGGGGTGAAGCAAGGGAGGGATGGGGGGAATTGGAAGAGCTTTTTATTTATTCAGATCAGAGTTGCACTGCTTTGGAGCTGTGTGGTTTGGCCAGGCAGAGCCAGAGTAGGATAAAGGGGCTCCTGCTGTGCTCCACACCCAGGCTGCTCCAAGGGACTGGACCAGGACATGAAAGCAGAATGCCCAGTGCCCATGGAGGAGCCAGCCTGCAGGCAGCCCTCAGGCTCAGCCACACGGTGCCCGCATGACACAGGATCACAGAATGGTTTGGGTTGGAAGGAACCTTAAAGATCATCTTCTTCCAACTCCCTGCCATGGACAGGGACACCTTCCATTGGCCCAGGGTGCTCCAAGTTCCATCCAGCCTGGTCTTGAACGCTTCCAGGGATGGGGCAGCCACAGCTTCTCTGGGCAACCTGTGCCCGGGCCTCCCCACCCTCATGGGGAAGAATTTCTTCCCAATATCCCATCTAACCCTGCCCTCTGTCAGTTTGAAGTCATTCCCCTTTGTCCTGTCCTTCCATCCCTTGTCCAAAGTCCTTCTCCAGCTCTCCTGGAGCTCCTTTAGCACCTTAGGTCTCTCTGGAGCCTTCTCTTCTCCAGGCTGAATACCCCCAGCTCTCCCAGCCCTGTCTCCAGAGCAGAGGTGCTCCAGTTCCCCGTGTCATGCCTGGGCCACCACCCTGACAATGTCCCCTGCTAGGGGTTGGTGCTGAGGCAAAAAAGTGCAGCAGGAGAAGGGCAGCTGGACCTGCCAAGTATCCCAACATTTGCTTCTTACCTTGAGGCTAAACCTGCGCTGCCTAAAGCCTCCCACTGGCTCTGCTGAACATGTCCTTGGTGCCAGTGGGTCAGCCCACCCTCAGCTCCAATTCTGGGACAGTGTGGCCAGACAAGGATGCTCTGCCTGGCTTTGCCCCCATGCACAGCTGCCCCTCACCCCCTAAGCCCCGATTCCAGCACACACTGTGATATGATTTATTCCATCTAATTTTCTCCTTCCCTCTGTGGCTGAGTTCTTCAGGGCTCCATGGCCTCTCCAGCCCACTGTGCTGCCAGCACAGTCTTGTTTCAGTGCTTGCCTCTCCCAACAGCCCCATTTGCTCCTGTTCTCCCCAAAAGCACCAGCAGCAGCCCCAGTGCTGAGAGCAGCATTACTGGAACCAGCCAGGGCAACAGCACAGCAAACTGAGCTCCTGTCCCACCGTGAACTCCTCTGAGGTTTCTTTGTTTGTGTTTTGACTTGAAACAGCAACAATTAGGAAAACAGCAAGAGCTTTTATTTAATTTGTTTTTCCTCCTTGGTTGGGCGTTTCCTCCCCAGACATCACCCTGCAAAGGTGCCTCAGCCTCCTCATGGTGCTGGAGGTTCCAAAACATTCACAGCTGTCATTGCAGAGCAGAAATTCTGCTGAGGAGAGGTTAACACGGGGTTTGTTCATCTGCAGCTCACAACTGTGGCTGCATCATTTGGAACTCCTTGGGTGTGACTTTTCAGCAGTACTGGCCTTCCATCCTCTTGCTGAGAGCTCTGCACTCCACTTTTCTCTTTGGTGTTCCCAGTGAGTACCTGTCCTCTGCCTGCAGATGTCCGGGTGGCTGTGTGCCCCATGCCTGCACTCCCAGCTGAGCCACAGCTTCTACAAATCCCTCATGGCTGAGGCATGTGGTTTTTAAAAACCTGTATCTGCCATGCAGACTGTGACAATCTGAAAAATAAGAGAATTTGTAATTAAAGAAACCCGTTGCAAATTACTTAACAGCACAAGCTGATGTCAAGGCCAAGGCTGTTAACAGACTGAAGACATTCAGCCAAGCCACACTCAAGCCATGACAAGTCAAAAAACTAAAGTTAATAAAATATCCTTGAAGTGAAATGTAGGTCATGGTACTTGATCTGCATATTTATAAAAGCTGAGCCTAATCCAGCCAAACTTTCCAGAATAAAGATCCTCTTTGATCTTGCCTGTGCCTCCTCAGGGAATATCAGTTTTCCTTCAGCAAAGTTAGATGGGATTAAGAGTCACCTCAGAAGGAGCAAGATCTGCACTGGGTGGGGAAGTGATGGAGAGATGTCCCTGGAAGATGAGAGGTCTTGAGCTGGCACCACAGGAAAGTTCCTGGGCACACTCTGGGCACACATTAGCAGCACTTCAGGCAGCCAAACTTCACATTCTCCTGGCTGAGGTCTGGGCTAGTGCATCACCTGCTAATCCAGCATTAAATTCCATCATCAGCTGAAGCAGAAGGAGTCTCTCTGCCTCCAGGGCCCAGCTCAGTACATTGAGTCCAGCCTAGAGCCTCATGGCAAAACATTCTCTTGGCAGCTCATTTATCCAGCACTGGATGATGACACTTCTGTAGACAACCTCAACCTCAAAGAGGGAGCTGGGGGTGCTCAGCCTGGAGAAAGGGAGACTCAGGGGTGCCCTCATAACTCTCTACAACTCCCTGAAAGGTTCCTGTGCTCAGCTGGGGTTGGGCTCTTTCTCCAGCAGCACTGACACAACCAGAGCACACAGTCTCGAGCTGCACCAAGGGAAGTACAGGTTGGATATTAGGAATAAGATCTTTACAGAAAGGGTGATAAAGTTCTGGAATGGCTGCCCAGGGAGGTGGTGGAGTCCCCATCCCTGGGTGTGTTTAACAAAGCCTGGATGTGGCACTGGGTGCCAGGGTTGAGTTGAGGTGTTGGGTTGGACTCGATGATCTTTGAGGTCTCTTCCAACCCAGTGATTCTGGGAATTCTGTGAATTCTGTGAATGCCCCTCCCACCACCAACAGTGAAAATGATGGTGAGGATCATGCCCAGGACTTCACACCAGATGGATCCTGCAGGTGGAGGTGACCACCTCCTGGAGCACATTATCCCCTGCTCCAACTATGCTCGTGCAGTGCCACAAGGCTCCATTTCCACAATAAACACACTGGGGAAGGCAGCCCCCAGACAATGTGCCGTGTGCCTCCTCCCCTGAGAGCCCTGAGGAGGGACACAGGTGCAGAACCCCATTCCACAGCCCCTGGGTGGCTCTAAACCCTGCAGGTTGTAGGCAAGCTCCCTCCTAGCAAGGCAAGGATTTAGCACAGGGGTGTGTCTCAGGAGAGGAGATTAACAGCTTCACCCCAGCTGAAGGTTTGGGGGAAGGAAAAGTCTTTGACATGTCAGCTCTTGGCAGTATAAGATGCTTCTCTGAAGTACCAGGGGCTGAGAGTTTCTCTGTGTGATTGCAGATATAAATACTTGTGCAAACACAAGGGAAACCACCGATACTATTCACCCCAAAATTGCCCAGGAAGTGGCTCCAGAGATTATCATCTTCACTACAGAGCAGCAGGAAAAGATGGTTTCAGGCCAACAGGACCAGTGGTCTCAATGTGTTGAGGAGTGAAAATTCTGAGAATCATTGTGATAAAACCAATGTTATAAAAAACCTCTCGCCTGGACTGGGTCCTGCAGAGTTCTGGGAGAACCAAAGCAGTGCTACCAAGCCAGGCCCAGCTTCCCAGTTTGGCCAGTGCACATCCCCAGTCTGAGCTGGTGTGACATCACCACCCCCTTGCTGCTGCCAGCAACCCAGACTCCAGTCCTTGCTCTGTCCTACAAGAGCCCAGTCACACGTGTGGGTCACAACCCACTTCCATCCTAGGTCACAGGGGACATCTTGCTGTAGCAAACACCATCCCAGAGTCTGTGCAGCCCTGCAAGTAAGGGCGGCCAGCAGGATTCAGCCTTTGGCTCTCCTCCTGACTTTGAAATCCCTCCCTCATCATCCAGCGTCCCTGTGTGAGTCACTGCCCGCATGCAGGATGATGAAAACAATCCTTCATCCCCCTGGCTGTGCTTTGCTCTCTGGAGACAGCAAGTTGCATGCTGTCACCATAAAAATATGACAGTTTCTCTCTCTCCTGGCTGCAGAGAGAACCAAAGTGGACAAACACCACTGAGGCTCAGAAATCAGGAGGTAAATCCCAGGTGATGAGCACACACCATCCAGCAGGCACAGCTGTGCTTGCAGCAGGAGGGTATCCACGGGCTGGCCGAATTTCTGCACAGCAGTACAGCATCAAGTCTATTCTCTTCACTCTGATCTCTCCCATCCCCCTCTCTCTGCTTCCATTCTCTATTTTAATATATTATCTATTTAAATATATTAAAGCATGAGCTTTACCCTGCCTCTAAGCCACACCCATCTCTTGGTCCCTGCTCAAACCTGGTGCTGGCACATTTCAGAACAAAACGTCAGCTCCAGCTCTGCTCACCACAGAGACAGGAGTCACAGGGTGCTGCAAAGAGAGAATCAGAGCTCCCACCTCCCCACAAGTGGCCAGAGACTCTGCTGATCCAGAGCCACCGGGGCAGGAAGGAGTTTGGGGTGGTGGAACCATCCACCCAAGGCTCAGGGCACCGGGCACCAGTGCCAGCTGCTGGCAGGAGACCTGCCAGGCAGAACCTGGCTCCAGCCAGGTCTTGTCCAGCCTGGGGACACTGCAGCCACCTCCTCCTCCTCAGAGATGAGGCTGAGATGCTTGGAGAGCATTGCAAGGACAGGGAAGAGCAGCTCAGCCTCACTGCCCAGCATTCTGCAGGGATAAGCCAAGGCACACATGGAGCTTCTCCACACTACACAGGACTTTCAGCAGGCTCAAGTTTGGGTCTGTAGCCAGAAAGGAAAGCAGGAGTTTGTCTGTAGTTACACAAGAAGTTTGTGCAGAGGAAACAAGCCCAATTTTTCCAAGTCCTTGATTCTCCCCCCAATAAGGGGATGCACAGCACTTCCTCTGGAAGCCACAGAGATCCTGGAGGCGGGAGGTGCCAGGTCTCTCCTTCTGAGGTCAAGGAAATGCCGGAGGCAAGCAATGCCTCCCCCTGCTTTCCCAGCTCTCCTCACAGAGCACAGGGAGCCGTGGGCAGGGGGCTGCCCCACTGCACCCCAGGGTCCTGCAGAGCCCATCCTGAGTCATGGAGCACTCCAGCCCCAGCACATTATATCAGGATGAATCACTCAATGACCTCTGCCTTCCACAGTGTTCGGTTTCTAATTTTATGGGCTGTATCAGCAGGGTTATTGAATCCAGATGTCTGCAAAATGCAACTGCAGCACACAGAAAGCCGCAAGGAAAGGCGTTGGTGGCAAGGACTGGAGCATGTGGTTCATTTTTCATAAGCAAACCCTGGCTTAGGAGGGAGAGGAAGGCACCTCCTGTCCCCCGCCTGCTCAGGGCTCTGCAGGAGCAAGGGATTTCCATAGGACATCTCACATTTCCCTCGCTAACCTATCCTTGCACTCCCTTCTCCTGAAAGCATCTGTTCCCTCAGGCAGCAGAACACAGACACAGCAGGCCCAGGTGGGTCCCATCTGAGGAGCTTTGGGAGATGCTGCAGAAACGTGGCTCCTGTGGAGCCTCTGTGCCTTGGCAAGGACATGGTGCTGCCATGGCATGAGCGCTGGACTGGAGCAGAGCTTCAGCTTTCCCAAAGTGACCTCCCAAGCACAGATCCCTCATGGCAAAAGCCAGCCAGGGGCAGCAACACCTGACAGCTGCCTGTGATGGGCATCTGGTTTGCATAGAGCACAGCTGGCTCTAAGACGACACCACTGCCTTTGTCCCTCCAAGGAGAGAAGTAACAAAAAGAGAAAAGAAATATCCAGACCTTGCCTAAACATCAAAGAGAAGCCTGTGGAGTGACCTGCCTGCAATGGGGCCACAGGAACCCACAGCACTGCCTTACCACGTGGGTGGCTCCTGAGAATTGACACAATGTGGAATCAGAGGCACCAGGGGATGGAAAGGATTATTTATTTATTTATTTGATGTTTTTAAAGATATTCCTGCCCCTTGCCTTCCCTGCTCTGACATGGCAGAGCTGTCCAGGCTGGGGATTCCCAAAGCTGTGTGTGCATGCACGTCCCCTAAGGGATGGTGCCCAGCCCCCTCCATCACCAGCAGCTTTCTGCAGCCCCTGATCCTTGGTGTGACAATGAGCAAGGCTGTGTGCAGGACCCAAACAAACAGCAACAGGTCATAACCCAAATAACTGTACTTTCTACTACAGTGACTCCAAACAAACCATTCCTTCCCAGGTTTTAGTTCACCTGACATCGTGCACTGACGTCTTTTCACCTTCAGGAGAAGCACTGGCCTCCAGGTGGAAGATTTCTAGTGGTGACTTGCTTCATGCTAACTGAAAACCCCACAAACCCTTACTTGGCTCTTGCTAACTAAAAGTGCACAACTGCTGACGGGAGATGAACAATTTGGCTGCCTTGTCTGCACCTTGGCCTCTGGTCCTCCTGAATAAGCCCCAAGAGAACATCTGCCTTCCACAGAGAGGCCAGCACTGGTCCTCTGCAAGCTCATGGGAGGTGGAAGCTACACCAATGCTTCATTCTGAGCTTCTCCCTGGCATTGCTGGGATTCTGTGGGGAATTTCTCTGCACCCACCTGCTCTCCTGCTGCTCTGGGGCTCAAACTGAGCTGAGACCTGGCTGGGAAAGGCCTCCTTGGCTCTCACCTTTCCCTGCAGCTTGCACATCTCACAGCTCAGGACAGATGGAGGCTGTGCAGAGAAACTGAGAGCCAGGAACACATGTGGGTTTTCTCATTTTCTCCTTTGTCACCTTGGAAGGACTGAGGTATAATACATAAAGCAGAGAGAGACAGTAATAATGGAGTTGACCTTCACTGTGGTATTTCATCTGACATGGCTGCGCCTACACTGAGTCTCTCCTGGCCTTGGCCGCTCCTAGGGCTGCTCCTGCCCCTCAGGAACCCAGAAATGAGCCTTTCAGAGCAGCCAGTGAACCTGGGCTGGTATTTCTCCTGCGCACAAGTCACACACAAACACTTTAAGAAGGCTCAGAAGACCTGCAGGGGATGAGTTTAACCTACAGATGGACTCGGTGCCAAGTTTCAGCCTAATGGGAATCACAACAGCTGACTTACAACACCCCCCTTTAAAGTCAGGGTTTATGGGGAAGGAATCTCTGCCAGATCCAGAAACTATAGCAACTGCTGTAATGAAATAGCATTTCAGCATAAAGCTATTTTTACAGCACATCACCACGTTTGTGGGATGGCAGTTTCCAGTGTTTTTCAGATGTCTGCTGCCAGAAGATTTAGTTGGATTAGCAGTTAAAGAGGGAGGGATCCTATTGGGTTGTCAAATACGCCCCTTTCCCTGCAGTGGGAAAAATTAGATCCTACAAGGTGATTCACCAGGTATTAAATTAATATCACACTTGATCTCGGCTGACTAAAAGGCCAGGCTTGCTGCAGGGCCCAAACCTGGTCACATTGGAGTCAACACGACTTTTGCAACTGGCTTCAGTGAGGCAGCTGTGATCCAAGCCACAGCCAGACTTGCCTGAGGCCCAGAAACCCAAATCCACACTGCTCACAATACCAGCAGCAAAGAGTTACAATCTATAATGGATTAAGACTTATCTCAGCCCAAGCTGATGCAAATTTTACCACTCATTTGCATGGGGCCAAAATGCCAAACAAAGTTGGGCTTAATTCTGAGTGGCACCATTTCTTCCTGTTGTTCCAGTCCAGTGTTTGCCTCTTCAACAGCTCTTTGGTCTTTTCTGTCATAGGAAAATGTATTTCAGTGTTTATGAGGGTGGAAAAGGTGGTGCTATGAGCAGAAGAGAAGATTTACCAGGATCTAAACTTAAGTTTGCACCAGTAGATAAATAAATTGGTCCTACGAGCTTCAGCACTGACAGCACAGAGGAGAGAAAACACTAAAAATAAAATCAAATTCTATTTCAAAGAGATACTGTTATCATATCTGATATTACATTGAACTGCTGCTCAGAGAGAACTGTTTGTTCCTGATAACTCAGGGCTAGAGATCCTGACAGCTCTGTGAATATGACAGACTGACATCTATAACTTGAAACAGGCTTCTTCTGTCTGGTAACTCCAAGATGCCTCAGGCCTGACCAGAAGCCTCCCCTGTACACCAAATCCCAGGTCCTGTATTTAATCCGGGCTTTAGTGATGGGAGAGCCACCTGATTAACCCCATTCTTGGGCCAATCTCTGTCTGCCAAACTTTCTATTAATCTGCACCTTCTTCCCACAATTAGCTTTGGTTTTATTCACTTTATTATAGAGTTTGGACTTTATTGAAGAGTTTAGAGCTCTGCCATGGTTTGCTGCTGCAGCCCAGCTCTCCCCAGCCCTACCTCCTCTCCTCCCACCACAGTTCCCCCACGTGCTGCACTCTGCCTGCTGGAAGGGGTGCTCTGCACTCACACACCAGAATCCACAGGCACCACCTGAAGCCAAGGTGGCTTCATCAGGGCTGAGGTTTTGCAGTTCTCTCTCTTCAAAACTCCTCTGAAGCTGTGGCCTACCATGGAGCTGTACCTGCACTTCTGTCAGTCCAACACGGGTAAAAAGCTTAGGGAAATCAGAAGAGAGAAACTTGGTACCAACTTTAGGTTTCCGAAGAAATGTTGCCAGTGCCTGAGGCTTAAAGCAAGGGACAGATCCCACCAAGTGTACACATACTGTGAAAGGCAAAAAGGCTTTGCCCTGCTTGGTTTGGGGGGTTCATACTCACAAACAGACACACCTTGGGCAGCCTGAAGTGAACAAAGCTGGCAACACCCTTGTTACTGTGTGGAAAATACATATCCTGCTCAGCCTCTTAAATAAACCCATCAATGCCCTGCTGGGCTTAGGACTGGTAAGGGAGAGCTGAGTATTTACTGGAGTCTTTGCTGTTGCAGCACTCAAACAAATAGTGAAACTCTGTGGGTGTCTGGGTAGGGAATGACCCATGGGTGCCACAGAGACTGAGATTGGTGTCAGCTGTGCAGGAAGCTTTGTTCATCTCATCTCTCTGAGCCAGACCAAACCAGCCCTCACCTTGTTTATCCACCCAGGGCGCCTGTGAAATGCGAGTGGGAGCTATTAAACACCCACTCAGGACAGGCAGGAATGACAACACCAGGTGCAGAGAGATGGAGAAATGGACAGGGAGAGTCAGCCTCACTCCCGTGGGCAGAGGTTCCTCAGCTGATACCAGGAATTACACTGAACAGCCCACAGGGCAATGGCCAGTGTGGAAACAGATTAGGAGAACCCCAAATCTGGTCCTCCTGCCCCACTGAAGATGGTGGCTCTGGGGTGTGCTGGGAATTTGGGGTGGATGATAATCCCAAGGGCAACTGCATGGCTTATGGGTATCCATCACCCAACTTGTGTTTCGTCTCTCAGCTTTGACAGAGCTCTGCAACTTCTCAGCATGAGCTGAAGATCAGATGTGGAAACCCAGGGCAGTGGGAATATTTCTCTGTCTGCTCTGGGGTGCCCTGACCCCCAGGGCAGCACTGACTTTGACCCTCATTTATGGAGAAAGTTTCCTAGACTTCAAGAGAGACTAGAACCCACAAAAGTATGAAATAGATTATAGAGAGTAGTGTAGGTGTATCACTTGGTGAGAAATTTAGGTTTTGGGATTTTTAGTGTGTTTAGACAGTAGTTCATGTTGGGACTCAGGTGTTGATTATTTCTTACCAGTAAAACAGCCTCACAACCATGAGTTCTGCAGCCTTTCATTAGCAAGGCACAAAATGTCCAACTATCTTTTGTTACAAGGTCTTTTAAGACTAAACTATCCAATTAAGAAATGACACCTAATTTCTTTTCCCTTTTAACCCAATAACTGGTCACTCGAAGCCCACAATGTGGAATTTCTGTCCAATTACAAAATGCCACCCCAACCCATGAAGAAGGAGGAAGAAGGTAAAGAACAACCTGCCTCCACCCTAAAACTTCCATCCTGCTTCATATTTATTTCTATATTCTAAAACCCCAAACTCTAAGTTTTCCATCCTGTGATATTACACACTTCTAACCAACTACACACCCGTAACCCAGTGCTATCAATCAATTTTGGAAGCCTTCTCCACAGCCTCAGGTCAAATGCAGTGTTCTCTTGTGAATCTGTGCCTGTCAGCACAGAAAGTTTAAAATTCTCAGTATCCGGGATTCCAACATCAGCCAAAGGTGCCTCCCACTCCAGCCCAGGAAAAACACCACAAGGACACATCTAAATCCAAACAGGGAGCCACAGAGCCCCAGCCCAGCCTGTCCCCTCAGCCACAGCTCCTCACCCTTCTCTTCTCTGCCATGAATTGCTTCACAGACACACAAGGGGCCAAGGCAGAGCTGGAATCTGCATGTCCAACACCTGGGATCCACAGGGGATGGAGGCCCTGCCAAGAATTATTTTAACCTTCAATATTTCTGGCAGCAGAACCTCAGTCAAATGGTTCCTACTGTTTTTTTGGGTTATGTCACTCTGACACAAGTTGGTCCAGACCAAAACTATCCACGTGCTCAAAGAGAGAAGGGTTTGTTTTCCATCTTAATGGGCTTTCAGTAGCAGGGGAAAGAATGCCTGAAATAATAATCCTTAATAAACTCAATAGCTTCAAGAAGAACATCAGGCTAGATACAGCTCATGTCCAGCACAGATGCAGAGTGTATTTTTCTTCTCCAAACCACTCATCAGGCCAGTGGTGGGGCATTTCCCTCCTGCATCCCAAGTCCTCCCTGCAGAGCCGGGTGCAAAGTGCTGTCCAGGGACCCATCCCTAAACTGGCATTTTCAGTGCAAGTCACTTGCAAAGAGTATTTCTTTCTGGAAAAGTAAAAATGTAAATGAAAGATTTCAGTTGATGTGAACTGCATTGGTTCCAGTTAACCATAAAAAATAAATATAAAAAAAAAAAATGGTGGGTTTTCAGAGTAATTTGGAAAATCTTAGGGAAGCAGCCACTATTGGGCATGGGGAAGATTGGCTGTGTGCTATTTCTTGTGGTTTTCTGTGTGTTTGTTGCTGCAGGTGGAGCTTCAGAGGAAATTCCTGCCCTGCTGGAGGACACTGGGAGCTGTACCTGGGTTAAGGAACCTCTCACGGCTGCCATGCGAGCAAGGGGCAGATGCTGATGCACTGAGGTTACTTTTGAAAATTACTTATTAAAAATCATGTGAAAAGCAACAAGAGTGACTTTTTCCATCCCATTATTTGAATCCAGCTGCTGACCTTGTCTCTGGGAAAATAATTATTCTTGACTTCGAAGTGGGGAGCTTTTTTGTGCCAAAGGCAAATGTCTATAGATTTATACTATTTGGAAAAATCAAAGGGCTACAAGCCAAGCCATCCAGCTTATAAAACACAACCAACCCTCCAGGGATAATTTAAAACTGACCCTGCAGCACTGAAATTCCAACCATAGATGATGCAAAACATAATTCACCATTTTCTTATCTCCTGGATGCTCCCATCAGTGTGGGCTTTGGGGACAAAGCCCAGCCAGAGGAGACTGAAAAGAAAGTAAAAATAAAAATAAAAAAATAACTGAAAAAAGAATAAATAAAGTCTCCAAAATAAGTTTGTGCTAATGAAGGCAAAAAGGCCTGGCAGGCCAGAAGGCAAACTTTGTCATCCACACAGCCAAGAGTTGCAAAGGCAGCCACAGTCCATGCTTTTTCCATTGTGCTCTGCCAAAATAACCCACAAAATTCTCCTGGGATGAAACAACCCACTCTCTGCTGCTCCAGCAATCCAGGCTTAGATCCTGCTTCTGACTAACAGAGCTGTGAGCTCTGGTGCTTGGTTCCTACAATCAGGATTCATCTGCTGGTGACTGGTGTCTCCAGCCCTCCAACCTCCAAGTACAGGGAAAGTTCCTTTACACCTGTGAGATCTCCTACAGCCAGGGCACCTCCTGAACCAGGAGGAAGCAGCACCTGGTCCCACCACAGGTATCAGTGATGGGGGTGAACCAGTTTGGCAAGACAAAAAAAACATTTACTGGGTAAGAAGCTCTTGTGGAGCAGAGAAGCTGGAGGAGATTTGCCCAGTTGTGTTTGCCACAAACAGGAGCACCATGAGGAGTGCAGCCTGTTGGGAAAGAAGAGGGTTTGGACTGCCAGGATTGCCGTGTCCTCCACCTTGCAACTCACTGCAACAGAGTTCTGCTCCAATTCACCAGGTCCTGGTGATTTCTCTGAAAAGCTGCAGGTACAGGGCTCATCTAGAGCAAGCAGAAGCAAGACTGACAGCAAAAAACAAGACACATGCCAAGACTTCAGTAAGAATAGAGTGATCATTCCTACAATATCAAACTCTGACAAGGGCATGGGGATAAGACATCCAGACTGAGCCATCTCAGCATTCAGCAAATCCCCTCTCCAGATTGTAGCACACACAGCTCTCCCTGTCAGGAGACCTGACACATCTCATTTCAGATGAGAGTTTCATTTTTTTTTTTAATAAAAGAAACTCCACCAGACCAAACCCCATCAAGAGCAGATCCCTCTCCACCCCTCTCTGTCACTGATGGCCCTTTGTGAACCCCTGGGTGTGTGGGGTGCAGTCGCCCCTCAGGGATGACCAATTCAACGAGGGAGAATTCTTCATTCCAAATTTCCAACTGGTTTTGCTCTCCAGCCTCCAATAAAGCAGAGAATGGAGTGCTTTAGCACTTCCCAGCTGCAGGCACTGGGGAGGAGCCACAAACATCATCTTGCAGCACTTTATAGTGGTTCAATTACCCCATGTGCTGCATGCAAAACACAAGCAGCTGAGATCACCTCTTTGCTGATCCCCCTCTTTCACTCACAAGCCCCTCACAGATGTCTGAGCATGCTTTGGTTTCACTGAGCACTCACACTAGGAAATTTTGAGGGACTGAGCTTGTGACTCAAAGAGTTTTGCCAAGTAAAATATTGGCCTGCAACGATGTCCTAACAATACAAAGTAGTTGACACCATAAAATAAACAATTGCATAAAGAGAGCATAGCAAAAGGGTGTTTGGAACAGCCAAGGATCTCGTGGAGGTATTTCTGAGCCAGGCTGGAGTTAGCAAAAGCATTTTTTATGACAAAAACAAGTGTCAATCTTTCCAACACCCCAGTCCCCACGTAGAAAACGCATCTCTGCCTAGAACTGGCCACATTTCTGGCTTCTTCCTTCAAGTTTCAGAACTTTTATAGCACACAGAAATAATAGAAACAGTGAAAACAGACTGAGACAGAGTATTCATAAAAAAGTGAATGTACTTATGGTTACACAGCGCCACACTTGGATACACAGCCACAGATTGAAATGGCAAAAGGAGAACTAGAGGCTGCCATATTCTTATAATATAATAACAAGAAAAATGCTCTTATTCCAAGCAGAAAATCTTTTAAAGAATCAGCTGGGCTCAATTAGTAGCAGCAGTGGAACTGCTTCCCCATCATGCTGAGAATATCAGCAGAGAGCAAAGAAGAAAAAAAAAGAGAAAATTATCATTGTTAATTGTCAACAGAACCAGAAAAGCCCTTACCAGGTAGAATTTCATCGTTTCCAAAGTCTGTCCTTGCTGTCACTATGAAAAGTGCTAAACTACTCATAGTCAGCATCAAGCACACCTGGAAGCCTCCCTTAGTGAGCAGAAGGACACAAAAATCCTCAGACACACCCCCATGCCCAGCTGCTTACCCTGATCACAATTTCCATGCAAGAAGTTATTTGCACTTTATTTTCAGAGACAGCTCAGATTTTAGGTCCATCTAGCAGCATCCTGCCCTGTCTGATGCTTCAGGGCAGTGTGGGGATCTCATAGCAATGAGATCTGGTGGCAATATCTGCTCATCATATGGATCTCAGTCTCAGGCTGAGCTGGTTGCTAGAGCTGGACTAAAGCCCTGCACTAAAACACCTTTTTGGAAGCCATCACTGTGGACTAGGACAGCTTGAGTGGGGTTCATCTGCCTTCAGCAGGGTGTCTACAAATGAGATGTCCAAATCTAAATAAAATAATCTCTGTTACCCTGAGCACTGGTGAAGTCCATGATGACAAGCAGTTGCCTCAGAGGATGAGGCCCCACCTGTCTTAGGATGAAGCACCTCCTGGGGAGAAATCACTCTATTTTTGCCTATTTATTCTGATTACAAAGAAAACAACATAGCCTTGGCTATCTTGTAGGTTTGGTGAGATGAGTCCCACTATCAATATCACATGAAGGGCTGGTGCCTCTTTAGATCCTGTATTATTCCAGCCTAAAGCACAATTGCCTCTCCTCAGGAGAAGGAGCATGGTAGGGAGCACAGCGACTGAGCACAGCACTGCGCTGCCAGGCCACATGAAAATCCCAAAGATTCCCATTCCCTCCTGAGAAGCTGCCCAGAACACTGCTCCCTGTTCCCACGCCTCCACTGAGCACATCTTCAACACCCTGCTCAGCAGAGCAAAGCCTGGACGTGGTTTTCAAGACCTTTCTTTGCCAAGAGAGGGATCTTTCTGTGACCTTTCTCACCATTTCCTATAGCAATCTCATCTTAATTTAAAATGTCATGCCCTGCGGCTTCTCCATAAAATTTTAAAAACACCCAACACACAAATAAACAAACAGCCCAGATGAGTTTTTCTATTAGCCCCAGCAATAACACAGGGTAGTTTCCTGGGGATTTCTGCATCATGGTTGGATTCTCTGGTGCCTGATAAAGGATGTGCTGTGATTGAAACTCCTTCTGTGGTTTGAGCATTTATAGCATCCCCCTGTGTGGATTCTCTGCAGTCTGCTGAGGGGTGAGCTTAGATGTCAATCTGACTATTAATAGAAGTGCTTTTTATTTTTTGAGCTGCATATTTCACACAATTTTAGAGCTTCATAGACTCCAAGAACACTATCAAAATGTCATTTTTTACTGAAATTTGGGGCTCAAAAAGCAACATGCAGGAGTCAATGTGGATGGATAAACAAACAGCCCCATATGAGCACACCATCCTTTCCTCCTTAGGGATCTAGGATTTAAATAAAATTAAAATACTGTTTAGAATTTGAAAATCTGCCATGACAGTCCACATAATTTCCTATTTTTAGTTAGCTTTTGTAGAGATACAGCTCCTTTGTGATCACACCCTGCAAGCCCCTCTACAGCCCCAGAAAGGTTTGTGTTCAGC
The DNA here is from genome assembly GCF_901933205.1 of Camarhynchus parvulus. Taxonomy (NCBI): domain Eukaryota; kingdom Metazoa; phylum Chordata; class Aves; order Passeriformes; family Thraupidae; genus Camarhynchus; species Camarhynchus parvulus. Next base: position 8,447,957 of record NC_044588.1, read on the forward strand.
TGGCTGGGATCAGCAAACATGGGTGCAAATCTTCCAGGCAGAGTTACCACATGTTTTTGGAAAGTCAGCACCTGGGTAAAAAGGAAGATTCCTGACAATGCAGGAAAGGCAGAAAAAACTTCTCTTGCCCAGCCACAGCACAGCTATGGGCTGACACACAGCTCCACACCCACTTCTGCAAAGGTTTTTCAAATGGCAAACTTCATAGCTGGGATTTCTGAGTGTGGGACCCATAAGAGGGACAGATTTCCAAAGGACAGAGCACCCCATAGTTACATTTGGGTCTATTCTTGCTCATCATAGAAATGTTAGACACAGATTTCTGTGTGCTCCTCTCTAGAGATGGTAGACTCACAACGTTGAATCCTGGCCTGTTCTCTCTACAGCAAAAGCAGTTTGTCATCTTGTTTTCCTCACCAAAATGCTTTTTGGCAGCCCTTAGGTATCTTTTTCACATTTGTAAAGCAGCCCAGTTTGTTTCATAGATTTGATAATGAATCCATGTCCCTTGCCTTGTTTGTCTGATGGTGTGCAGAGTAACAGGGTGTTTTCAAAAAATAGAAACTACTTCTGTAAATCACTCACCACGCCATTGTCATCAGCCATTTTCCAGAGACATCATCACATCAAACTGCACATCCATTTTGGGCTTTGGATGATAACACAGTTCCATTTAGCTGACTGAGAAGGATGTAGGGCACAGCACACAAAAATCACAATAACCTTCCTGTCACAGCACATATCACAGCTGAGACAGCCATGATACGCAGAGTATCACCATAGAAATTCAGAAGGCTTCAACCCATACAAAGAGACATCATTTCACTTCAGAAGGCCGCAAGTATCTTCCCTTCTTGTTCTTTGCTGAAACTTTTACACCACTGATGTTTCTGCACTGCCCCTGTGTGCCCTCTGCTCCCTTTGGTGGTTGCTCAGCACACCTGGGCACTCCATGGCTCATTGCTGTCAGTGCTGCTCACCTGCTGCTCACAGCTGCACCCACTGGGGGTGAGGCTGGGCTACTGCACCATCCCAGTGACCCCAAACTGTGCCACACACAGCCCAGTGACCCCAAACTGTGCCACACACAGCCCCATCCCAGTGACCCCAAACTGTGCCACACACACCCCAAGTGACCCCAAACTGTGCCACACACAGCCCCATCCCAGTGACCCCAAACTGTGCCACACACACCCCAATGACCCCAAACTGTGCCACACACAGCCCCATCCCAATGACCCCAAACTGCGTGCTCTGATTAGAAGTGTGTAGTATCACAGGGTAGAAAACTTAGAGTTTAAGGTTTTAGAATATAGTAATATATATAGAGCAAGATGGATGTTTTAGGGTGGAGGCTGATCCTTCTTCTTCATCTTCTTCTTCACCTTTCTTCTTCTTCCTGGGTTTGGGTGGTTTTGTGTAATTGGACAGAAAAGTCCACATTGGGGACTTTGAGTGATCAGTTATTGGGTTATAAGTGAAAATAATTTAGGTGTCATTTCTTAATTGGATAGTTTAGCCTTAAAAGGCCTTGTAAAGAAAGATATTTAGGCATTTTGTGCCTTGTTAGTGAAATACTGCAGAACTCAATCCAGGCCTTGACAGAGATAGAAAAAAGAAGGTTGAGAACCAGCAGGTGTGGAGTTCAGCACTGTGTGTCCAGATCTTCCTTGCTTGACTGGCACTGCACTTCTTGCCCTGCGCCATCAAGACCTGGCATCCCACACAGCTGAAAATGTAATTTCAAGAGCCTTTTCTGAGGCCACAGGACAGCGTGGAAGGGGCAGGTGCTGAGCTGTTTGCTTTCACTGGCTCAGGAGCACTCACTGTTTGCATGTTTGGAGAGTGACACATGAATCACTGCACCTAAAAGACACTGACACTTAGGAGGGCCATAGCAAAAACAATGATAGTTTCTCCCTTTCTGAGCTGAGCAGATGGTTAAAGCTATGTCAGCGACCTCCAAACCATAAACATTTCTCAGGAACATGAAGATGTGGTTTGCAAAATAAAAAAGAAGAGTCCGATGTAAAGCAGAGGCCCTTGCTAAGCCAGCCCCCTTCCAGCAGTGGGAATGTCAAACATGCTTGACCTCCAAATCAGCAAATAAGCACATTATAAACAATGTTATTAATGGTTATGCTTTCACTACAATGAGGAGTCTCCCTGTTTGTTTAACGTGCAGCGAGCTGGTTGGAGTCACAGTTTCATGGCCAAGCCACACTAAAGCAGGATGGGGAATTTGCTCCTGTTGTTTCCAGCTCCTCTGCTGGAAGGGGTGGTGGATAGCAGGAGGGGAAACATGGCTAATCCCAGCAGCATCAGGATCACTGTCATCATTTCATGTTTAGGTACCCACCCTGTGCCTTGGATCACCAAGTAATCACCACCCAGCAGCTGGGATGGATGTGAGAGGTCATCACTTCATTAAAACAGAAAATAGTCTCCAATTTCAGCACAAGCAGATGTCCCCATCCACATGTAATGTCCACTGAGGGCTCAGCCAGCCCAGAAAAAGGTGCTTTTGCCTTGAGAGGAGGACAAGAAACAAGTGAGGTGCTCTGCCAGGACTTGTCTCTCTTCCCCATGTATTCCCTCATACAAGGTGTATGTTACACCAGTGTAACTGTACTACATTTCCAAAAAAACATCCCTGGGATCCTGTAACCTTCCTGCAATCAAAGCTGGGCCTAGGCAGCCAGTCTACATCCTAACTACATCCCAAAGGGCTTTGGGGCTTGCCCACCACAAAAGTTAATGTGTAAAAAATTCCCTTTTTACACAACTCTAACCCAGCTGCCAGGTGTGGGGGCAGCTGGAGGGCACAGCAGCAAATGAGATGGGGAATTTCAGCTCAGGCTGTTGAAGCAGAAGTGTGCAGAGTGATAGAGGTGAATATTTCATAGAGGTGCCCAGACCATTGGTCTCCAAGATCCCCCTTTGCAGGGAGGCCCATGGACACGTCCTGAGGAGTAGCTCTGGTACCAGCAGGGTTGTTGCAGGTCTCCCAAGGAAATTCCTAACAAAATTCACGTTGGGTTTGGTCATACCTGACCCAGCCCAGGTGCTGTGTCCCTGTGGAGCTGGCTCTGGTGCAAACAGGGAAGAGCTGAGCCACTTCTGTCCTTCATGAGTCTGAATATTTCAAACATTTCAAACCTGATCCTCAAACTGCCAAACCTTGCCAAGTGACCTCACTGCAGCAGCCAAAGGTCTTGATGTAAGGAGCTCAGGCTCTCACTGAAAGTGCATCAGATCAAGGGTTAACACAAACCCTGAGAGAAAATACAGAATGAAATGAAATGAAATGAAATGAAATGAAATGAAATGAAATGAAATGGAGTTGTCCAACAGTCTTGCTACCTATGCAAATAAGTAATGATGCGCCAAGCACCAAGAAAAAAATGTAGGAACCCAACCAAAGAGGAAGGGAACAATAACAGCAGCAAAGGGAAGGAAACAGAAGGAATTTAATATTCCTGCACTTTGAGATGGACTTTCCTGCACGACCTTGGGCAGCTCACAGAGGCCAGGCCAGAACTGCTGGATCAGGGTGGCCCTGGCGGCCTGACGTGTCCCACAGGACAGAAAGACAGACAGACAGACAGCATTCCCTCCCTGCTCAGCTCCTGCTGGTGACAAGGACGAGACATTCCTTTCCAGTTTCATGGCACATTGAGAAGAGGCACAGCAGCACAGAGAGGCTTTGGGGGACTGTGGTGAGGAGACCACACCGAGTGCTCTGCTCAAGGCCATGAGCACTTTGTTTGACTGATTGTTTTTACCACTTAAGGACTCTTCCACATCTAATGACATTCCTCCAGGTCAGCCTAATTTTCTCCGCTGATAAATCCCTTCCCTCCCTTCCCAAGACATCAGTTACTGTCTCCCTTATTTTATGAGCACAGAAAAAACCCACAGCAGACTAAACACCTCCCTTCTTGTAAGAGTTTGTGGAGCAGCAGTTTGCCATTGAGGACAAAACAAGCTGATAGCCCAGCAGCATCCAAGGAAATGAAAAGCAGATGAAGATCCAGTTTCTGTAAGCTCCAAAAACATCCAGAGAGGCACAGGAAAAGTGGTAGGGAATTGCACAGTGAAAGGGCAGCATTCAGGGACCCCCAGAGGTAAAGCCACAACTCAATTTCTGTGGAATGAGTGCTGGGATAAAACTCTGTACCCATCCTTTGCAATTAGAGCAGCATTTGCTCACAGAAAGCTCCTCTGCCTCCAGCTTTGGCCACATTATGGAGGAAGTCACAGGGACTGAGGAATGTGCACCAGGGAGAGCAAATAAACAGAGGTGTGCAAATCTGCTAAAAATAACCCAGGAATTGTGGCTCTTGGAGGGGAACACAGGCACTCAGTTGTTCACCACCATCCACCACAATTGAGGCCTTGTCTGAACAGGTGGGTGGCTTTCCTGGCAAATCCTACCTTAGGAAAAACACCACACAGAAAAATCCCTCCTCAATCATTCCTGCAGCCCCTCTGTTTTCGTCTAGATTCTTGCCAGAGGTTGTCAAAACAGGAAAGAAAAATAAAGCTCCAACATGTTCTTTGCTGTTTTCCCACTGCTTTCCTGGGCATTGATGTGTTGTTCCAGGCAGCCCAAAACTGAGTGGCAGCGTGCTGGTGACAAGGGCAGGGCTGGCAGGGGACACAGCAGTGCCAGGAACAGGCAGCAACCTGCCTGAGACAAGGAGCCCTGGAAGGAAAAGGTCCTGAAGAACCCAGTGAGAACTGGAAATGGGATTGAATTATCGATCCCTGGGTTCTCAAAATTGAGAAACACAAGCATCAGGCACAGCAGGAGGAGGGGAGCATGTGATGGAAAGCTCAGCAGAGGCACTGGAGAGATTGGCTTGTGTAAGAGTGGGGTTGCAAACCCAACCCACTGGTAAGAAACCTAAGCACTCAGGGCTTTTTCCCAATTCCAGCCTCTAAGCTCAGTGTGGGCAAACCTCCCAAAGTCAGCAGTGATCTGTGTGTGTTAAGAAATCGCCTTGCATCAATATTTCCTGGTGATGTCTTTCATTTCTTTGACTCCTCCCTTAATTTAAATGTTGCAAACCCAGATAACCCCAAATCTCTCAAAGCAGAACCTCAGAGTAAATATTTCTTTTTGTCTTTTTTTTTTCTCCTCCCCTTTTTGGCCAGGCTTCTCGGAAGTCTCCTTTTATCTCACCCAAGTCTGAAATTTGCTGAAAGGCTCCTCACAGGGCACTGAGCACATTTCCCAACACCAGAGAGCACACACAGCAGCAGGAGAACAATCTTTTCCATCTTTCACTTTCCATAGTGTAAACCCAAGCTTCGACTCAGATCAGCTGATCCCCAGTGGGTGCAGAGGATGGGCTTGTGTCACAGACATGTTCTTTGAAAAATCTTTTCACTAAGATTTTTCTCTTGAGAAGCTGAGTAGCTTCAGAAATGAAATGCAAACAATAACTATGGTTGTAGAATGTGCTCTGGAGATTGTTTACTAACAGGTGCATCTTTGATTGGTTGCATGTGAATTGTTTTTAATTAATAGCTAATGACAGCTAGCTGTGTTGGATTCTCTGAGTCAGTCACAAGATTTTATTATCATTCTTTTCTTTGCCAGCTTTCTGATGTCTTTTTTTCTTTAGCATGGTATTAGTATATCATTTTTTAAATATAATATATATCATAAAATAATAAATCAGCGTTCTGAAACATGGAGTCAAAATTCTCATCTCTTCCCTTGTCCTGGGACCCATGTGAACACCACCACAGACATTTATCTTTGCTCCAGCCCTGCACTGGGGATGCAGGCAGACCATCTCCTGCCCTGTTATACTTTATTTCCTTATTTCTGGAGCAGACACAATGGATGGCAGGAGCCCAGCTCCAACAAGAGCATTGAAACTCCTGAAAGGGGTGACACAGCCAGACCAGGACGTGGGGAACAGCGCAGATCGTGGCACCAGAGCTGTTAACCACCATGAAAACACAGCACTGCTGCTTTCCCCACCCCTGTGGGTGCCAAACCCATTCTGGGCAGCATTTAAAGTGATTTTATTCCTGGTGCACAGCAGTGGTTACTGCAGCTTGTGTTGGCAGCAGAGACCAGGTACTTTAACTGGCCTCAGCTCACCTCGGGCTGCTCCCACCCACTCTGGGGGCAACACAGCAAGGGATGGGGTCACCATGCAGGGTTTGGGATCACCATGCAAGGTTTGGGGTCACCATGAAGAGTTGGGATCACCATGCAGGGTTTAGGGTCACCATGCAAGGTTTGGGGTCACCATGCAGGGTTTGGGATCACCATGAAGGGGTTGGGATCACCATGCAGGGTCTGGGGTCACCATGAAGGGTCTGGGGTCACTGTGCAGGGGTTGGGGTCACCATGCAGGGTTTGGGATCACCATGCAAGGTTTGGGGTCACCATGCAGGGTTGGGGTCACCGTGCAGGGTTGGGGTCACCATGCAGGGTTTGGGATCACTGTGCAGGGGCTGGGGTCACCATGCAGGGTTGGGGTCTCAGGGCTCTGTGCTGGGTCACAGACTGGTTTTAAAGGAGTCAGGTGCCACTGCTCTCTATGGGACTGGGCCATCCCCTGTCCCAGCTCACACCCCAACCACTCCTGGAGCTCCTCAGCTCCCTGTGCTGGGCACTGGGGAGTTCCAGGCACACAAGAGCCAGGCCAGTGGAGCTGAGCAGGCTGGACAAGCATCAGGGTGTTCTTCTGATGCCTGAGAGGCTTCCTAGAACAGAGGCTAGGTAGAGTTAAAAGAAGAATAAAGTGGATATTTATTAAAGGTATTCAACAGATACACCTTGGGCAGTGCAAGAGCCTCCCAGAGGCTACACCCAGCATGGACAATGGCCACAAGTTTTTTATACAGATATAAGTTTGGTTTTTTGCATATCAGAGGTTAATTGTTCAATTATAGCTTCAGGTAATGAAGTCATTTACTCCAAGCTTGCACCCCCAAATTCACTGTTGATATTTTTCAGGGCCTGAGACAATAAGGTGTCCTTGAGTTTCAGGCCCAGAGAGAAACTCTTTATTCTGAATAAAATGGGAGAACAGCAGCTGACAGCCTGTGGAGTTTTGGAGTTACACACTAAAGCAGTACTGATCTGAAAATACAGAACCGAAAACTTAAGGCATCACTTCCACTTGGTCCTGAAAACAAAAATCTGCACCTGAGGACACCAACAGAGAGAGGAGCCTGTGCATACCTGGCATGATTCCCAGGGGACTGCCTCAAGCTGTGGGGTACCCCACCCACCCCAGGGCAGATTGGGGATCCCCTTCCCTGGAAACCTCAGCTCAGCTCCCCAGATCCTCCCATCCCTGCTGCTGATGGAGTCAAACCCAGCAGGGTCACTTCAGCTGCTTCCTGAGTGACTTCATGTGACCTGATAAGGATTATCTGCACTCAGGCCTTCCTCTGGGTCACTGGGGATCCCACAGAGCCCCATTAAAACCTCCCTGAGCTGGGCTGCAGGCAGACCTGGCTGCTCCTCAGCAGCACCAGCAGCAGCACAAGTCTGGTCTGAGCCAGGCTGATATTAACTGTAAAAATCATTTTCAGACTGTGTAGACACAGGAAAGTCTTTGAAGGGAATAAATATCTAACCTCACTCGCAGAGGCACATATTTGACCGTATTACCTCATCTCAGCTGCAAACTGTCCAGCTCACAGCTGCTCCTCCTGATTTCTTCCCCTTGCAAAAGTGCATCCAGCTCTCCCCAAAGCTGGTTGAACAGCCTGTTTAACTGGTGATGGCCTTGGCTGTCTGCTCCCTATTTTAGATGAACAAAGCAAACTTGAAATTTTTTATGTATCACTTCAACCACTTTATTCCTTGCTGGAGACACCTGGTTATGGCATTACCATTGCATAGCTGCTGTAGAGTAGATTCTCTTTGTAGCAGTCAGGACAGGATTTTTCTGCTCACTTAGTCCAGTTTTCAGTCTGGTTAAGCTCCAATGACTACAGGAATTATTTTTATTTCCAGTGCTGCGTGCAAGTCAGCTTAGAAGCTGGCTTGATTCAGTTTCCAGGCACTTGGCCCCTATGTTTCACAAAGTTATGGGTAGGAATGGTATTCCAAGAGAGCTTCTGAAGAGAAAAAAAAAACAAGGCAGCAAAGGGAGGGAATGGAATAAAATATCTTTCAACTCAGCAGTTAATGTCTGGTCTGGGGTTTAAAGTTTTCCACCAGTTCAGGAAATAACATCAGGAAGGTTCAAGGTAACGAGGATACAAGAGCCAATCTTCCCCATCTTTAGCCATAAAATATTAAAATTTGCTTTTCTTATACACAGCAAAGAGAAAACCCCTGTCCTGCCCCATGCCCGGCAAGGTTCTGCAGGAATCACCCTCCTGGGGCATCCTCATGAGCACTGGACATGGGACATGGATTGCTGAGCACATCAGGAATGGCAAACCTCTACAAGCCTTGGCTTTGAGCAGTCTGGCACAGCTACAGCTCCACAAACCTGTGAAAACCCCTGAAATCCAGAGGAAAACTGAGGCAGGGTTGCTCTTTGTAAAGTGCAGCACAGAAAATAGAGACAGCACTAAAGTAGGGTTCAAAACTACTATCAGGTGTGTGGTTAGTGCTCTCAGGACTTCTTGCATCCCCCAATAAATCCATTTATGACCTCAAGAATGCGTGTGTCAAACCAGACAGTCTCCTGCAAAGAGGCAATTCAGTGTGTGTGTGTTGGGTAGGTCACCCCTGTGGTCTCAAATAAGACATTTACAAAAGCCCCAATCTAGCTTAGCTTGAAAATGAAGGATCTTTCGTCTGTAGTAACAGAATATAAATTCTATTTATTTGCCTGGGGTCTGTAGAGTGAAAAAGATGCACATTTCCCAGGTTTTCTCTATGATGCCAAAAGGTAAAGCAATTTCCTCCCTCAGATTCCCCCTGAATGAGAAGGGGGAAGAAGGGCTGTTGTGGAAATGTTGAATTTGCCAGGATTTTGATAAGGACATGGAAGCAGACAGAGCCACCCTGGCATCACAGATGACAGAGGCAAAGCAGACTAGTGACCAACACCACCTACAGCAAACACAATCCAAAGCAATTCAGGTCCAAAGTGCTGTGTTTTCCTCTTTCATTTATAAAGCAAGACAGGAAATGTATAAAAGCTGACAGGATCATTAGGGATTTTATAAATGCTGCTTCCTGTGGTACAGAAAAAGGAAAGGAGGGAGGCATGGGGCCAAATTATGTGCTGGAGCAGACACGCAGGGCTGATGCAGAGCAATGCTCTGCAAACTGGTGAACCTGCACCCAGAAGGATAAGGTGATTTGGGATCTGGTCTGCTGTGAAAATCAGGGCAAAAGCTTTTTAAAAAGCTTAAGACCTGTCCCAGAGGGCAGGTGCTGAGGTGGTGCTCCCCAAGGAAGGCCCCAGCACCTGCACATTCCATGAGTCAGCAGCCCTGGCTCCAACCTGGAACCCGGGACAGGAGGCCCCAGGATGGGAGGGGGAGTTGCTTTTGTTTTATTTTCTTCAAGGCTTTCTCTATGAAAACAGAACCTCCTACCAACATCAGACATTTTACCGAGCTGACAAAGTCAAATAATGAATTTTGGCACTTTGCTTTGGTATCCAGTACCCCTCTGCAAGTCGTGCTCTGGGAGTCTGGAGGGAGCAGGGCTAGCAGGGAGGCAGGCTGCTGTTTGTCTTGGAAAGCTGCACACCAACCCAATGTGAAGCATCACTCAGCACACTCCACTCTTCATTCTGCTTCCATCCCTGGCTGCAGGCAGGGAGCCCAGTGGGCTGATGCTGCTCCAAAAGCCTCGTGCCTCTGCTCAGGGCTGGCTGGGCATGGCTCACAGGGTGGTGAGCAATCACTTGCTTTGGCTATTACTTTATGGTTATTGTAACTTTCCTTTTCTTTTCTGTCCTGTTTAACTGTGTGTGTCTGAACCCACAAGTTTTGCCTTTTTTTCTGATTATCTCCCCCATCCAGGGACTTGGAGTGACCTGGTCCAGAGCAAGGGGCCCTGCCTGTGGCAGGGGTGGGATGAGATGAGTTTTAATGTCCCTTCCTGTGGTGGTGTTCACAGGGGTCTGAGGATGAGAGAAGAGATGAGGATCTGACTCCATGTTTCAGAAGGCTTGATTTATTATTTTATGATATATATTACATTAAAACTATACCAAAAGAATAGAAGAAAGGATTTCATCAGAAGGCTAGCTAAGACTAGAAGAAGAAAGAATGATAACAAAGGTTTGTGGCTCGGACAGAGAGTCTGAGCCAGCTGGGCTGTGATTGGCCATTAATTAGCAACAACCCCATGAGACCAATCACAGATGCACCTGTTGCATTCCACAGCAGCAGATAATCAATGTTTACATTTTGTTCCTGAGGCCTCTCAGCTTCTCAAGAGGAAAAATCCTAAGGAAAGGGTTTTTCATAAAAGATGTCTGCGACACCTTCCAACCCAAACCATCCTGCAACCCCACTGGGGGATGAGTTTCCAGTTTAACAATTCATTTCCTTCCATTGCAGAGAGAAGAGAGGTGCAGGTCCCTGCAGTCCTTGATGCAGAGGAAGAGGTGAAGGGAGAAGGTGCTGCTGGGCCTCCTTCCAGCACTGAAACAAAGGAGACAAGAGGGCAAATCACTGATGGACAGAGCATGAGTTCTGCTCAACACCACACCTGACACTCAGGCCTTTGGTACCCATATCCAGCCTGCTCAGAAAAACAAAGTGGAAAGGAAGTGGTGGCACATGGATTTGTTGAAGAGGAAAGAAAAGAGCAGAGAAACAACGCTCCCCACAGGGCAGGGTAGCTTTAGCAGCATGCCAGGGGTTGGAAGTGCCCCCAATGGGCACAGGAGGGAGCCTGGCCAGTCCCAGCCTCCCAGGGCAGGCAGGGTGGGAGCTCCTTGTTTACCCAGTGTTGGGAAGGATGAAAGTTTGACAAGAAAGTCTCACAGATATGGATGCTTAGCAGAAAGATTTTTGAATGTAAAATCTGATTAAGAATAGAGATGGAAGCAAGTTTTGATATAGAAGAAAAGAACCGCTGAGCCAGTCTCACTGGATAACCAAGGAGGCAAAGGGTGTGTTAGTTAGAAGGGGTTTTTATGGCTTTGAGCAAAGGATAAACCCACCTCAAACAAGAAGATGTTTTTACCAAGCAGAAAGAGAGCACCGGCAAACAAGGCAGCAAATGTGGCAAGTAGAAAAAAGGTCTCAGAATTTTCCACTGCAAGAAAACTGAAAAACAACTTTTAGCTTAAACTGTAATGTACTAACTTTTAGTGATTGGAGAATAGTAACATGAATATGGTAATTACAGTAGTTATGACAGGCTATACGTAAAAGTTAAGATATAGATTGGTTCTACTGTATGAAGATGCTCAGCAAAGAAAAGTATAAAATGCAATGTAACCAAAACCAAAGGGTCTCCAGGGCTGCCTGCAGCTGGAGCTGACAGCTGTGTGCACAGCTCTGTCACCCACGACCCTGGACTGCTGTGACATCCTGGGTACAATAAACTGCATTTTGGAAGTGCAGCCTGGAGTCCTGCATCTCTCATTCAGGCTCTTACAACCCAGCCCAGGTGAGCAGTGCCCAGAGCAGGAGCTGCCAAACCTCAGCTTCAGAGGGGCTCCAGAGCTGGTGATTGAGCACCAACACACCAGCAGCGTCCAGGGCCTTTAGGAGTTTTGGACCAGAGCATCCCAGTCCTACAATCCCTTTGCAGGTGTATCCAAGAGCAATTTCAGCAGAGAGAGGGTGAGGGGTGTGTGAGTCAGGCTGAGTGGTGGCTCTGCAGCATCCTCAGGGCCCTCTGCACCCAGGGGGATTTGCCTGCCTGCTCCAACATGATCCCCTGATCCCTTCTCATCCAGATGGGGATGAGGTGATGCTGGAGGAGCCACTGGCTGTGAGTCTGACACAGCTCTGACACAAATACAGATAAAAACCCCACTGTGAGCCCAGCTGAAGCTCTCCAAGTGTTTAGGTTGTTTGGGAGCCAAAGCAAATACATTTGCTCTGCAGGTTACAGAAGGCTGTTCAACCAGCCATGCAACCAACTCCTCCAAGCCAGAAATTATCTTCTTCCTCTGCACAGTGATCCTGTTCCATTCTCCTGCTGCTCAAAGGATGCACATTATAAATAAAAGGATGAATGTGTCAAGCATATATGTCAAACATATATGTCAAACTCCAGATTCAGCCCAAAACTGCCTTTTTTTTCTACTTGCAGTTGAGCTTAATCTTGGCCAAAACAGGGGATTCTCCCTTAAATATTTGAGACTGAAAAAAAACAAGCTGATAAATCCCTACAGCAGAAGACAAGGGCAGAATTCTTGTCTGGGTTTTATGTCAGATGTTGTCAAGCAAACACCCCCAGCTCACCACTGCACTTGCTCCTCCCAAGAGCTCCTTTGTGACCACATTCCCTGAAGGCTGCTGGGACAGGGCTGGCAGCAGCTCACTGGGAGGTGGTGGCACAAAGTGCTGCTGCACTTGGTTCAGAAGGAAGGGAGGAGTCCCTGGCTGTCCCTTGAACAAAGAGCAGGGCAGCTGCAGGTGCCAGGCACCAAGGGCCCAACACTGCCCGAGAATCAGTGCCTGGGATGCTCAGCAGGGCTGGCACAGGGCAGTGGACCTGCCTGAGGTGGCAGCCTGGCAAAGGCACTGCCTTGATTACAGAGAGACTTGGGGGAATATTAATGACAGAGCAGCTATCCTGGGAGGTTTGTGTGATCTCCTGTGTACTTTGTGCTGATGAATCATGCTCAGCTGGCAGCACCAACCTCTGCCCCAGCTCCATCAGGATTCAATTGCTGCTTTCCTTGCCCAGCCTGCCCTGGATGCTCTGCAAACACATTCAGCCTCCAGGAGGAAAACAACCCTGCTTCTCTAAAGCCATTTCCACAAAATCCTTGCAGCAGCTCTGAAAATCCCCCAACCCTCCCAGACACCCATTGGAGGAGTGCTGTTTGTGTGGACCAGCAGCTCTTATGCCACTGGCTGTTGCAATCGCTGCCTATCTCACCAGATCTTCTCTTCTGTCAGCAAACCAGCCCTAAACCCCACTCAGCATCCCCACAGCCCTGCTGGCTGCCACAGCAGCTCCTCCTTGCACAACAGCCAGGCAGTCTGGGTTACTCACTGGCACATGGTTTGCTCAAGTTTCTCTGCTTGGCAGAAATCAAAGTGTTTTTTTTTTATATTTGTCAAGATGACAACACCTAATGTTACACCAGGCAGGCTGAGGTTGGACAGGGTCACAAACCTGCAGCCTTCAAGCCATAAATCCCTTTTAGGGATTAAGGAGAAACTTTCCCCTGAGTATAGGTTACTCCTCACTTGCTGACAAATATTCCTCTCCTCTTCCTCACCAATATCCAGGCAGGCACTGTAGGGGCAGGGTGGCTGTGGGACTCTGCACTGCCTTGCTCTGAGGCTTGGGGGAGCCAACAATTTAAATAACAAAAAACAGAAAAAAAAAAAAAAAAACAGAAAAAAAATCCCACTTTCATTTATTTTTGCCTTCACTGACAGCATAAACACACTGCAACTGCTCCACAACAGCACACTGCACCCAAATTATTCCAACCAATTATTTGTGGTTGTTTATTTACTGAGATTATAGTCACGCCTCAAGGCCTCATCTTTGTTGTCTGAAACTTTGTGGGCAACATTTTCTGGAGGAAAAGAATGACTTCCAGTATTCCCCATCCAGCCCTGTGACTCTTCCAGGGTCCCACAGCTGGGCAGTGGCAGAGCAGGGACAGGACCCCACTGCAAGGGCAGCCCTGGGGTGACCCCAGCACCCCCTTTCTGATTCCACTGCAGAGGCATGAATGGCCATGTCATCGTGGTGAAATCTGTGAAATTGGGCAGCTAAACCATGCGTGGGATCTTGGCTCACATCCATTAAAAGAGAAAAATGGGAACAGTTTCACTGTGAGTAAATCATTTGCTGTACAGGTCTAGCAAAGAGTGTAAATAGGAAATTAAAAAAAAGAAAGAAACTCAGCAAGAGAAAAGAGTTCAAGAACACAACAAAGGGCAGAGCTCCCTTCAGTACCTGAACTCACTTGCAATCAGGAGGGATGGGACAGACTGACAGATAGAGCAGCCTTAATTTCTTCAGCAGGTACAAACACCAGTGGACACCTAAACCACTGACAGCAGGCTAAGGAGCCCTCAGCTAAACCATCAAGTCAGGAACATCCACATGAGCCCCTAGGAAAGGCTGGATGCTGGATGGAGCAGGAGAGGCTTTGCAAGCCCCAGGGAGCTCCCAAGGGCTGAGCACAGCCCAACCTCTGTCCATGTAATAAGTGTCTCTCCCTTTTATAAACTCCCTTTGAGCACCTTGGGGTTTCTCCTGGCTTGCCTTAGGTGGAAACAAGTGGGGAAGGAACTCCAGAGCCAGGATGGCAGCAGGGACAGCTCAACCCCAGCACCTCCTGCCCTGGCTGCTGCACCCACAGGGGACACGGGACATCAGCTCTGCACACAGGCTGTGTCCACAAGACAAAGGATTCAGATGAAGCAAAGAATCTGGAAACAACGAGTGAGCATTTTTCTGAAACATCCTGGTGATGCAGAGAGTGGAATTGAACAGTGTGTTCAATTGGAATTGATCAGTGTGTTACAGTGCTCAGAAGTTCTGCTGGATTTCTCCAGGGGCTGCCCTGGATTCAGCTCAGGTTTATGATATATTGCTTTATAGGCCTCACAACTGCCTTCCCAAAATAAGATCTCTGAAGATACAGCAGCACTGTGACTATTCTAAGATCAAGAGCAAGTTATTAATACATAGCAGAAGGGTGTGAAATGAAGGGGCAGGGTGAGCTGCCCACAAATAAACAAAACTATAATGTTCTATTTTCAGGCACAAGTGTGAGTGCACTGAAGTGCTGGAGGGGCCCTGGCAGAGCTTTGGACACAACCAAGAGTCAGAGCAAAAACAACTAATAGTTTATATTTGGGGCACAGAGATGGAAAGTTCAGTCTAAAATCCCCCAGACAATGTCCCCATCTCCCCTAGAGAAATTTGAACAGCTGCTGTGATTTCCTATTCACTGCCTTGGCACAGGGTTCAGATTTTGGTGAAAGTGCTTTGAAGTGGCACTGATGCAAACTATAACTTTGGGGACAAAGAAAGTCACCAGAATTTATTTCTCAAAATTTGTTTGTTTCTCACAGAATTTGTCCCAGCAGGTTAAAGTTTTCTCAATATTTGCCTGGCCCAGCAGATGAAATTATGATTCTTTTCTCTTGTGCAAAGTCATGAAAGAAAAGGGTGACAACAGCTTGCACTCTGAGCATGAAAATACATTAGATACCTGCCCTATTTATGAGGTTTAAATGGACATTTTGTGCATCTCTCATTGCATTTGTTCAACCCTTGCACAACTGAAGAGCCCTGAGACTTTATTCTTTTTTAAGAAAACACTGGGATTTGTGTAAAAGGGGTAGCTCCTGGAGATATTCCCTTTGGGTTGCTAAGTTCGTTGTGGGTCTTGGGAGCCCATAAAGGGAGAGCAGAGTCCCTTCAGCCAAAAAAAGTTAATAACCAGCCCAGAAAGCAGAGCTGCTGCTGACAGACATTGTTTCCATAACCTACAGACAGAGAGGGCAGAGGGGACAGGGGAGATCAATGGGCCTGGAGTGTGTGTGGAAGCCAGTGTGTCTCTGATCAGGTTTCCTCCAGGGATTGGATCTCCATTTTTTTTAACTTAACAGAGAAAATATCTTCCAGCCCTGCAGAGTGAGTTTGGACATAGATCTTCAGCCATAACAGAATTAAAAAAAAATAAAAAATAAATAAATAAAAAGGAAGAAAAAAAAATAAAAAGGAAAAGAAAATCAAAAAGATAAAAGCATATTCTTCTCCCATTTCCACTGGTGTGAAACCAAGAGATTGGTTTACAGTGCTGTGACTGGAAGTACAGATTAGCTTATCATTTTACATGTTTTCATCCAGATTAATGAAGCTTTCATGCTCAGAGCATTTTGGTCAACACTTAGCAGCAACATCCCATGTTTAAGTGTTTGTAAAAGCATTTGTAAAACGATGAGTAGGATTGTCATTTCTACAGCCAAGATTCCAAAGAAAATGAGTCATCTGCAGCAGCACTGCCTGTTTCTTTGTCCCTTCCTCTCATTACTCCTACCCTGGGACTCTTGAAGCTCACAGCACTTTTGATAAAGGAAGAGACATCATGTTTGATAAAGGAATAGGCATCAGGAGGATATTCAGACTCCAGCAGCTCTGCAGTTTTCAGGCACCCCAAATAGAATTTAAGTCTCCTCAACCCTCCCTGCATCTTCCAGCTGCACTGCTCCAGCTCTGAGCACATTTCCATACCTACATATGAGAACCAGAGAAAACCTAGGAACCATCAGCTCTGCTTTCTGCCATGGTTTGTTCACACAAATGCTTCTCCTGCCTCTGAAACAGGTGCACAGAAATGCAGATGCTTTTCTGGTGTAGCATCTTCAACTAATTAATAGAGACATAGGTTGGAAAAGACCCTTAAGGCATCAAGTCCAACCTTAAATCTGAAACAATGAGATTTTCTCCTTCCATAAAAAACAGACCTGCCATTCCCAGGTGGAAGATGAGCTCTCAAATCATGAGGAACCACATCTAGGGCTGGAAAAACACATGAAGTTACACCAAAACACTCCTTCAGCAGCCCCTGCTTACCACTTTCACCCTCTCCTCAAAGGCAAGATATTAAAACTCCTTGCTTGTGTCTTTTCCTGAATTTTGCAATGAACTTTGGGGCTCCACATCAGTGAGCACCACTTGCTGCCCTGGGAGCTGCTAGACAGAAAGTGTGTGCCATGTTCTGGGCACTGCAGAGGGCTCTTCCTCCCCAGCAAAAAGCAGCGTCACTCATGCGAGGCTCAAACCCTGCACATGCCAGCCCCTCAGAGCTGACATTTAACATCCCAAAGCCATTTATCACTCAGCATCCTGGTTTAAAATCCCCAAGTCACAAGGCAAACAACATTTTCCTGTGCTTTTGTCCATCTCTGACTGCTTTTCTCCTCCCTATTCAGCTGCCTCAATGAGCCCCCCCAGCCACCCCAATCTCAGCCCTTCTCCTCAGTGCCACCATTGTGCACCCACAATACCTTTGGGGCTGCCCCATCCAAGCATGTCCACACCATTTTCCCCATCAATTCCCTCACAATTTAGCAGTTCCATCTGATTCACAGCTTTTTTTTTTTTTATGTTCCCCCTGATAGCAGAGACCCCAGTGAGCTCCTCTGGCTGCCTTAGCATTTTGAACAGCTTTACCCTGAACTGGTCAGCTGAAAAGCACTTATTTCTACAGAAAAGGAGATGACATCAGCTGATGTGGGATAACCATGACAACCTCCCCAGACCAGCAGGGCCACATGCTATTTGAATGAGAAAGTTTCACTCTCAGCAACTTTCTAGGCAGTTTTAATTGGCAGAGTGAGCACATGTCACTTTTGCACACACGTGTGCTCCCCCCAGCATTTTTATGAACTAAAGACTCCTGGGATGTGGAGAAGATAGTGGTAAAAGGAAATCTTTCCAAAGTGGCGTTTTGTATTTTTACCTGCCTAAATATGCAAATAAAGAGGATATTAGCCCCAAAACCTTTTTTTAGTTTGTTTTCTAGCAGACTTGCACCAGCATCAAACAACCAACCATTCTTCCTAAGAAATGCACTTTGGGATTTGATACATGACAGGACTTCAGGGGTCAGGCTCCTCATCTTTAATCATCTGCTATCTTTAATCATCTGTGGGCACATGTGACTTTTGCACACACGTGTGCTTCCCCGAGCTTTTTTTATGAACTGGAGACTCCTGAGGTGTGGAGATGATAGTGGTAAAAGGAAATCTTTCCAAAGTGGCATTTTGCATTCCTACCTGCTACAGAGCTGATGTGCAAATAAAGAGGATATTAGCCCCAAAACCTTTTCTCAGTTTGTTTTCTAGCAGACTTGCACCAGCATCAAACAACCAACCATTTTTCCTAAGAAATGCACTTTGGGGTTTGATACATGACAGGACTTCAGGGGTCAGGCTCCTCATCTTTAATCATCTGCTAGGAAAGCAGAGGACAGAATGTTTGAAAGCTTGGGTTTGGATCCAAAGCAAGACCAAATCCATCTTCTAAATTACATCTTCCTACAGAAAGGGGCAATACCAAACTGGTGTTTTCTTGCTCATGTGGGGTGGAATTGCTTTTAAATAGGCTGATGTGCAGAATCCAGAGAGAATGTGCTGGATCTGGAGAGGTTAACTCTGCTCTGCTGCAGTTGTGAAGCATGGTTGCATTCTGGAAAGCCCCACTCTTACTTTCTACACCATTTCTTTCCAGCATATAAACTCTTTATCAAAATAAATAAGCGTAGGAGGATTAGCCTTCTGGATCCAGAATCTCTTACTCCCCACTTCTTCATAACAGTGTATTTATAGAACACATGTGTCCCATTTTGGGGCAGTTTAAAGTTTGCCTAGTACACAAATGCTTCATTAAAACAGCTGCTCACAATCTGTTAGTATAAATATTTTCCACCACTTTCTGATGCTCGTGAAGGGAGGCCAAGGCCAGAGCCATGGATGCAAACAGCCCAGCATGTCAGAGGTGTTCAGTGCTTACATTCACATAAATACCTCAGGGCTTGAGCCTGCCAGCCATGGCTCCCTCCCAGGCTCTGGAGCAGCTCATTTGCACCCCTTGGGTCCCTACTGATGGAGAAACCTCCAGGAGATGAGGGCAAAGAGACCCCAGGTGTGTTTGCAGGAGCCCTCTGGAGCATCCCTGTGCAGCAGGACTCCACTGGATGCAGCTTTGCAGACGTTGCAGTTCTGCCCTGACACATCCCCTGCCAAAAAGGAGCAGTTCCTGCCTCACCCACCCCATGTCCCTGCTCCACACCCCTCTTCATGCAGCCCTACAGCCCACTGGCTCAGAAAACTAATTAGGCTGAAATAGATTTTCCCCCCCTCTTTCTCACCTCTGCTTCATAAGTTTGAAAAAAACCTGAGCAGAGCAAAAAACAAACCCCCAAAAATGAAGGATGCAGCCCAGATTGTGCAGCTACAAGCCTAAAATACACTGCCAGCCCAACATCAGCAGATTGGATATAACTCACAGGAAAAATGAACCTCTCATCACCTACAACATCCTAATTTGGGAGCAGCAGTCCCCAAGGGGTCTAGCTGGGAACAGGGAAGTCTCCTCCTCCCAACACGTCCCTGCCAGTGTGGAACAAAGACTTGTTCACTGGCCCAAAAGATCTGTTTGACTTGGAAAAATTAATCATGCCCAGAAAGCCGCTCTCCTCGAGATCAGGAGGCTCAATTCCACATTTCATTAAACCCCTGCCCTTCTGGAATAACTGCAACCAAGGCAGCAGGGTCACATCTGATTCATACTGAGACTGGGAATGAAACCTGACCCGTGGGCTCAGATCATTAATCCTGTTATCTGCTGCCTCCCTGCATCAATCCAGAGAGGAGGAAGCCTCCTTATCACAGCTCTGTGCCTCATGATGAAATAATTCAACTGGATTAAATCAGTTCTTTGGGTGCATCAATCACACCATTGTCCCTGGAGCAGGAAGTTTCCTCCTCAGCCTTCAGCCACCTCTGCCCTGACCCACATTCCAAGGACTTTTTGCTCAGTCTGTATTTTGCATTTACCTACACAAGCAGTCGTGTCTCCTGAGCAAGAGCAATTTAAAAAAGCCAATAAACAGTAAAGTTAGTACCTCTTAAAGTCATGCAAGATCTAATAGATACAGACAGACATGCCTGGTGGGATTTTCATTAGAAGCACCTGAGAACTTGCTGAGGTTTCCTCCAAGCCTGGTGGGATTTTCATTGGAAGCAACTGAGAACTTGCTGAGGTTTCCTCCAAGCAGGGTGTTGAACAGAGCATTTTGGCATTTTGAAGCTACCACTAAGCACCTGCCTGAATGGAAATCTCACTCAGGAATCCACATCTTCAAATAAATATTGACTCCCAGTAACACCTAAGTAGTATCAGACACTGAATCTGTCTCTAAGGCAGCATTGGAGCAAGACATGAGTCAGACTGTCCATGTGATTTCCCAGCTGGAAAAGCCTGGTGTGATTTTCATTAGAAGCAGCTTAGAACTTGCTGAGGTTTCCTCCAAGCCTGGTGGGACTTTCATTAGAAGCACCTGAGAACTTGCTGAGGTTTCCTCCAAGCCTGGTGGGACTTTCATTAGAAGCACCTGAGAACTTGCTGAGGTTTCCTCCAAGCAGGGTGTTGAACAAAGCATTTTGGCATTTTGAAGCTACCACTAAGCACCTGCCTGAATGGAAATCTCACTCAGGAACCCACATCTTCAACAAAAATGACTCCCAGTAAGACTTAAGCAGGATCAGACACTGAATCTCTTTCTAAGGCAGCATTGGAGCAAGACACCAGCCAGATACACTGTCCATATAATTTCCCAGCTGGAACCTGTGGGTAAGAAATGGGAAACTCAGGAACCAGAACAGCTAAACGTGACAACAGCAACTCTAGTTCTTTGCTAAAAATCAACAGTTAACACTGGGGTCTCCAAAGGAGAAGCTTTTTATCTTAAAGGCCTTTCTTGGCATGGACATGAGAGCAAAATCCACATCCCACTTTATGGCTCAGGTGCTGTGCTTTGTGAGGTCAAAAATCAGGCAACACAGGAACAATTTTTCCCTCAACTTTAAACCTGTGGGGTTTCTGCTAGGATGAGTCTGGGGGTGTCAGTGGGGTCTGCTCTTTCAGCAGTGCTGTTAGAGGCAGGGAAAAAGCACCAGGGCAGCATTTGGGAACTCTGAACCCAAAAGCACTTGTGCTGTCCAAGCAGCAAACGTGACCTTTCTCCCAAAATCAGTCCAGAACTATCAAAGTGCCCTCCTGCTCCTCACTGGCCTCTGAGCTCCCACCATGGAATCAGTTGTTGCTGTGGTACAAAGGGACTCTGGGGGAAGGAAGCAGAGAGATCAGAAAGGATCAGCTGTGGGGCTGTGTGGGGTTTGGAATCTGTAAATGAACTTCACATTAACAAAATAGGCTTTCCATGGCATTATTTACACTCCTGATGCAGAGATAAACCACCACTTCCTTGCATTACCCTCTTCCAAGAGAGAGCAGTGAGAAACATGACAAAAAAGCATTCCCATTTCAATTCATGTTCTTTTTCCCCCTCTCCCTCTCCCAAACACACATTTGCTTTGAGCCTCAGGTTAACAAAAACCACAAAGCCCCGCTTAGCCAAAACCACAACATTTTCCTTGATTTGGGGTCAAAACTGGCAAGTTCTGCCTGTTTTCCTCTCACAACCACCAGACTTCTCAGGTTCACTCTCCGAGCACCTCAGTCAGGCTGAAAAGTTCACAGCCCTGGCACAAGTTTGGGATTTATTATTAAACCTGCCAGATTTCAGGTTTGATTTATGACTCTTTCACAGGGCCCTGTTATCAAGTGGAGACAGGCCCTGCAGTGCATGCTGTGAGGCATTCTCAGAGCTGCAAACCAAAGCCAAAAGGGACCAC